>NC_138119.1:29160000-29672609 GCF_964146895.1 Miniopterus schreibersii
GCAGATGCCTACAGTGTCTGAGGCATGTGCCTACTGAGCCCAAGAGGCTCCAGGTGGGGAGACCAGCCGTGTGCCCTATTGATCCTGTTTCCTCCCTTTGGGGCTTAAATTGGCTCAGATAGTAATTCTGAAAATGAGCTGTAGCAAACCTGCAGGTAGGCGAGAGCACCTAGATTGAGCTCCTGCCCACCCTCTCAAGGTGCAGAGGGACTTGTACAGCGGTGCTCACTGGCAGCTCCAATCTCAGGGAATTCCATATTGCTCTTGCAGCTCTTCTTCTCTACCAGGTCTCGCTCTCCTTTTTTGTATAAAAAGTGGTCTTCTGTAGAAGTGACCTCTGTGTAGCTTGTGAGTGCTGGGTAGTTTTGGCAGGCTAGTTGGAGCCAGGCAGGCACCTGGGGCTCTAGACTGCCAGGCTGGAAGAGCTCTGGTCAGGGACACCTTGTTCATCCCTGCTGTTTCCCATCTCCCTATTTGGTCTCCTACTTCTGTTTGTTTTGCAGAAACTGTTCAATCAGCCCTCAGTTGCCTATCAGGAGTTACTGCTCTTTATATAGGTACGTATTTTGATGTGCTTGTGGGAAGAGGGGAGTTTAGCGTCCGCCTATGCCGAGGCATCCTGGACCTCCTCGCTATTTTGTACTTCGGCATGAAGTCTGTAGAAGGGCAGTCGTGTTCCCAAATCACCATAAATACAAGGTTACATCAAATCCATTTTGTGCTAAGTTTTAACAGCAGTTTGGGATTGTCTGTGCATAGTGTCCTGCTTCCAGAGTTACCCCTACAAACAGAGGAGAAACTGCATGCATTTTACAGTTTTGAAAAGGAGTTTCTAATGCAAACCACAGCCAGTATGTGGGAAGGCAGGGCGCGAAGACTGTGAACATTAAACAGTGCAAAGAACAGAACATAAATCTTTCATTTTTAAAAAGCAAAGCAAGGTAAAACTAAGTATTATCCCACATACTTTTTAGAAGTCTTTGGGAGTCTTTAAAAAGCTAATTATCTTAAGCAGGACAAAAATTTGCCTATAAACTTCATTGTATTTCCTCAAATTTAAAATATATTGGCACATCGATAATAGTCTTCACCCTTGTTACTCAAACTGTAGTCCAGGCCCAGCAACATCATCGCTTGGAGCTCAGAAGAAATGGAATCTCAGATCAGTTATGGGACCGAACCTGTAATCCGGAGCTACCACGCTCAGATACTTCTTCAGCTTTAAAAGACCCACTAAGTGACAGCAAGAGTGTTTGATTCAAAGTCGTTTAAGAACCTTTAAGTATTTTGATGCAGCGATGTTTTAAACAAAGAAGAAAGATACCAAGCTGTATTGTTTTGCTTTCTTTAGAAGTTATTTCTACGTGAATCTTTTGGAACTGTAATAGGATTCCACTGAGAGCATTTCCTACTCAGACTGCTGTGTCTGTGTAATTAAAAACATATTGCTGCATCTGCATAGCATGTGTTCTACAAATATAAGATTTAGGATTCAAATTAAGGCATTGTGGGTATTTTTAAAACAATAATATAAAAGAAGGTGGAGCTCTTTATGAGTGTACAATGTACTTTTATCACATGGTCCAAACCCAATGATTAATATAAAAGAAAAATATACCATAAAACTATGAATATCAAAAGTCTTAAAATTATTGGTTTGAACCGTGGCCAGGTGGCTCAGTTAGTTGGAGCGTCATTCTGTACACCAAAAGGTTGCGGGTTTGATTCCTAGATGGATGTTTCTCTCTCACATGGATGCTTCTCTCTCTCTAAAAATCAGTAAACAGCCCTGGCCAGTTTGGCTCAGTGGTCAGTTTTGGCCCGCAGACTGAAGGTTTCCTGGTTCGATTCTGACCAAGGGCATGTACCTCGGTTGCAGGCTCGGCCCCAATCAGGACATGAGCAGGAGGCAACTAATCCATGTGTCTCTCTCACGTTGGTATGTTTTTTTCCTCTCTCCCCCTCCCTTTCTCTCTCTCTGAGAAAGCAATGGAAAAAATATCCTCAGGTAAGAATTAAAAAAATTATTGTTTGATTTCAAAGCCATTTCCAAAGTAATCAGGAAGACCAAATAACTAAAAATCAGAAATTTCAAAGCACCTAATCTTGGTCTATGCCCCAGGATTTATTCTAAGTCTTTCATTAAATTATAAGCTATTTCATTAGAATTTAAGTTTGATGTTTAAAAATCCTAATACCTTATAAGAATTTGCACATTTTTTATTTTTCCAAGTTTCCCATCTTTTTTCATTTTTATAAATAAAAGGACAGATAAAGTTAATGAGGTGCCTTATAAATCTTACCCCTCTCAGCAAGTTTAACCCCATC
Organism: Miniopterus schreibersii; assembly: GCF_964146895.1. Lineage (NCBI taxonomy): Eukaryota > Metazoa > Chordata > Mammalia > Chiroptera > Miniopteridae > Miniopterus > Miniopterus schreibersii. The sequence continues at coordinate 29,162,329 of NC_138119.1, forward strand.
AGTTTTCCTGTAACCTAGTAAATTAAGAGAACATAAGAGGGAAATCAAATAGTGTTGCTTTTAATTCCCCAGTTGTATAAATAAAAACTCTAATGAAAAAAATCAAATTGAGTATTTGACTGAAGACATCTACAAAGCTTCTTACAACTACTTAAGTAATAAAAACAAATGGAAAATTTTCATCAAAAAATTCCAGTGAATATACCTGTCAAGATTTCCACAGTGAACAATTTGAAATTTAATCCTGGCCACCAGCCCAATTTAGAATGTAGGGTGTACCTAGGGTAGGGAGGGCCCCATCATGGTCCATGATTTGTTGCAGAACTTAAACTCCAAATCACACAGAAATTTTTCTTACAGACATAATAGCTGAAGCAACTCTACAAAGATTTCTCTTGTTACAATAATAGCAAAAGTAGCTGCAAATATTTCTAGTAAAGAAATGCAATTCTGATGGCACAAAACACGTAGGCACATTGGAAAAAATGCATGCAATAGAGTGTAAACAAAAGCTGCACAACAGTACGTCAAGAGTGAGAGACACCAATATGGTTAAGAAATATGCTGCAATTTACCCTTTCTTCTTCTTCTTGTGATAGAACAGGGCACCGACCAAAACTGCCACCAAAACACCTATAAAATGCAAAAAACAAGTGAAATATAACTAAACACTAATCTCCAAGATTAAAAAGCTAGCAGGAGAAATTCATGTTGGTTACATTTCAGTGGCCAGAAAATGCTGTTTTATCTAAGCACATGAACATTTTCTGCCATTTTTTGCCCACTGAAATGTAACCAACATGAATTTCTTCTGCTAGATTTTGAATCTTGGAGATTAGTTTTCAGTTTCATTTCATGTGCCTACATTACATGTACCTTACATGACTTGTGCCATCAGAATCGCTACTTTTACTGTCACTGTAACTAGAGAAATCTGTGTAGAGTTGCTTCAGCTATTATGTCTGTAAGAAAAATTTCTGTGTGATTTGGCGTTTAAGTTCTGCATTCATATTCCATCTGGACTCTTCACTGTCTAAATGCAATTCCATGGAATCACTTAAACAGTTCACAGTAAGTCAGAGAAGGGTCCTTTCCCAATTTAGAAAAATACCCAAAGCAGATTTGGGATGCAAACTCATATGACTTATCATTTTGGAAAAAATATGTATTATTTAGGATTTGTTACTAAGTGGATATATAGAATATAAATGAATATATAGTCACCAACACAAGGTGGTATATATCATATAAAAGGTGAGGTGTTTCTAGCCTGGCTTACTTAATTTCAATTTGAAAAACTGTAGAAACTGAAAAACCATTTAACAAATAATGCTCTTTCTTACATTAGTATTTTGATGTAAGCGGTATCCACGTTGGGGCACTTACCTACAACAACAATACTAATTGCGGCAATGGGTCCAGGACCTGAGAAAAAAGATAACCAGTTTGAAGATAACTGAGCCCATGTGGGTCTCCAGGTGGCAATTACATTTTAGTCAATTAGATCATCTATAAACTACAGCAAAGGAAAAGTTTATCAGTCCAGTTTAGTGTGACTGCTAGTGTGCCCAGGGCATTTTGATCACAGAACCCTTCTAATCTGATTCCAGACTTAGGGTCTAACATTGTTTTGTGCTGTAGGCACCACACTAGGTTATTAGTAAACATTATTATTAAAACAATTAGAATTCACTAGATTAGTGGAAAATCGTTTTAAACATGTATTATAGTTGATTTAGTTCAGTATTCAGTCTGTGATTTCTTATGACTTCATTACAAAATTAATTTATATTTTTTCACCAACAGTGGTGGGTCTGTGGAATCTATTAACGAAGATCTATTAATCTATTACACAAATGTAATATGCAGAATCTTCACAAACAATACCTTACCATCAATCCTCCCTCACGCACGCCCACCCCCAAATTAAGACACACCAAGCAGACTCTAAAAATGCAAAATAAACACCAGGGCACATGGATAAAATTATGCTTAGAAACTTAAACATGCACTTTTGACTATCCAAAAAGCAATAAATAATACTACAAAACCTTAATTTAATTAAATCTTAATTACATTTCTATGAGTCAAAGTATACAATGTCATGTTTACCTCTGCTCTTTTCACTTCATAAAAAATGGTCAAGTGTTTAATGAATTAAGATGGCTTTGGATTTACTGGCACAGTGACAGTTTGACCACAGTGTTAAGAGGAAAACCATAACAGGCCTAAGGTGCATTTCATGAAAAGAATAACCTTACTGAACTAGTCTAATGCAAAGAAAAGTAATACACATTTCATTCATTCACCAAGAACTCTTTATATTTCATTTAAATGACACAACTATACTTTATCATTTTCTTGAACATAGTTGTGTAAACTATGTGAACCTACATAAAGTGTGATACACCAACCTGTTCTGGAAAAAAAAAAAATTTCACCCAACTTATAGTACTTTAAGGCTTGTGTATACAAGGTATGGATAGAAAGAAAACTTTCCTACCAACTGCCATTGCAAAATGACACTATCACGTGGAAAGCAAGTTATATTCTATGAATTTTAACCTATAAATAAACACGGCATTTGAGATAGTTACCTCACCTTACAAGGAATCCTAATTTGGGGCACCTCTTAAAAACTATTATCTACATGTGTCTACACATACTACTGCTTACATTTGTCATGGTATCTGCACTGTTAAAATTAACAAATGTTAATTCTCACACATTTGTGACAGACTGTACCTTCACAAACTACAGGTAATTGAAATGTTGTATTTCCATGTAGGACTTTAAGGTCTCATAATGCAAGAGCATTACTAACAAAATACCTAGTTTTCCAGATGGTGTCTCATCACTGGGAGGGGGACCTCCTGGAAAAAAGAAACAAAAATGTAAATAAGTTAAAAAAAAAAGAAGACAATAATAAAGATTAAAGACCTCTAAATTACAGGTTTAGAATTTTTACCTTTGAATGAAAATTCTTATAATTTTATTTTCCTTATATAAGTTATATTAATGTTTCTATTTAAAAGTATTATCAAAAAATACTATAAATTTATATTCAATCTCATCAGAATTCTTCTTCCTGTTCAGTAACATTTCCTATGACAATATTCTGTGGTACAGCAATCAAATTTATCATTAGACTAATGTCAAAATTAGCCTATGGATTGATGTGATTCTACATAAAATTAAAAGACATAGGAAGGCCCGGCCGGGCGTGGCTCAGCGGTTGAGCGTCAACCTAGGATCCAGGCGATCGGGGTTCGATTCCCAGTCAGGGCACATGCCCGGGTTGCGGGCTCGATCCCCAGTCGGGGGCGTGCAGGAGGCAGCCGATCAATGACTCTCTCATCACTGATGTTTCTATCTCTCTCTCTCTACCTCTCCTTTCCTCTCTCTGAAATCAATAAAGACATATTTTAAAAAAATAATAATATAAATAAAAAAATAAAAGACATAGGAAGGCTTAAAAAAGATTTAGGCCTGGCTGAGTGTGGCTCAGCGGTTGAGCATCGACCTAGGATCCAGGAGATTGAGGTTCGATTCCTGGTCAGGGCACATGCCCGGGTTGCAGACTTGATCCCCAATGACTCTCTCATCATTGCTGTTTCTGTCTCTCTCTCTTTCTCACTCTCCTTTCGTCTCTCTGAAATCAATAAAGATATATTAAAAAAAGAAAAGAAAACCAATGGCCAGCTTTAAAAAAAAAAAAAAAAAGATTTAGAAGTTGACTTCTACATAATAAAGTAGAAGGAAACTTCTACATAATAAAGGCCATTTATGAAAAACCCATAGCTAATATCATACTCAATGGCAAATGACCCAGTTTTTCCCTTAAGATCAGGAACAAGATAGGATGCCTACATTTCCTACTTCTATTGGACATCATATTGGAAGTTTTAGTTGGAGCAATAAAGCAAGAAAAAGAAATAATTAGCATCCAAATCGGGAAGGAAGAACTAAAATGATCTCCGTTGCAGGTGACACGATCTTTTACATAGAAAACTCTAAAGATTACACACACACACACACACACACACACACACACAAAACTGTTAGGACTAAGAAATACATTCAGCAAAGTTGCAGGCTATCTAATCTACACCCCCAAATCAGTTGCATTTCTATACACTAAGAATGAACACTCCAAAAAGGAAATTATGAAAACAATTCCATTTACAATAGCATCAAAAATAAAATACTTAGGAGGAAACTTAACCAAGGAGGTGAAAGACTCCTACGCTGGAAACGACAAAATATTGTTGAAAGAAATAGAAGATGATATAAATAATGATAGAAAGATATGCTGTGTTAATAGTATGAAAAGTAATCTATAGGTTACATGTAACCCCTATCACCATCTTGAATATGCATTTTCCAGAAAAATCCAACTTATAATTCATGACATCCAAGGATCTAGAAATAGCCAAGACAATCCTGAAAAAACAAAACCACAGCATAGTTGAGAGGACTCAAGCTTCCTGATTTAAAACTTACTAAAAAGCTACAATAATCAAAACACCGACATAAAGACAGACATAGAGATCAAATGAATAGAAGCCCAGAAATAAACCCTCACATATATGGTCAAATGTCACAAGGATGCTAAGAATGTCTAATGGGAAAAGAACAGTCCTTTCAATAAGTGGTTCTTACAAAACTGGCTATCTACATGCAAAAGAATAAATTTGGTCTCTTGGCCTTTTGCCATATACAAAAGTTAATTCAAAATGGTTGAAAGAGTTAAGCATAAGAGGTAAAACTATAAAACTCTTAGAAGAAAACATGAGGACAAGCTTCATGATGTTGGATCTGGCAATATGACACCAAAAACATAGGCAACAAAAGAAAAAAAACAGATATACTGGACTTCATCAAAATTAAAAACTTTTGTTTATCAAAAGACACTATCAATAGAGTGAAAAAACAACCCAAGAATGGGAGGAAACATCTGTAAATTATATAACTGAAAAGGGATTAATATCCAAAATACATAATGAACTCCTAAACCTCAATTACAACAAGAGCAACAAAACCCAAATCAAAAAATTAGCAAAGGCACTGAATAGACATTTCCCCCAAAGATGCTATACAGAACATCAATAAGCACATAAAAATATGATCACTAATCATTAGGAAATGCTAACAAAAATGACAATGAGATACTACTTCATACACATTAGGATGGCTAGTATCAAAAAACAGAAAATAACAAGGTTGGTAGAGTGGAAAAATTGGAACCTTTGTGTACTGCCAGTGGGAATGTAAAACTTATGATAAAAATTAGCATTTCAAAACAGTTGGAGAGAGGACAACTTATTCAACAAATGGGGATGGATGGAGTGGAAAGGAACCCTATCTTATTCCATATACTATAAGTATTTCAGATATACCAACAATTTAAATGCAAAGAATGCAATCAAAACACATGGTTGAAATGTTTATATAATTTGACAGTGAGGAAAACCTAAAGCTTTTATAAGAAAGACACAGCACCCATAGCCATTAAGGAAATGATCGATATAGGTAACTACCTATTAATGTAAAGCTTCTGTACATATAAATGACCATTGATAGAGTAAAACCGGGCATACATTAAAGTCATCATTAAAAGGATCAGAATAAATCTAAATACAACCCCAATCTAAGATGGTAAGTGTAAAAAGTGAGTTTTACAAAAATATGAACAGCATTATGCCATTTTTGTTTAGGATAAAAGAAAAAATTGCCATAATCTGTAGATTTACATTTATAGGATATTGATGTATAGAAACAGATACAATGGACTAGAGAAAGAGAAGACTATCCTTCACTCTCTAATGTTTGAAATTTTAGAAATTTATATTCGTATACTACTTATGTAATTAAAAGTTACATACAGCAATCTGTATCCAATAGTATATAAATCTTAAAAAGAAACTGACTAGTAAAAATAAGGCAAAAAAACCCCCAACAACCTAGAAAAAAAAACCCTTTATAAATTAAAGCCCTTTTAACGTTTTAATTTATAATGAGTTCTGATAAATCAACACAATAATTCAGAAACCTAATAGACAAGTAAACAAAGGACATGAATAAATATGCAGGCCAAAAAGCTTATCTCATCTGATAATTAAAGAAATGCAAATTAACATATGACATCATTTTCCACCCAGCACATTATAAACTTCTTAACAACATAAGAAGAAGGAAAAAGAGCTTTTGAACCTGGACTAAATGTACCTGGAGGCTTGGTTGGATGAATAGGCTTGACACCTGGAAAATAAATTTGATTCCATTCACCAGCCTTATCAATACATTATGGATTTAATTTTGATTTTTAAAAAATGTTAATTAGCCATTAAAATAAAATAATACACATGCTTTCTGAACTTTGCAATTCTACTTCTGGGCATTTAACCTAAATATATATTTACAAAAACACATAAGAATGTTTGCAGAACAATCTTCACTATAGCTTTGTATTTTACAACGGAAATCACAGAAGGTAATTAATCATAGAGGTTAAAAAATGTGTTCAGAATAAACATGGATCTTTATTATTTTTTAAATATGTTTTTATTGATTTTTAGAGAGGGAGAGAAAGGAAGGGAGAGGGAGAGAGAGAAACATCGATGTGAAAGAGACATCAATCTGTTGCCTCCCTCAAGCACTCCTACTGGAGATGGAGCCTGAAACCTGGGCATGTGCCCTGACCAGGAACAGGACCAGCAACCTTTTCGGTGCTCAGGACACTCAACCAACTGAGGCCACACTGGCCAGGGCTAAACATATGTATCTTAAAAAAATACCATTCCAGGAGTATTGTGCTGCAGTACATAATTTCTTTCCTTTTCTATTCCCTTAGTGTTTCCTGGTATCTGTCATATTAGCAGAATTAGATCTACCTTATCACCATTACATGTTACTACTGATTCTTTCTTTAACTGGTAACAAAATATATTTTAAAGGCCCATGAAGAATTATGACTTTTTATATTTAAAAAACTCCTATAGTTTATTTATAAACTTTTCTTACAATTTGCTCCTCTTCTTTCAAATGCTAAATTGTATCACAGTGTTTTATAAACCCTTTATGAACTCTCATGGTCAACTCTTTCAAAAGGGCATATGGATACACACAGTATCCCACAGTGCAAATACCCACTAGGACCATGTGAGTAAACACAGATGGGTCAATGAGTATAAACGTCACATGCAATCTTATGTGTCAGTCCACCAAAAATCCTCTTCTCACCCCCACCCCAAACCTCACAGCACTCAACTAAGGTACTCAAGGAGGCTACCAGGTACCAGGTACACAGGGATTATAAAAAGGTGTTCTAATTACCATGTTACATGCACAGCTCCCCTCAATCCTTTAAAGTCTTAGAACAACAGAATATATACAAGCAAGTTAGAAGCCAGCGACTGAGATTGGATTTCAACACCCTCATTAAACAATAGGACATGAAAGCACAAGGACAGGATGCTCCATGAGTGAGCAGAACCAAACTAGGGCCCAAGTGAGGTGAGCCCAAGCTCATGATCTTCCCACTATTCCTCTTGCCTGTTGCTTCTGCTGAAACCAAAGAGAAGCCAGAGCCAGCAGCACTGAAATGAGGAAGGCAGTTCCCTCCACCACATGGCAATGATCTCTCAAGTCTTCAGCAGAGCGGTTGAGGAGTCCATGCAAGAAGCCCTCCGCTGCATTTCTATAAGTAATGACTTCTGCCTTTAAAGGAAAATGTCAGTAAAACCCTGGCTGGGTGGCTCAGTTGGTTGGAACATTGTCTCCTACACCAGAAGACTGTGAGTTTGATTCCCAGTCAGGAGGCAACCAATCCAACCAATGGACATTTGTCTTTCTCTCTCTTTTTCTTTCTCTCTCTCAAATCATTAAACATACCCTCAGGTGAGGATTAAAAAAACACACAACCCAGTAAAGACAAAAAGAATAATTGTATGAGGTGGGGCTGGGGGCACTAGGACTATGGGTCTTGTTCTAGAAACAGCAGAAATTTACCAGTTCACATTGTACTATATAAAAAGAAAAAAACTGTTTGCAGTCCAGGAAATGAAAGTTGAGTCGTGAATCAGTCTTGGTGACACCTTTACAGGGAAGATACCCCATAAAGGTGTCACCAGATCACTTTTTAAATGAATACAACAGCAACGTTGATGACAGGAAACAAACACATTAAGAAACAGAAGCCATGGACCTTCTTGCTCCCTAACTTAACTGGAGGGATGCTGTAAGTCATATAGCTTCCTTTAAGAACCTCCTATGTGCCAGACACTGTGCTAAATGCTTTCATGCATCCCACTTAAAGGTTCCTACCAGCCAGTGAGGAAGGTATTAAATAATTTTACATATAAGTAAACACATTAAAGTTTACATAAATTGCCAAGTTAATGAAGCTGTTTATATGTGAGGACTGTGGCAAGTTAAGAATGGCTGTAAATATGTTCTTCCTCCTTTCATTACTAAAAATGGTGAATGGGTGTAACTCACCAGATATTTAAAGGATTTTGAAAAAATATCCAAGAACTGAAATTATTTCAAAAAAAAGAATCACCAGAAATTTAAAATATTTTGAAAAATATAAGCAGGAAGTTACTAAACCTGAGACACTGGAAATTGGAAGTTCTGTGCTGGGAGGTGACACTGGAAAAGAAAATAACACACAGGAGATCAAATACTTGGGAGTTATTGCCGGCATTGCACCAAAAATGTCTAAAGGGATAAGCAGGATGGTACTAAACCTGAATGAGTCAAACTCGGAAGTTTGGTACTGGCAGAAGGAGTCAACACTGGAAAACAAAAGAATGTCGACTGGATTAACCACTGAGGAACCTGACTTATTTAGATGAAACTATCCATGCTTCAATTTTCTTAAAAATGGTTGCTATCTAGTTTTGCACATAAAAAAGTAGAAGAAAAGCTTATACACCTGTGTGATATATGTAAGGAGCTAACCCTATGAAAATATACAAAATAGCAAAAGCAGAATTCTTTGTGACTTTTACATGTGTTAAGACATAAATACTAAAACTTCAATTACTCTGTATCATTTATATTTGAAATCAAAGAAAAACCATCTAAACAAAAAAAGAAAGTAAAAGACATCCTTTGTACCTTTAACACAGGTTGGCGTCTTAGGCTCCCAAGTACTATTAGCTTCACAGACAACTACGCTGCTGCCTTCAAGGGAAAAACCCTCATTGCATGCAAGTACAACCAGTGCTTTGTAGGAATATTTTTTGTCAAATCCTGTCGCCACGTATCCATCTTTGGGTACTGGATTTGGACATCTGACCACTGAAAAGTGAAGAAATTTCAGAATTAATGGACAGCTGCTGTAGCCTAGGAGAGAAAAACTGGTGCAAAACAGTAATTTTCCCTGGGAACAAAGAGACAAGGAATGGAAGGCAGGATATTAACTTTTTTAAAAAGACTTTATTTGTTCATTTTAATTACAGGTAAATAGATTTCATGAAATCCAATAATCTTTTTCCACCTGGAACAGACTGTCATTATAGTTCATTGGCTTTCCTACATTTTTCCCCCCATTACTGACAAGTTTTGAGAAAGGTCTAACTACCAATACAGCTTCCTAGTGAGTTCAAACACACTTTTGATACTCTAGCTCTAGGGGTTTGTTAAAATTTCATGCAGACACTGATTACAGTACCCTACTTTTGTAGAAAGGCAGGAGAGACTCTTGTGATAAGAAAATACTTCAGCTCAAATTTAAAAGTTGGAAAGAAGCTAGCTATACAAAGATGCAGAAAGTTCTCAGGTCCCAACAACATACAAGAACTGGGATGTTCAAGAAATAGAAAGGCAAATGGAGTCAGGGCTGTGTTTTCCATACATTTTGGACTCCAACCCAGGAATCAAAAACCACATTTTCCATTGTAAACCAGTATACAATCCCACAGGCCTGAGATAGTTAAAAGTTAACACTTAGACTTCATTCTAGTGTACTCTGGTATTTCGCATTCTACTCTACTTCTCAAGAAGTAAAATGTTGGTCATGACCTTCTAGATTGATTTCAGGATCCAGTAATGGGTTTGGCAGAATTTGGAAAAACAAAAAACAAAAAACACTGGCTAGCAGTAAGTACAAGAGGACATCTTATCAAATTAAACCAGAAAAGTGCTCTTCCTCCTTGCATGTGGATCTGAATTTCCATCTGGTATCTTTTCCCTTCAGCCTAGAGAATTTCCTTTAGCAATTCTTGTAGTGCAAGTAGGGTAGTGTCAATTCTCTTACTTTAGTTTATCTTGAAATGTTTTTATTTATTATACCTTCACTTTTAAAAGATTTCTCCTGAAAAGGTGAAGGGATTGAGAAGTACAAATTGGCAGTTACAAAATCGCCACAGGGATGTAAAGTACAGCAGAGGGGATATAGTCAGTAATATTGTAATAACCACGTACAGTGTCCGGTAAGAGAGGGAGCAAAACTTATCAGGGGTGATCACTTTGTAAATTATATAAATGTCTAACCACGATGTGGTACTCCTGAAACTAATATAATATTAAATGTCATCTGTAAAAAAAATTGTAAATACAATATTTCTCCTTAACAGAGATTTCTAGGTTTCCTGTTTTATTTTTCTTTCAGCACTTTAGTAGATGTTATTGTCTCCTTGTCTCAACAGTTCCTTAAGAAAGTCAGCTGTCATTCTTACTTAGAGGGGTGGGGCAAATGTAGTATGTTTGTTTCCACCCCCTCTCATTGTCTGGTTTTTTTTGTTTGTTTTTTTTTGCAGACGTTTGACCATGGTATGTTTGCTTTAGTAGGGGTTTCTTGGTAATTTTTTAAACTCTATTTATCCTACTAGGGTCACTGAATTTCCTGGACTTGTGGGGTTGTTGTTTGGATCAAATGTGGATAATTTTCAGCCAATATTTATTCAAACAACTGCCTATACTGTCACCTTTCCTCTCTTTCTAAAACTCCATCAACATGTATATTTGACCATTTGCTATTCCCCAGGTTGTCAATCTTCCTCTTTCTAAAAATATTTCTTTCAAATCATTTGCTTGGTTTCTATTTTCCTCACTTTGGATTCACTGATCTATTCTATGTTGTGCTAAACTGCTGTTAATCACAGTAATGATTTTTGTAAGTTAGGTTTATTGGACATAACTTATATACAGTAAAACTCAACCTTTTAAGTGTAGAGTTGAATGAGGCTTGATCAATGCAAATACTATGTAATTACCACGGCAATAAATTCATAGAAAAGTTCCATTACCTCCAACATTCCCTCATGCCACTTCGTAATCAACCCTCCCCATCCCCACCCATCCCCATCCCCCAACCAGCCAACCACTGATCTGTTTTCTATCCGTTTCTCTTCCAGAATGTCATAATGGGATCACAGCCTCTGAGTACAGCCTGTTTCACTTAGCATAATGCATATGAATCATTCCTGTCCTTGCAAGATCAGATGCTCAGTCCTTTACTGTGGAATATTATCCCATTATATGGATGTACCACGGTTGTTCAGCCATTCGAATACCAACTGAAAAATAGGTGGCTGTTTCCACTCTGGGAGGATTATGACTAAGGCTGCTATGTATACTCTCATGTAGGGTTCTATGTGAACATGTTTTCATTTACTTGGATTGCTGAGTTGTATGAAAAGTCAATGTTTAACTTTAAAAGAAGTCACCAAATGTTTTCCTAAATAGACATACCACTGTGCATTCTTAACTTGCAATGTTTGAGAGTTCTAATTACTCCGTATCTTTGTGAGTAATGGTATTGTTACCTTTTTTATTTTTATGTGTTTATTTGTATATCACTGTGGTTTTAAATTTTATTTAAGTGATTACTAATGCTATTGAGTACTTTTTCATGTCCTTTTCTGCCATCAATATAACTTCTTTTGGTGGAAGAGGTCTATTCAAATATTTTGCCTGTTTTTTAAAAATGAGATGTTTTCTTATTTGAGAGATCTTTACATATCGTAGATATGTGCTTTGGAAATATTTTCTTCCAGTCTATGACTCATTTGTTTATTGTTATAACTGTTTTATGAGAGCAAAATTTTGAGTTTTTAAGAATTTTTTTTCTTTAAAGGATCGTGCTTTTAGGGTTGTATTTAAGAAATCTTTGTCTAGGTCACAAATGCTTTCTATGTGTTCCAGTAAAAGTCTTATTTTTTTAAGTTTTTAAAAAGTTTTTTAATAGTTAAGTCTACGATGCTTTGAGTAAATATATATGGTGCAAAAATGGGTTGAGGTCTTTTTTTTGCATATGGATATCAAATTGTGTCTGTACTTTTACCATTTTTCCACTGAATCATTTGTACACCTGTGATAAATCAACTGCACACAGTTGAAAGGGTCTATTCTGGAGTCGCTCTTCTGTTCCACACTGTCTTAATTATATGCTTTATTTATGTTTTTTATATAATAAGTCTTGATACCAGGTAGAATGAGTCCTCTGACTTTTTCAAAATTTTAACGATTATACTTCTGTTGTCTTTTCATATAAATTTTAGAATCATTTTGTCAGTTTATAGAAAAAGTTCTACTGGGATTTTTAATGAGATTGTGCCAAAATTATAGATTACGGAAAACTGACATCTTTACTATAATTCAGCCTTCCCACCCATACCACTGTATTTCTATTAAGGCCTATTAATTTCTTTTATAAGTGTTTAGTTGTTTTTACCATTCAAATCTTGCACCTGTGTTATAAAAGTTACTTTCAAATATTATATGCAGTTTGGAACTGTTGTAAATATTATATAAAAAATTTCAATTTCTAATGATTTATTGCTAGTATATAGACATACAATTGATTTCTGTACATTGATCTTAAGCTTGCAACCTGGCTAAAACTTCAGGCTTTTGAATTTTCTGCATAGACAATCATGTCACAGTGAACATAATCTACTTTATTTCTTTCTCCCCAACATATATGTGTATTTCTATTTCTTGCCTTACTGTACTGGGCAGGCACCAATGCAGTACTGAATAGAGTAGAGACAGTAGACACCCTATCTTGTTCCTGCCTTAGGGGGAAATAAATCAGTCATTTACCAATAAGTAAAATGTTAGCTATGTGATTTTGGTAAGAGCCATTTATCAGGGACAGACAGCTCTATTCTTATTACACTGAGAAGTTTTATAATGAAAAGATGATGAATTCTGTCAAATGCTTTTTTTCACATTAAGATGACCATGTATTTTTTTTCTTCTTTATATCTCCTGATACGGTAAGTTACACTGATTAATTTTTAAATTTAAATCAACCTTGCATGCATGGAATAAATTCTCTTTGACGATTTATGATAGGCCTTGATCTGTTAATATTTTGTTGAGAAGTTTGGTTCTCTGTCCATTATATTGTTTTTGATGTCCCTGAAATGTGTCTGTCTGGTTTTAGTATCAGAGCAATGCAATTCTCATGAACCGAAGGGAGATGTGTCTTTTTCTGGAACCTGTGCAGAGCTGCTGCTATTTACTCCTGAAATTTTGATAGCTTCCCCAGGGAGAACAGTTCTCTTTATGAGGTTTCCTTTGTCAAAATTATAGGTATAAAGTTGATTGTGTTGTTCCCTTAAATACCTGTAGGATATATTTAGTGATAGCTTCTTTTTCATTCTTAATATTGATCATTTGCATTTTCTTTTTCTCTTGTCAGAATGGTTAAAACATTTTAATGATCTTCTCCAAGAACTATGTGCTAGTTTCATTAATTCTCTCTACTTTTCTCTTTTCAATTTCATTGATTTCTATATTCTGTTCTTCTGTTTCCTTGTTTGGAGTAAAGTTTGCTCTTCTCTTTTAGGTTCATAAGGTAGAAGCTTAGATGACGGATTTGAGACGTTTCCCCTTTTTTTATTTCATGCTATTGATAGCCTCCTAAGCAATGCTTTTGCTGTATCCCACAAATTTTGATATGTTCCATTTCCATTTTTATTCAGTTCACAACACTATCTAATTTTGCTTGTGAAGTCGTCTTTGCATCATGGGTTAGAAGTGTCTTGCGTAACTTTCATGTATTGGGGGATTTTATAGATATCTTTATTTTGATTTCTACACTGTGATCAGAAAAGGTACAGTAAATAATTTCAATATTTTGAAATTTGTTAAAACTTATCTTAATGCCTAGGATATGTAATTAGAGAATGCTGCATTTGCACTTGACAAGAGTAATTATTTTGGTGTTATTCAGTGGTTTCTTTCTTTCGAGAGTCAAATACCCTCCAGAGCCTCCCTGTTTTATGTCACGCTATAATGCCTTAAACATTGTTTTTAAAGAACAGGCATATGTCAAAGATATAGCAGGTCTGATATCAAACCACAGCAATAAAATGAGTATCACAATAAAGCAAGGCATAATCTTTTTGCTGGTGAGGGTCTTGCCTTCAATTTTTAAAAACTCAACACCTGTGAAATGCAATAAAGCAAAGTGCAATTAAACAGGGTATGCCTGTACGTTTTTCCCAGAGTTTATCAATCTTATTGGTGAGGTCAGTCTTTTATAATTACTCTACCATTTTTTCTAGCCAGAACGTCTTACAATACAAAATAAACCTGTTATTTTTAAACCAACGTGTGTTGAGCTTTTTGATATCCCAACTCATGCATCTACACAGTAATTTACAATGTATAAATTATAATGCCAAGAATATGTGTGGTGAAGGGTGTGGAACTCTACAACTAAAATTAGTTTTGAGTCAATGCTACCTTTTAAAAATTAAATTAGAAACCAATTTAACAGGGTGAGCAAGCACATGTGGCTATTTTGTTTACTTGTTAGTAAAGTATTTACAAAGTATTTCCATAGTATTTACAAATGAAGAAGTAGAGAAAAATATTATTACCTTTACACTCAGGAGGGTCACTGCTCCATTTGTCATGCCCAGTACAAACCAGCTCACTCTTTCCAATAAGTGAGAATTCATCTGGTCCACCTGAACGAATACAGCTATAAACTACTACATCATTATATTCAAACACTTCCTTGTGGCTATAGCTGTATTGTCCATTTTGTATTTTTTTAGGTGGTTTACACAAAATCTCTTAAAAGGAGAAAAAAAAGGACAGGGAAGGCAAGAGAAAAAGTAAAAGATTAAAACAGCATTAGGAACATCCTATGAACTGCCTTCAATAAATTCATTCACATATGATATCTACAATCTAGTTGCAAATCCGATATCCATTTGAAACAAAGTTCCTATGAAAAAATGTATTATCTTTTTAATCCTTAAGAGTGTAACAGTGAAGTTTGCCAAATGTACAAATGGTATGTTTACGCAGCCAGAATCCTGAGGTCGTCATTTAGGACACATATTGATGAGATTTGCGAACATGTAAAACAATGACACTATTCTCACTATTTGGAAAATTTTGGTTTTTCATAAAAAGTATGTTGCATATATTAATATGTATTGTGCTTACTGTTCTTAATAATGAATAATTATTTTTTAAACTTTTCAGTTTTAATTCCAATATAATGAGTAGCAACAGCCATATCCCACTTGAAGAAAAGCTCTGTGGGGTCTTATTAAATTTAAAAGCATAAAGTCAAGCCAAGGCCAAAAGTTTGAGAACTACTACTCTAAATTCTAAAGACAGAATATACTTACTTTCACAGTTCGGGGGGTCAGCACTCCACTCCACACTATTTCCATCTCCAGCAATGATACAAGATATAGTGTCTGACCCAAGTAGGTAATAACTAAATAAAAAGAAAAAAAAAGATTACCTTTTTTTTTTTTACCAGTTAACACAATGCACATAATAATGAAGAAAAATTTTATATGGTTGTTTTTCTGCACTACAGTAGTTTGAGGGAGAAGTTTCTTAAATAGCCTATAATGAAAGTACTAACTAAATCTATAAGGAAATAGAGTTTCTGCATTTGAGCACACACTGACCTAGAGCAAATTGTCTATATATATGCTGGTCAGTCTGGCCTCTTTGCTACCTGCAGCAGGCACATCAACATTCACTTTTGTGCCCTAGTTCATGCCATTCTGCCCAGTCAGGACAAGTAAACAAAACAGCCACATGTGCTCGCTCACCCTGTTAAATTGGTTTCTAATTTAATTTTTAAAAGGTAGCACTGACTCAAAACTAATTTTAGTTGTAGAGTTCCCCACCCTTCACCACACATATTCTTGGCATTATAATTTATACATTGTGAATTACTGTGTAGATGCATGAGTTGGATATCAAAAAGCTGAACACACATTGGTTTAAAAATAACAGGTTTACTTTGTACTGCAAGAAGTGCTGGTTAGGGGAGAAGTAAAATTATCAATGTTTGCAGACAGTATGACCTCACATGTATAAAATTCTGAAGATTACACACACACACACAAACCCTGTTAGAACTAATAAATGAATTCAGTAAATTAGCAGGACACAAAATTAATATTAAAAAATCAGTTGCATTTTATAGTGTATCAGTTTCCTCTATATTGCACATTTTTCATAAATTTCCCAAATACATACTATTAAAAGAGCCCTATGGAACAAAGGCTACTATTAAGTGCTCAGTACACCTGGTAGAGATCTTCCCTCCTTTAAAGCAGTCACAAAAATAAGGCTTTCCACTACGAGATCTTTTTTTTCTACATTGCTTCTCTACCATTCTCATGCACTGAATTGCCCTCAGGTGTATTCACTAAGAGATCTTGATCAAAGTTAAGGTCCAGGCTAACCAGGTCAATTTTTGACTGGTTAACACCTCACAGTTATCTCAACATAAGTTTATTTTTGGCTGGCAAATTTACCCCCCCATTTCTAAAAGCCCTCAAAGTTGCCCATTTTAAACAGGGTGCAATCTGTTGTCAAGGATAAAGCCATGATTACTACATTTTTAATGACTACAGTAGGATTATTACTTATAGTAGTGTTCAATTCTGCTTTACTTCAATCGAAATTTTTTCTATTCCATGCACATCTTTTCAGTCTCCATAAAAAGCCCAAGAGTTCACTGGCTATAAGTACAGCTTGTCACACACACAGCAAAACGAAATCAACATTATGTTTCCATACTTAGAAGTAAAGCAAAAATAGAACTAGTAACATTTACCTAGTTCCTCTACTTACCCCTGGTCACAAGTATACTGAAGCTCTGAACCAAATTCAAAAGATCCACTGAAGCGACCATTTTGGGGCTCTCCTGGTTGTGGACATAATCTTCCTGAAAGAAAAATTTTTGAAATTCGTTGTTTTATACAAATTTCAAAACAGATCTGAATCAAAACCAAAATCCTACATTTCTCTACTAAATTCATGGGAGTACTATTTTCTTTCTTTAACTATTAAAAGGCCAAACTTAAGATTCACATTTACCAAAACAACCAACTGCCAAGAAAAAGATTCTCTGGAAATTTTTCAAAGCCTGAAAAAATACACTGCTGTCTAAAATCCACATCCACATGAGAAAACCATCATTTTACAATAAAATGGAATAAAATATGGAATAAAATGTGTGAAATCTTTAGGGCAATAAAAACAAAAAGTTTAGTGTACTTACTTGTACAAGCCTCCCGGAGAGTTGTCCATGTGTTATTAGGATGACAAACAGCAGAGAGGGGATGAAAAGGAGGAGTACGCCTGTATCCTAGGCGACACTCATATTCTATTTGGTACCCATGATTATAAGGGGGTGAAGGCTGTCCACCCTTGGGTTTCATAGATTCATACTTCGGTGGGTCATCACAGTCAGCATCTGGGCATAACAGAATAAGAACATGAAAATACATTATTTTCTCTTTTTCACCAGCCCCAGAATAAGGCCTGAGAGCAGGCAGGGAGTACAGAATGAATGGAAAGGTCCTTGGCAAGATTTGAAGTGACCGTGCCAGGCTTTTACAGGACAATGTGCTGTGTCTGCTTCAAGTAATATTCTATTAGCTTTTGCTTTCTTTGGGAATAAGCTGAATATTCTTTCAACAGTAAATTGAAGAGACAGCATCACGATTTTTGGTTTTAAAGTATATTTGTAGGTATGCATCCTTCCCACTTAAAAAAAAAATTATCTTTAGTGTTGAAAGTATTACAGATGTCCCTTTTTTCCCCCCACTGATCCCCTCCCCCTGCACCCGTCCCTCCCCCCAGGCCTTCACCACACTATTATCTGTGTCCATGGGTTTTGCATTTATGCAAATAAATTCTTTGATTAATCTCTCCCCATCCACTCCCCCACCCCCGCCTTCCCTCTGAGATTCATCAGTCTGTTCCATGCTTCTATGTCTCTGGATCTATTTTGTTCCTCAGTCTGTTTTGTTTATTAGATTCTACATGTGAGTGAGATCATGTAAAACTGAATCAGGAAGAATCTGAAAACCCAAATAGGCCAATAGCAACTGATGAAATCGAAGCAGTAACAAAAAACTCCCAGCAAACAAGAGCCCTGGTCTGGATGGCTTCACAGGGCAGCTTGCTAATTCTTTAAGTTGTAGGGTTCGATGATTTACGAAAAATTTTTCTTGCTTTTTGAGGCCTGTAGTGCTATGAACTTACTCTCAGGACTGCTTTTGCTATGTCCCGTAGATTTTGATTGTTGTGTGTTCATTTTCATTTGTTTCCAGGAACTTTTTGATTTCTTTTTTATCTTTATTGATTTCAGAGAGAGGGAGGGAGAGGGAGAGAGAGCAAGAGAAACATCTATGATGAGACAGTCATCACTGATTGGCTGCCTCCTGCACGCCCCCGACCAGGAATTGAGCCTGCAACCCGGGCATGTGCCCTGACCGGGAATCGAACTGCAATCTCCTGGATCTTAGGTCGATGTTCAGCCACTGAGCCACGTCTGGCCGGCTGATTTCTTTCTTACTGATTTTATTGGTAACCCATTCATTGTTTAATAACATGCTATTCAGTCTCCATGTGTTTGAATGTTTTTGAGTGGTTTTACTGTAGATTTCTAATTTCATGCCATTGTGATCCGAGATGCTTAATGTGATTTCAATCTCCTTGAACTTGTAGAGGCTTGTTTTGTGTCTTAACATGTGGTCTGTCTTTGAGAATGACCCATGTGCACTTGAGAGGAATGTACATTCTGCAGCTTTGGGGTAAAATGTTCTATAAATGTCAATTAAATTTATCTGATCTAGTGTGCGATTTAGAGTCAGTTTCTGTGTTGAAGTCGGTGGGGTGTTAAAGTCCCTGACTATGACTGTGTTGCTGTTGATCTCTCCCTTAAAGTCCTGAAGGCTATTATTGATAGGCCCTTATTTATCGCCATTTTAATTCTTTATGCCTATGTTTCTCTCTCTATTTCTTCTTATTACAGGAGTCCTTTTAACATTTATTGCAATGCTGGATTGATGGTAAAAAACTCAGTTAGCCTTTTTTTGTCTGGGAAGCTCTTTATTTCACCATCTAGTCTGAATGATAGCCTGCTGGATAGAGTAGTCTTGGTTTCAGATCCTTGCTTTTCATTACCTTGAATACTTCATGCCATTCCCTTCCGGCCTGTAGAATTTCTGATGAGAAATCAGCTGACAGCCTTATGGGAGCTTCTTCGTAGGTAACAGTTTGCTTTTCTCTGGCTGCCTGTAAGATTCTCTCTTTGTCTTGAATTTTTGGCATTTTAATTATGATGTGTCTGAGTGTGGGCCTCTTTGGGTTCTTGCTTGGGACTCTCTGTGCCTCCTGAACTTGTGTGACTTTTTCTTTGACAGGGTTGGGAAGTTTCCTGCCATTATTTCTTCAAACAAATTCTCTATCTCTTGCTTATTCTCTTCCCCTTCTGACACTCCTATAATGCAAATATTGTTACGTTTCATGTTGTCCCACAGCTCCCTTAAACTGTCCTCCTGTTTTCAATTGTTTTTTCCTTTTGGATCTCTGATTGAGTGATTTTTTCTACCCTGTCTTCTAATTTGCTGATCTGATCCTCAGCTTCCTCTAATCTGTTTATTCCTTCCAATGTATTCTTTATTTCTGCTATGTCATATTTAATTTCCTTCATAGTTTCCATATCTTTTCTCAGCATCCTCACAATCAGTATTCTGAACTCTATATCTGATAGCTTGCTTATCTCCGTTTCATTTAGCTCTTTTTCTGGAGACTTCTCTCGTTCTTTCATTTGGGGCTTTTTTTTTTGTCTCCCCATTTTGGTTCCCTATTTAGGTTTGTTTCTATGTATTAGGTGGATCTGCTAGGACTCCCAGACTTTTTGGAGGGTTTCTGGTACAGGCCAATGTCAGATGCTCTCTGTGACTGGCCCTGAGTACCCTGTTTAGAACTATCAACAACCCACAGCTTGTACTTCTCTTCGCTGGACTGGTTTGTTGTTCCCTCTGCTGGGGCAAGGTGTGTTTGGACCCCATTTTTTTCTGAGTTCATTTCACACTCACCTCTCCCCTAAGAAGACTTTACAGCCCTCGATCAGATTGCTCTTCCACAAACTGATGACTTATCACTTCAGGCTCAGTCTCCTCTCAGGAGGCAAGTCCCTAAAGGTCAGGGATCAATCACACACCTTCTTTTCTACTACACTCTGTACCCAGTGGATGCTCAAGAAATGCTGTGGTTAGAGGTAATTATTATTTAAGCATAGTGGATGTCATAGGTCAAAATAAATATGGACTAAACTATTTCAAAATATAAGACTTCATTTCATATTAGTGAAATGAGTGTTTTATAAGTGAATAGAGCCATTTAAAATCAAGTTTTATTTGAATAGCCTTACATGAAAAAATTTCTACTGTCTTGACATTACTTTAAATACACAATTGATCCTAGAACAATGCAGCAGTTTGGCCCCCACGCAGTTGAAAATCCACATATGACTTTTGAATTCCCTAAAACATTACTTAAGTAGAGTGTTTCCTCTGTATCAGTGAGGGATCAGTTTCTGGATACCCCATGGATACAAAAATCCCTGAATGCTCAAGTCATGTATATAAAGTGGTGGAGAACCATACATACAGAATGCCCTCTGCATTGTCAGATTCCCAACTGCAGATGGAAAATTCTGTTGGTTGTTTCCACAGATGTGAAACCCAGATACAGGAAGACACTACATATTTATAGAAAAAAATGTGAGTGTAAGTGAACGTGAGTAGTTCAAACCAATGTTGTTCAAGGGTCAACAGTGATTTAATCTTCCTTCACTAGTCAATGGATCATGTATGACCTCAGAAGTTCCCTGAGGTAGCTGTTTGGGTTGTGTATCCAATATATCCCTATAGTAAAGCTACTATATTGCTATGGTTTTAGAATTTTTTACCTCTGATTTTTTTGGAAGGGGGTAGTTTTCACTCCCTTGAATAGTGTCATTTGTACTTGAGCAATTTGCATTTCTTTAAATTATCTGTGGGCTTGAAAACCTAACAAATCTGTTAGAACAATTACATAAAATAATGTAATGGAGGCACATCAAGTAAAGTCCTAAGGAGATAAAAGCATGTAGAGGCCTCTCTTATAAGGGTAAGGACCTAAGGAGAAAGGAGATCTATTTTGCTCCCTAAGAAAACTTTCCTCTCTTACTCCCTGAATCTTCGTCTTACTTAAGATTGAGAGACCAGCCAAGAGAAATCTAAACAAGTGAAATTTTACTCTTTTTTCATATCATGTTCTAAATTCTAAAACTCTGTACATATACACAGTCCAACATTTCATTCCCATCATGTCCTGAAATCCACCTACTGGGCATATGTTTTCAACATTTCCCCTATGCTGACCTTGTTACCTGAATGTTTCTTAACTGCCCAAGAAAGCAAAAGGCAAACCAAAATCCCTAGTAATTAAAAGCATTGTTTAAAAGGAGGGTTAGTATACAGGTGAGTTTTATTAATAACATTACATTTACTGAAAACCCTGAGTTAGATATTGTCACTTTCAATAGGAAAACAAACATGAGCTAGAAATTCTATATAATTCATCCAGACACAAATGCATAACATCATTTTAGAATTTCCTTGAACCACCAAGAAAGAAATCACATAACAGCATGCCCGTGATTAAATTATACAGGGATCCTTTGTTTTATACATTCAATCTCAGTAACTATCCTCAAAGCTGATAAAAAAGTTTCCTACTCTGACATACACAGATAGTCTCCATATGGAAAAGTCAGTAAGATAGTTTAATCCATTCAACTAATTTGAAGTATTTTTTCCCACTAACATGCAACATGAAAGACATGCTTCCACCAATACGCAGAATATACATTTTCGTTTGGCAACCAGTTGATCACAAGCTATATACACTGTAATAACTGTGCCCAATACCACACTTTTTAATAAGCACATTTCTTCACTTGCTCAGAACACTGAATTTTTTTCCAATGAGGATGTTAAAACTAATTATTCTTAGACCCAGAAAAATTACACCTTGACTTCATTTTCTAGGTAGTTTACAATATAATTATTACTTGGCTGTAAGGATACACTTTATTTATTTAATATATCTTTATTGATTTCAGAGAGAGGAAAGGAGAGGGAGAGAGAGATAGAAACATCAATGATGAGAGAGTCATTGATCGAGCCCACAACCTGGGCATGTGTCCTGACCAGGAATCGAACCCTGATCGCCTGGATCCTAGGTCGACGCTCAACCGCTGAGCCACGCCCGGTCGAGCAGGATACACTTTAAAACAGATGACATTAAGTAATATGATGGGCTGTGTTCAGAAAGCTCCCCAATGTTCCAGATGAGTTTCGGGAAAATGAAATAGCTTTCTGCTATGGATCAAGAGAACTACTCACCTTCTCTACATTTGCCAAAATTGGGTAAGCACTCTCTACCTGCTTGCAAAAGTTAAAATCACTTTCTAACATGAGTACACACACCCTTGCCCAGATTGATGCCTTCAGGAAATCATGGTCTCTGACCAAACTGGAACCCCAATAAAACCTGACAGTCCTGCTCCTTTTCCCACTGTCTACACAACCTATTTTTAAACTTTCCTCCCCAAAATGCAGACACTGGCATCTACACCTGTCTATTTTATTTTGCATGACCTCATTTCTAGGCCTATAAAAATCACTAAATTACCTTCCAAGTCATTAAACGGCTTCCTTATTTTCCAATGAATCCTAACACTTTCTTCCTCATTAGTTTTAGCTGTCCTGTCTATCACATCTGGAGTTGTTGGTCACTCTGTCTTTGCTCCTTTCTGCCTGAAAAGCTCTCTTTGGTTTCCAGGACAGCACAACCACCCTGGTTCTCAGCTTGTCCTCTGACTGCTCCTCCTCCTCTGCCTGATCGGGAAATGTGGCATTCCTAAAGGGTAGTTCTAGGAACTCTTGTTATTTCATTCCGTAGACATCCCTGGGTGGGCAGATGTAGTCTCATGACTTCATTTCCCTTGAAAAAAGTAGCCTTCCAATTCCCTGCATCTCTGGCTGAGGTGCCAAGTACGTACATTCAATTGTCACCCCACACAGCTCCACTTAGGAAGTGCCATGCTGTCTCAAATGACATAATCAAAGTGCTCCTTTGATTCTCCACAGGCACAGCAAGCAAACTAAACTGTTTCCACAGCTGAGTGCCTGGTCATGCATCTAGTTCTAGCCTTTACTCCTACAGCCACGACCATTTATCTGCACTGCAATCAGAGTCTCTGCATAGGTCTCCTCACCTACCTTGGCACTATTCATTCAATTGGTTTTTCACATGGCTACCAGGGTAATATTGCTATGACACAGTGACCAAGGACCTCTCAAGTCATATAGTTTTCAATGGATCCCCAGTGCCCTCCAGATAATGTCTAAAGCTCCTTAAGCAAGGCTAACAGATTTAAAATCAGTCACTATCTGGATCCTGCTTTCTTTTGCACACTGTTCTCAAGCCACAGTCAATCCCTTGTGGTGCCCATTAAATTACTTGCATCACGTTAGCAGTTGAGGCCTCCATGCACCATTTTACTCCGGCTGTGATCACAGACCTGTCATTCTCCCCATCCACTCACCCTTCAGTTTCACCTTAGATGCCAATTCTTCCTTGAGGCTCTTGACGTCTCTCACTTAAAATACTGAGTTAAGTGTCCTCATGTTACCCCAATTTTCTCTATAGCATTTTTAATATTGTAATTGTCTGTTTATTGTTTATGCTCCCTATGAGACTGTCACCTACTTGAGGACCTTGTCTCACTCATCACTGCATTTCTGGTACCTAAAGTCAGTGCTGAATGAGCACAGTTATCAGTTCTGTACACTCTTAGATTACAATTCAATTCTTTATTGTTCAACCAGTTTGTTCCAAAGATATCTGCAAATCATAATTTCTTTCTTCAGTTTTTGCCTGTATTCAAGTTTTTTTATTGGTTTCGTTATAGATATTTTCCTTTACTAGAATTTTA
Organism: Miniopterus schreibersii; assembly: GCF_964146895.1. Classification (NCBI taxonomy): domain Eukaryota; kingdom Metazoa; phylum Chordata; class Mammalia; order Chiroptera; family Miniopteridae; genus Miniopterus; species Miniopterus schreibersii. Next base: position 29,186,618 of record NC_138119.1, read on the forward strand.
CATTTTTTTATGTCAACATATTTATGCTTAGATAAACACATTTTCCATTACTGCTATTATTAGAAATGGTATTTTAATATTATCAAAGGTGGACTGTAGGGCAGCACAGTTTCCAGTAGAAGTAGCCTGGTTCCAAAAGGAATCAGTCTGAAGGCCATCATCACAGTTGCAGTGGAACAGTCTGATTTCAAGAGTCAGACTAAAGTACCAACTGAGTCCTCTCAGACAAAACAAGGCCTTAACCAGACAAGGATGACGCCTTAAATTAGATCTAGAGGAAACTCCTTTGATTAAGGCTGACTTCTCGTGTTTCAGGAATGGTTCTTATTTAAATGGCAAATATTGTGCTGGATATGCAGTATCAACACCCTTTGATGTAACTGAAGTGGCATCTTTGCCTTTGGCTACTATAGCCCAACAAGCTCATACAGGCCTGCACCTAGCCAAGGGCATAACCCTTGATATTTCTACTGATAGTAGAGATGCCTTCGGAGTAGTTCAGGATTTGGAACGTTGTGGAAGCAACATGGCTTTCTTACTTCCAGCTGAAATAAAATTTAAAATGGTCCATAGGTTCAGAAGTCATTGGATGTTATACTTTTACCTGCTGCTTTAGCTATTATTAAGACCCAGGGCGCTCTAAACTTGATTTTCTGGAAGCTAAAGGGAAATCGCCTTGCTGACACTTCTGCAAGGAATGTAGTTCTTAAAAGGAAGTAACAGCAGTCAAACCTCTGGTATGGTCTAAGGGATATTTCCTCAAATGACAGCTCAGAAAAACTGGCTAAAGTCCCAAAAACTGGCCTCAGGAAAGGAAAAAACTAAACTGGAAATTCAACAATTGTTGGTTTGATAAACTGAAGACGCTCTGGTCTGGGCCAAATAACAACCCAGTCCAACGAGAGGCTCTAAAATTTCTACTCCTAATTACTGTACAGGCAATAAACCATTGGTCCACTGACAAAATAACATTTATGTATCAATATTGGTGGGGAACTATTAAGGCCACAAAAAGTACCTGCTTGTCCCACCTGTTCAAAGTACAAGCCAGGAAATCCTGGTCCAACTGCTCCCGGACGTTTTAAATTGCCTAATGGACCATTTGTAGTCTAGCAAATGGATTTCATACAGCTTTCCCATCTCATAGACATAAGTGTATTTTAGTCATGGTCTGTATGTTTTCTCAGTAGACTAAAGCTTTCCCAGCAGACACACTACTGCCTCTGCTGCGCCTAAAGTCCGTGTGAAAAGATCACCCTTACCGAGAGGACCTCCATAACCCACAGGGATAGGGGAATGCATTTTACCAGTCAGGTGCTCTGACAGGTTTGTGCTGAATGGCCAGTTTGACAACATTTTCACTGCGCTGACCACGCTCAATCCTCAGGTTTAGTCAAATGCACTAACAGCATTAAGACTCAACTGACAAAATTTGCAGAAATCCTCTAAATACCTTGGCCAAAAGCACTGCCATTGGTCCTTCTAAATCTCAGATCCACCTCCTTTGGAACTGAATGTCACTCTCTGATAGTCACAGAGAGCCCAATGCACCGGGCCCCTCCTCTTTTGATTGACAACAGATAGAAGGAAATATACTTAAATATTATAAAGGCCTAAGTGCTTCTATCAAAATTACCCAGGTCTGGTAAAGCAGTCTTTTCAGAGCGCACTCCAGGGAAATGAAGACCTTGAACAACACACTGTGCATCCTGGCACTTCATCTATTGGAAAAGACACCTCCAGAAAGACTCTTTGCAACCTCGCTTCAAAGGCCCCTATCAGGTCCTGCTAACTGACCCTTTTGCTGCCAAACTCCAGGCAACAGACTCCTGGATCCACATGACACATATTAAAAAAAGCACCTAATCCTGACTAAAAATGCACACCATCTGGTGACCAGAAGGTGAAAATGTCACAAAACTGATGCAGAGTACACCTGAGGAGACAGCTTCCCCAAGATGTTCAGACCAGGCCAGTTAGACTGACCATGGATTCTTATCCAATTCATAGTCCCTGAATTTGTAACCTATGGACTGGGCTGTATTATTGATAAGACATTTTGTTCCAGTTTCTTTTAAGATAATAATACTGTTTACTTGCTTCGTGTTTTATTTCTGCAATGTGTCTTCCCAAAGCTCTTGTTTAATTCTTTTAGTTCTGAGTATGCCTTTGGGAATTCACTAGTCTAAGATACAAACTTGAGATGGGCAATTCCTGAGAGATCTCCCTCTCCCACCCACCCACCCACCCCTCAAATGTTATCACAATAGGTTTACAATCTGTACATTTTCCTCCGACAGGACACTCATGAAAGGTCCTTCCTGACATCAAGGGACAAAAGGCCACTGAATCCAAAAAACCTGACTCTTGATGAGCAATGATTTCGGAGAAAAGTCTTCATTAAAAGGGGGGGCGGGCATATGAGAATTAATAAATGGAAACCTCATTTAAAATGAATCAGGAAGCTAGAAAACTTTCACACACACACCCTCCTTGCCTATTAACTCAGCCAATGAGAGACTTCCATAACTGAGCCAATAAAAAGTCACTATACCTCAAACTTTCAGCTCCCCTCCTTTCTTTCTCTGGACTTGTTTTTGGTTTACCTTTAGACCACATGTCCCGAAATGCGATTCTTTGTTGTTCCCAAATAAACCAATTTTACTGGACAAGTACCTGGCTGTCTATTTGTTTATGGAAAATATAACAATTTTCCTCCTAGAGGCAGGAGGAATTTTTTTTCCTGAGCTTTTAAGACCCAGCTGAATATTATATTTAACTTCCTGCTACTTAATATTTATACAAGAGTATTGATACTGAGGCAAAAAATTAAGCATTTGAAACCACAAGGGTAACAGGACACACAAGATCTCTGTATTCAAGTGGGGAGAGAACAGAAAACATAGTTTTGGAAGGGTAACTACAAGTTAGGGATGATTTGAACTGAGAGAGAGAGAGAGTCTCCCTGAGACAGAGTGGTCACAGAAAGTCCCTATGAAGGTCCCTCAAACATCACAACTGAGTTTGAAGGATATGAAGGAGCCGATTATCTAAGAGGCAGGAGGACAATGTTCCTTGACTGGGGGACAGCAAGTGCAAAAGTCCCAAACTGGCAGAGTTTGGCACAAAAGTTTTCCCTTCCACCAGTCATTTGTTAAATACTGACAGAGAATCACGCTCAGCACCTGTCTTGGGTTACAAGATTAGTATTACAGCCCAGGCAGGTGTGGCTCAGTTGGTTGTCATCCCACACACCAAAAGCTCGCTGGTTCGATTACCAGCCAGGGCACATACCCAGGTTTCGGGTTCGATTCCCAGTCTTGGTGAGTATGGGAGGCAACCAACTGATGTTCCTCTCTCTCTTTCCCTCTCCCTTCCCCTCTCTCTAAAATCAATAAAATTGTTTGTTTGTTTTTTTAAAAAAAGACTAGTATTATGGTTTGTCAGTCCCAATAAATTTTAGCAAATATTTATTGATTGCCTACTGTGTGCCAGGAACTGGGGAATCTAACGGTGAGCAATTAACAGTCCCTGCTTATGTTCACGTGTGTGCGGGTGCAGGTGCAGGTGCAAACAGAATGAAATAAGGATCCTGAAAATAGGCATAGTTTGTTATTGCTCACCAGTGTATCCCCAGAACCAGCACAGGACCTGGCACATACAAGGCAAACATTTATTGAATGACTTCTGCTAAGGATAGAATACAAATTGTATATGTAACAGGATGCATATAAAGACAGTTGGAAATATAGCAAAGTATTAAATGGCTGTCCTCTGTGTATATTTTATACAATAAGCATGTCTTTTTTAGCATATAAAGTACATATTCCACTCAGTGAAAAACGAAACTAATTTAGTAAGTGTGCCTTCAGCTTTAGTTTATGACCTGTAGAGGAAAACCACGTTAACATTTTTTATTGTATCTCTTAGGATACGAATTTCTCACTAGATTTGCCTATCAACGTTTTTTGTTACATTGGATATCCCCTCAAGTATGTCTCAATCTAACTGAAAAAAAAAAAAAAAAAAAACACAGAAAACAATGCCAAAAGGACGTTTGGGAATTGAACAGGATACTGCGTACACTGGGTTCCGGGAACAAGAAGACTGCCCCAGGGGCCGCAACAGCCGGCAAGGCAACGCTAAGACGAATTTGGGGGGCCAGGAGCGAGTTAACCACGCGGCGCCCCCTGCGGCGGGCCAGCGGGCGCCCCGGGCCGCGCGGAGGCCGGAGCTGCAGCCCGCTCCCCCGCCCCGCACTCGGCGGGGCTGCCCCGGCTACTTCCGTAAAGCACACGCGATAACGTCCAGCCCGACGCCCTGGGGCACCAACCCCCACTCACCAAGGCATCACCCCACCCAGAAAACGCAGCGAAGCCTCCCCAGGGGCACCGCGCCGACCGCGGCAACATCCGGGCGCACAGGGCGCAGGAGGGCGCGCCCTCACCTTCAGTCCCCAAACACCCGCCGCGCCCGGCGCCCCGCAAGGCTCAGTGCCGACCACCAAGCACCCTCACCGCTGGCACTTCAGGGTCCCCACTCCCCTGGATCCGCGCACAGCGCAACCCTGGAAGCTCTGGCCACGCGGTCACCCAACGCCGCACCTGCCGGGCCCCCCAGGTTCCGGGCGTCCTACCCCGCCCACCAAGCCAACCTCCCTCGGTCCTCGGATCGGGTCTGCAGGCTCCCCAGCCCGCTCGGGGAGCTCACAGCGCCTCCAGGCCCCTACCGGTCAGTGAGGGTAACAGGAGCACCAGGGCCACCGAGAGGATCCCAGCGAAGCACCGAGGAGGAAAGAGACTCTCGAGGCGGCGCGGCGCGGCCGCCCGAGGACCGAAAGCCGCCCTCATCTTCCGGAACATCAGCGAGGATCCCGAGCGCCGGGGAACTTCTCACAGCTTCGGGGCCGCTACCGGCCCGAAAAGGCACTGAATTTGAGGCTGAGCTGCAAATGGGCGGGCCTGCCTACTCTCAAACCAGCGGTGACGTGAGCCGGGCGGGGCCTGGGCGCGCGGGGCGGAGCCTTGGGGCGGAGCCTTAGGGCGGGAGGGGCGGGGCGTGGGCTGGCCCGGGTCCCACCCGCGGGGGTCAGAGGGCAGTTGCGCTCCGCCGTTCCCGCCACCCTTCCGCCCTTCCGGGGCGGGGCGGGGCGGGGCGGCGCGGCCTAGGTTTACTGGAAAGGGCGGCCCCCGCCGCGTCCCGAAGCGGGCAGCTGCCCCCGACTCGGGAAGGGCGGAGAGGGAACGAGGGCTGCCGCGGTCACCGTCGCGCCTCCCCGGAACCCTGGCCGGAAGAGGAAAGCGCACCGACCAGGAAAGAGACGCCCGAGCCCGACACTGGGTCGCCTGGGGCCAGCGCCCCTCAGGGCTCCCCTTTTGTCCTGGGGCCTCCAGACGGTCGGTGGTGCCAGGGCCCTCGCCCAACACTTGGCAGCAGGCAGGCATCACTAGGGACAGGGCCTGAGGGTCCCGCGGCTGCAGGCCTGCTAGGTAGGCTTCAGAAGCGCCAGGGCGGTTTGGCCACTGCGCCCGACCCCAGAGTACAGGACTCTGCCCCGAGGGGACCCCTGGGGAGGTAAACTAATACCTGGTTATACGCGTATGGGGCCTTCCCTTGAGCGACTAAATGTATTGAAGAGGAAATATACGAGAATGAAAAAGGTCAGGACAAGGGTGTATTAATGCGGAATTCTTGGAAGTGATAAATGACGTATTGTCCCGGGGACGCAGACAATAGTGTGCGGAAGGCCTGGGGCGGGGAGTGGGCGGAAGCAGTCGGGGTGGGGGGGTAACATTCGTAATATTTTCAACAAGCAAAGATAAAATTTAAAAAAATAATAGGGAGAATTTTTCTGATGAAACAGCCACTCGGTGCTAGAAATATCAGCATGAGTAACATTTATTTGTAGAATTGTGAATAAACCTGTATGATTAATCGAACAAAAAAAGCTAACATGACCGGAGTTAAAAGAACAAACAAAAAGAGTTGACATTTTCTTCTATTACTGTAGTTGCAAAGAATAAAAACATCAAACAATGTGCGTAAACATTGGCGGGACCAGCCCCCACAAAAGTTTAGTTTTTAACATTTTTTTGTGTGTTTTTGAAGTTTTTAAATGGACATGACTTTTAAAGCAGGAGTTCCATTTAGCGTTCCTCCCACAGAGATCATCAGATCTATGAGCAAAGATATATAATTTTGGGGGGAAATATAAGCTCTTAAATGTCTAACAGAAGTATAAGGAATTTTTTCTAGGTGGCTTATGGGATGGGATTCTAAGCATGAAGCAAGAAGTGTAAAAAAATATCAGTGTGAGAAACTCCTATTCGTAAGTGGAAAAAGCAGATTCCAAATCAGTATGTCCTTTTTGTATTCCTTTTATAAAACAAAAGTAGTTTATTGATATGCACAAAAAGAGATTAGTGGGAAATATACAAAAAATAACTAATAGTTGATAGGATTGTGCATATTTAATTTTTTGTTTTCTATATTGACCCAGGTTACATTTGGAGTCAGGTAAAGAAAAAATTTTAATAACCCAACTCATATAACAACATCTACTTTGTTCATAGAATGGTGATAGAAACTATCAGAGAGAGGTAAGGAATGGGAGGATGGTGAGGAAATGGAAGCTCTCAGTACAAACCTCAAATGCAACTTCTGGAATGACAAACTTTATATGTATTTAAACAGTTCTGCATCTGAGATGTACTAACGACTTTCAGGATTCAGCACATCATGGAGTTTCCTCTTCCTCTCAGACCAACACAATGTTTGGATTCTTAGCTGAGCACGTAAGACATTAAGTGTGGGTGGGATGTATAAAATAAAGACCTGAGAATCTTAGATTATTAAATACAGACACTCCATGAGGACACTTACTTGAAGGAAGTATAATTAAGGCAACAAATAGGAAACTCGATAAGGGGGAATTATCATTTGCCTTCATTATTACAGTTGTAAAAGTGTGATATAACAGAAATGTTCTGTGGCTCAATGTTGGCACTTATTTGTGAAAACAGAGAATCTATTCTCTACAGCCATCTGTACACCATGTTCTATGTCAATTATATCTTGGTAAAGTTGGAAAAAAAACTTTCCCGCTATTTCTAGGCTTGGAAGTAAGGTTGTTTTGTTATGTTTTGTTTTGTTTTGTTTGTTTTGTTTTGTTTTGTTTTGATGAGAAAATTTGACAGGGAAAAAATATGGCTTGTGTTTGGTTTCCTAGTCATAGGTACTAGATTAGATTCAACGATTGGGGATTTATTTGAACTTTCCTCCTATCAGTGAAATTTCTATACCTGGGAATCGTCAAACCATCTTTAATATCATTGACAGTATTCTTGTTGATTTCTTTAGCTTGTTTGGAGTTCACCCAACTGAGGCTCCATTTGATATGTCCTGAACCTTGTTCCCTATTTTTCCAGACTAGCTCCATGAAGGAGGGGTTAGAGTTTTCTTGCTGTTTCTCCAGTGCCCAGATAGTTCTACTCCTGTAGTAGGTGCATAATAAATATGTATTGTTATTAAACATAGGTGTTGCTGTCAAGTGATTTAACATGCTTCTGCCCATTCTCCATGAGCATGGATTTTAGCAAATGCTGGAAAATGCCTGAGAGATTTTCATTGTAATAATAATTAGACAGTAAGTACAGAGCTGGATTTGTCTCTGAATGGAATGAACTACAACTGTCTGCACAGAAAACCCTCCTATACCAGGCAAGTAAGCTGACCCTTGAGGTGGAGCTAATGTCTGTCCCTTAGCCTTGAGATCACTTGAGTGATGGGGTTCACAAGAGAGTACTGACAGGGAACTGCCTAAGGTTCTGACAGGAATAGAACTGCAGAGAGTGAAGGATTTGAGTGAAGTAGGGGAGTAAACACTAGTGGCTCGTCCAGATTTCCAGTAAAGATGTTGTCAGACTGCCAGAAGAAAATAAGGAGAGAATGGAAAATATGGATGTTTGTAGACCAGGTTTTGAGCTGTGTGGTAGATCTCCTTTAAGGCTTTATGAATGGAGGTAAGTGTGTGTGGACATCATTAAACAGAGGCCAACTTCTTTAAAATAAAACACTGTTAGCTGATTCTTTGCCTCCTAAATTAGTATATTTTACCTGATGCTTTTCAGAGGGGGGGTAGCAGCATGAATGGACCTGTGAATGCTCTCAGGAAATGCCTTCCACTGTCCTGGTGAATTCCACGTTAGGTGTTTATGAAAACCTGGAAGAAAAGGCTACGCAGAGGATACACCATCTTTTGTTGTTGGTGGTGTCCCTGGGAGCTAGGCTACCTCTATTTGCACCTGGTAAGACCTGCCGGCCAGTAGCTGTTACCAGCAAAAGCATTACTGCGTATGCCACACCCAAAGCAGGTGTTCTGAAGCCAGTCAAATACAGGCAGGAGGGATTTCTCAGAAGGAATATATTTTCATTTTATTTCCTGTTGCCTTTTGGTGGCTTGAAAAAGTAAATATATTACAAAACACATTCCATAAGTAGATTTGCAAAGATAAAACCTTTTATTTCTTTCTCATTATAATGGTGCAGATAGAATATTTCATTTAAGCTTCACTGTCTTAAATAACTTACATCTCACAGGTGTACAAAAAGGCAAATGAAACAAAGTTAGACTACTAGCTAAAGAAATAGATTCTAACAGCAATTGGCCCAGCCCTCTGAGATGCAGATGAAAAATGTAAGACTAGAGATTAACAGAATTGCTCAACAACACAAGCTAAGTTAGGCAATATGGCATTTTATGCATAGTTAGTATATGTAGCATTTCCCTAGGTAACTGATGTAATAGAAATAAAATCTAATGGAGTTCTTGCACTTAAAAAGTCACAGGCATCAGATATTTGTTAATCACAGTCCTCATTGACTTTATTCTGTGGGGGATGGGGGTGGAAACAACACAAGATTTTTTCTTGTGATGGCCAGTTACTAAGAAATTAGTGTCTAGTCCTTTAAAAGTTTGTTCTTCGGTAACCCAAGAAGTAATAGAGATTTCCTAAAGTTCCAACTAAGCAAAACCATTGAGCATTTTTTCATATATTCGTGGACTACTTACATTTCCTTTTTATTTCCTTTGACCATTTTGGGGGAAGTGAGGGAGGATTCTTCTTTGAATTTTTAACCCTTTGTGATATAAGTTGCATTTTTTTCTCCCAGTTTGTCAACTGACTTTACTTACACTGTTTTTTATTTTCTGTCTTGCATGATTTTAAGTTGAAATTCAACTTGGCATCCAGCTCACTCTTTATATTTCTCAAGGTAAATGTGACAGAATACACTTTTAAGCAACTATTAAAACCAGATTTACACAGAAGTTAGCAGTAGTCATATACAAATCTATTCTTAAATAGCCAGAAAGGTTCTGTTATTTTCTAGAGGTCATCAACACATGTCCCATAGTATCACACCAAATGAATTTTTTATTTATAAGGATGTGGATATTTTAGAGACTCTAGGGCTACATATTGAGAATGTGTCAATACATGTTTATTAATTTGATAAATTCTTAAAATTCATGCTTTCTTAGTTAATTTACCATATTCTAAATCCATTCAAAATTAAGCTAGTTGTTTTATAATAAAAATTATCCTTTTCTTTAAATTTTAGTATGATTTTTATAAATAACAGAGTACCAAGTACTTTTGAAATAGAGCTTAGGAAATATCCAAAGCTTAATTTTTTCCAGCTATTTCTCTGAAATAATCTTGACCCATTTTCCCTATAATCGTTTAATGCCCTTTTAATAAACAAAAATTATATTTTTTCTTTGAGAAAGTGAAAGCAAGTATAGTATATGTTTGACTCCAATCTGTCTAAAAGGAGTGGATTCTGTGTTATAAAAGAAAACTAAGGTATTAAAAAAGACATGTGTATATAAAAACAACCACCACCACCAAAACTAAAACTAAATAGAAGCAGAGTTATAGATGAAGAGAATAGACTGACAGTTGATAGAGGGGAGGGGATTTGGGGCTGGGTGAAAAACGGTGAAAGGATTAAGAAGTACAAATTGGTAATTACAGAGTAATCACAGAGATGTAAATTATAGCATAGGGAATATAGTCCATAATATCGTGATAACTACGTATAGGGCCAGGTGAGTACTTGAAACATCTGGGGTGGGGGGGAATGACCGCTTTGTAAAGTACATGATTGTCTACCCACTAAGAAACTAATATAGAATAATATTGAATTTAAACTGTAATTGAAAAATAAAAAATAAAACAGAAAGATGAAAAAAATTAGCAAAAAGTGAATTAAAATATTCACAGTGTTTCCTAGCCAGAGGCTCAGTTGGTTGAGCGTTGTCCCATACACCAATAGGCAGCTGGTCTGATCCCTGTTCAGGGCAGATACAGGAGGCAACTGATAGATGTTGAATGTTTCCTTGGGTGAGGATTTAAATATATGTTAGTGGTTATTGCTGGGAAGTATAATTATATGTGACTTATTTGTATTTCATATCTTACTCCTACATTTTCCAAATTCTCCTTAATGAGCCCATTCCATATTACAAACATTTGAAAATAAGAAAAATGACAAACTTGTAAACAGAAATCCTAGACAACACTCTCTTTAAGTAACTGAGACTATTTCTATGTCCTAAGTGCAGTCTTTTCCCCTGACTGGACAATGTGTGCTTTCAGCGCAAAGAAAGAAGGTGGAGTGACAGTGTCCAAACTACCAGGAGGGAGCTTCCTTAGGAATTGGGAGAGCTTCAGCCTCTTCACATGCGCGTGTTGGCATCTCTGTGAAGTCACTTGAAGGGTTTTATGAGTCTCAGATCTTACTTTGTTGAAATAAAAGGTCTCCTGTTGAACAAGCACTTTAATTTGAGGTGCTCTATGGCTTTATAGTCCTTTGTCAAGGAAGGACACTGAAATAAAAGGAATTTTTATTTAGATGGCAGCATGATCGACAACAGAACTACCCCAAATTTACATGCTGATAATCACAGTGCTAGCATTACACATAAATTACAAGTTCAGAAGAATGATTTTTGCCCTCTGTTGTGGTTGCTATGTAGGGCACAACACTGTATTGCATAAACTAAGATACTGAGTAGATAAGAGAGATTAATGATTAGCTGACCTTTCCTCATTGTTGCTTTCGTCAAAAATATTCTCAGAGGTGAGCAACTAAATAACAAGAGCCCTATTCCAGAAAACCTACAGACCCATTATATCACACAAAATCTTTCCTTCAGTCTCTTTTCTGAACCTGGCTGTGTCAGGGAAAGTAAACAGGATCTGGTAGTTTGGAGGAGGGTCAGCTTCAGGTAGCCTGTCCTCCTGCCCTTATAGCCAAGGTTGAAAGGAGGTATTGCATAGCCCAAAGTATCCAAATGCTTCCTGGGCCATGCTGAAGACTCTCCTGTTTGTTAAGGCCAGGAAAACTGTCCTTCCACCAAGGACACCCCTGATGAGGCCCCTCAGTTCACCTGACACCCTCAGTAATTATTGCCACCTGATCCCTTTCTAGCTCATAAAGTTTCCCAGCATCATCTGTCACATACATCATCATTGAGCATTCTTGTCTCCTTCAACACCTGTCTGTGTCTTTGAAGCCTGCCCCTTTACCAGTATCACCCCCCTCCACTACCATTGCACCTGTCCTGGGCACACAGGTTTTCAGCTTGGTACAGACTCGAACTCACTCCTTGTCCATGAGATGTTGCCACAAATGATTCATCTTCTTCTGTAGAACACCTGTGGTCAAAATTCCACTATTACAAGATAAATTTGACCCTGGCCTGTTTGGCTCAGTGGTTGAGCATCAACCCATGAACCAAGAGGTTGCTGGTTTAATTCCCAGCCAGGGCTGGTTTGATTCGGGGTTGCCGGCTTGATCCCCAGTGGGGGACATGCAGAAGGCAGCCTATTGATGTTTCTCTCTCTCTATCCCTCTTCCTTCCTTGCTCTTTAAAAACCAATGAACACATTATTTTAAAAAAATAGAGAAATTTGAGATAAATTCATTAAGGAATTTTATTAAAAAGTGGCTAACAGTCGATGTACAAAATTTGAGATTCACCTTAATGTAAAAGAGTGCGTCCAAAAAGTTGAGGATAAATGAAATTTTGATAAATTTATTCTTAAATATTTCCTGAATGCTTCTCATTTGATTAAGTCTATATTCAGAAATGTTTGGAGCCCACCCAGGTGCGGTTCAGCGGTTGAGCATTGACTTAGGATCCAGGAGATCAGGGTTCGACTCCCGGTCAGGGCACATGCCCGGGTTGCGGGCTGCAGCCGATCAATGACTCTCTCATCATTGATGTTTCTACCTCTCTCTCTTCCTCTCTCTGAAATCAATAAAGATATATTTGGGGGGGAAAAAGAGAAATGTTTGGAAATTTTAAAAGTGGCTTTTACTCTTAAGTTAATTTAGCATGGAGAGAAACCAAATAATAAACATAGGGCTTGCACTGTCCTCTGTTCACTTTAGGGTTTCTGACACGTATATAAATATAACATGCCAGGTTTAGATTAGTGCGCATTGATATAGAAAGAGGACAGAAAGAAAGGAAATTTACTTAAAAATGTGTTTTTTCTGCTTTCTACAGCAGTGGCTTAATCCCTTTCTAGGGCTTTTGGTGCTGTTGTTTCTGAAAATGCCCTGGGGATCTCATGGAGAGGAAATGTTAGGACTCCAAAGCATAACCAGAGTAATGAAGGGCCAAATGAATTGCTCTGTATGATTAAGAAAAATGAAAATATTTTGGTTGTGCGTGCCATGCAGCCTCTGGATCATTTTGGCTTCTATTCAACTCTGCTGCTGCAGGGTGAAAGCAGGCACAGACTGCAGGTAAATGAAGGGGTGTGGCTCTGTTCCAGTAAAACTTTATTTACAAAAACAGTTACTTTTCAGTGCAGTGATTTTTAATACTTCTCTGTTGTGTGCCACTTTGGGTTGTGGTGTAATTTCCCTTTTCACCCCAAGCCTTTAGCAAACAGCTGAACATTTACTGCACAACAGCTTGGGGTAGGGCTACGGAACAGGGGGAATGAAGGGATAAGACGTGGTAACAAGCCCAAGTGGAGGGGTACAGAAAGGAGGGAGCAGTCAGGGGTTCAGGTGAGGGACAGAATTCAGAGAAAGTGGGAAAGCAGGGGGAGAGGTCAAGTGAGGCCCGCAAGGACCCTTAAGGGATCCTGCACGTTGAAGGGAAGCAGGAGGAATTGGAGGGGCACCCAAGTGGCAAATGCTTGGGTTCCACAAGGGAAGAAAAGCTTGCTACTTTTCAAAGGTTCACAGCATCAATGCACAAAATAGAGGAATGCTTTGAAAACAGTGCCTGTGCGCAGCACTGATAGAGTCCTCACCCCAAATCACTGGAAACAAGTTATCCAAGAAAAGACACCACCACCAAAGGCCTTTCCACCTCCTGAAGTACTTTTGAAGGTCTTTGGCAGCAGTGATCTACCTGGTGCAATACCATATTTAAGTCCTGTTTCCACTTTCGATACTTAAGTTGTTGGAAACATTTTAAATTCAATTTGTGTGTTCGGTACCTGCCATGTTCCTGATTTGTTTGCAGACTTTGAGCATGATCACAGCTGCCTCCTTGGGGATGTAAAAACATATTCACTTCTTTAGATTTTTCATCTGTATTACTGCTAATTGGCAGGGGAGAAAAAGATGGAAAAATAACTTAATTATACACATTTTAGCTTTGAAAGAAGGTAGTCGGTAGCTTTCATTTTGAAATTTAGGGCCTAATTTGTCTCAGGTTTCAGAGATCTTTGTAAGGTCTCTAAACAGAAAAGTGTAACCAAGCCACAATTCTCAAGACTAAGTAAAAACTTGGATTAGAAAACAATACTGAAACCATTCTATATGTTGTGTCAGAACTTTAAACTGCTTATAGACAAGTGCCCATGCCTTAAAACAACACATTTCCCTATTAGTAAATAATAGAGGTTTTTAAATATTGTTACAACAAGATTGTGACGTTTAAGCTTCACAATGTAAAAGGCTTTGCACTGCAATCTTACACAGGGCTCCCCCCCAAAGTGAAGATACACGTTCCGTATTTTGTAAATACCTATAGTATGGAAGGTAGCAGTTGTTGTCAAGAAGGTTTATAAGAACTGACAGTTTAAGAGGTAGTCAATCACTTTTAAATGTCCTTAATAACAGTCATGTAGAAATAACAATTGCTAACATTCTGTGACATTCATCATAAGGGAGGCACTGTGTTAGGTGAGGTAGAAGCTATTGGTAGCCCTATTGTTCAGGTAAGGAAAAGACCTTTAGAGGGACTGAGCATCTTGCCCAGGGCTTCACAGCTAGTAGTGAGTGTGAGCAGGTCTTAGTGCCTGCAAAGCCCATGGTCTTATGTGATAAGCTACGCTGTGTCTCGGGGTTATTTAATGAGCACTTCATTTTACATGAATGAAATGCTAAGTCATACCAGTGTCTTTAGATTTCAAGTGTGCATTGATGTTAGGGATTTAAGAATGGAAGCGCAAAGAGCACATTCACTCCACCGCTTTCCGCTGCTTCCTCATTACCCAGGCATTACCCAGTCTTTACCCTCTCGTGGAAATAGGTGAGGGCACCGCTTGAGACAAAGACTGTGAGTCAGGGGCCAAAGTTTTGACAGGATAGGGAAGGGCAAACTTGAGATCCATGTATGGAGGAGTCAAGAGTTGTATAGCTCTGTGGGGTGGGCTCCCAAGGGGCAGTGACTAAGCAGTTAGGTGAGTAATGGCCGGAAAGTCATCTGGGATGAGGAGTGGTGCATGGGGTGTGAGGGAAAACAGCCTCAGTGAGCATATGTTGAATGGATGGCTATCTAGTTGGTTAATGGTGGTTAATGTGAATATAGGGTAAAGCAAGGGGGTTTTACAAAGTCGCTTTAATAGATTTGTCATTCCAAGTAGCCTACCAATGAAAACTTTAAAGCTTTATCTGACTATGGACAAGAAGGCTGTTTTGTAGAGAAATGGGAATGGATCAGAGGCAGAAACAAGAGGCAAGGACAAATAGGTTCTGAATGGAACAATCTAACAGTATTATTCCTCAGATACCAGTGCATGACTTACCCTGTTTCACATTTGTCAGAAATTACTGATATAGTAAATACACAGCGAAATAACAAATGTACAGATAACAGCATTTTTTTTTCCATTGGTGAAATGTTAAGCCAATGGATGTTAAATCACAGAAAGAACTTACAGATCTGTGTGAAAAGACAGGAAAGTTTTCACCGAACCTTAATATGGACAGAGGCCCTTACAGAAATATTACAATTTTCCTATAGGCTAATAACTCAGAATAATGTATAAAAGGAGAGATCGCATATTGTGCTACAGAAGGATATCGGCTCAAGATACTGGAGTAGCTAAAACGAATTCAACAAAATAGAGGTAGGGGAGTATGGAGGGAGGGGAAAGTAAATACTTCTGTTTTGTACTATACACAGTTCTGGATACTGAATTTCAGTGATACAGAATCAGATTCAGAAATGGTCAACTAAAATGATCAGTGGAATAGCTTGAATGGCTTCAAGATTTTGAGCCAGATAATTGGGACTAAAATTCTAACTCTTAACAACTTTCAACTGGTATGATTTTAAACTAGTTGCTGAATTTCTCTGAACCTCAGAGCCTTCTGTGCTTTGGGATAACAACATTATTGGGCTACCTACCTCTCAGAGTTGCTTTGACAACCAAAGAAGGCAATAAGTAGTAAAGTATTTTGTAAACAAATATACTAGCTGTTGCTATTCTCATTATTTGTCTTGACTACTGTACAACTGGAGGTCAAAATTCATTAAATAAAAATTATTGTTAGTGCTTATACCTGGTTCCTGCTCACAAGGAGCTCACTGTCAGGGGAGGCGGATGGTGAGGAGTGTAGGGGGGACCAAGAAGACAAGAGATACGTTAATAGAATATAGGAAAGCCCAATGGGGGGGCAAGGGAAGAAATACACAGAGTAATTAGATGTTGTGAATCTGGGAAGCTGAGGATTGAGGAGACATACGAAGTCATAAATGATGTGGTATGTGTCTAAAGCAGATTTGCTCACCAAGTTTAGTGTTAGCATATTAAAACAATGAGCACCCGGAACCCTGAGGTAAGCTGAGGACAGGTTAAAGATGTACTATTTAACTTGGCAGAGAGTTGTGACAGAATCCCCTGATGGAGGAGAGTGGCAGTTGTATGAATCACAACACAGCCGTTGGAAGATACCACTAGTTGTTACAACACTGCTTTTTGCAGGGAACTCTCTATATACCACCTCAGCCCATTTACTCGTATTTGCAGTGGGTATTTCCCCGCTAATATCGGTTTCTGGCCACTTAATTCTCGCTTCCTTCTCTAAACAAAGCATACAAAGCGTACAAAACTAATCTCATGTTTTGAAAAGCATTAGCGGTTTAAGCTGTGGTGCATTTACACTATGGACTACTACGCAGCTGTAAAGAAGACGGATCTCGTACCCTTTGGGACAGTGTGGGAGGACCTGGAGAGCATTATGCTAAGCGAAATAAGCCCGGCAGAGAAAGACAAGTACCACATGATCTCACTCACATGTGGAATCTAAAGAACAAAATAAACTGATGAACAAAACTGATCCAGTGACATAGAAGCATGGGACAGACCGAGGAATCTCAGAGGGAAGGCGCCGGTCGGTGGGTGGGTGGGTGGGTGGGTGTGGTGAAGGCCTGGGGTGGCGGGTAAAAGGGGTCAGTGAAGAAAAAAGGGGGGGGGGCATCTGCAATACTTTCAACAATAAAGATAAAGTTTTAAACATGAGACAAAGTGGAAAGAACACATACACACAGCTATGATCTCACTTTAAAACACTCCTCAATGAGGCTGACTCTGACCATCATATTTGAGATGCCATCTCCCCCACACCCACGTTCCCGATCTCTCTTACTCTACTCTATTCGTCCATCACCTTTAACATAAATAATTGTCTTGTTTACAGTCTTTCTCCCTCCACTAGAGTGCAAAGTCCATAAAATGCAGGGGTTTTTGCCTGACTTCACTGATACAGAACAAACCTTGGGACTCTTCCCGGCCCAGAGAGGTGCTCAGTAAATCTTTAGTAAGCCAAATGAGTGTGCTAAACACCACTTAAGATGTGACCACAAAATGAAACATGGGTAGCTTCTGAATTGCCTCCTGTGTCAGGGGTAGACTCAGCCTGCACCCTTCCCTTCCAGGCCTGGTTGGATCCTGTGTCTCCCACAAAGCAGACCATCTTGTTCTACACTGTTCCACCTCTGTCAGGTTTTCTGTGGCTCTGAGATAAACTGCTCTTCTGGCTAGACAACTCCTGAGGTCCTCTCCACTCTTCTATTCTGGGTCTCTCCCAGGACTTCCCGCTTCTTTACTGGGAAGAACTTTAAGCCCTGTGCTTCCCGCGAGGAAAACTTGAGCTCCAGATAAGAATAATCAGTCCTCCCAGTGCAGCCACTTCTCAGTTTATCAGCGTCCCCTCCACCCAGGCCTACCACAGAATCACTAATCAGCCCAAGGGACTTCCTTCTAAGAGAAGGGACTTCTGCATTCCGATTATTGAAGCTTAATACCTTCTTCCCCAAATCATAGTTATGCATTATTTCTAACACAAAAATGAGTGGCATTTTGTTAAAGTGAAACAGCTCAAAAGTAAGAGTTTAGAAATGTTTTGAAATCTTTCTGGATTAAACATATGTAATAGGTTTTATTAGATGTTTGGGAACTTTGTTCCCTGACCTTTCAAGTTAGAGGACCATGATCTTTTTCCCTGCCACATCCTAGGGTTGCCATTGGTCAGAGAGCGAATGGTTGGGCCATGGGCTTTGCAGAAAAGAATGCAGAAAAACAGGAAACAGGTTCTAAGAGACAAAGTACATGAAGAAATGGCTACGATCTGAAGTAGTTTAGGCAAGATAATCATGTATAAAGAAATAATCTTTATGAAACAGTCATTCAATCTTTTATGTCTGAGGATGACTAATAGGAGGAAATGATCTTAAATTACATAAGTGAAATAAATCAACAGTCAGACTTGGGAACTGGACCCTCCAGTTCATTAACAAAGAATAGGCCACAGAGGTGAGGAATGAAGTAGTTGGAAGGGAGGAGATGGGAGGTCACCTTGACTATCATCTCAAAGAAAAGGAGTCCTTTGTCCTGGGTGGTTTTAACTGGAGACTGGTACAGAAAAAGAAAATTAAAAGTCCCAACTACTTGAACCCAGCCTTAATTTTTAAAAGCCTAAAACTTAAAAAAAATGAACTCATAAATTCTAGTGGTTCTAGTTGAGAAATTTAGGGGGAAAGGTAGATTGACATGGGACATTTGCTAATGTAAATCATCAGGCTATGTCCATTTTCTTTTTGTAATGAAGAAAGGCCAAGTGCATTGACATATCAAACCAAACACAGAGAACATTAGTTAGGAAGGATGAAGATTTAACTTCAATTTAATTCTCTATTAATTATTTCATCACGAAATTGAGCTCCTGACTAGATTGTTCATAAGAAGTTCTGCTGTGATATTCTGCTTTTTAAAAGTATATATTGGTATCCTCTGTGAAATATCAAAACTTCAATTTCTGTGAACTTTGTTGTAGGAGAACACATTTGTTTAGACTGTGCTATAGAAAACTGCTCACTTAAAGTGATAAATGGTTTTTCAGGGGCATAGAATTTGCTTATCAAGCTTAGAACATTGATCTCATTGACTTTGACCTGTATTTTGTTCTAATTAAATCGACTAATACAAAAACTATATGTTCTCTTCTCGTGTTGAAATATTTCTTTATTTAGATCTTAATCCTTGCAAAGTTTTTGCAAGTTTAAAAAGTAAATGATGTTGCCCTGGCCTGTGCGTCTCAGTTGGTTAGAACATCGTTCCATACACCGAAAAGGTTGTGGGTTTGACTCCTGGTCAGGGCACATACATGGGTTGTGGGTTCAATTCCCCGTCAGGGTGCATGTGGAAGGCAACCAATCAATGTTCTTTCTTGAATCGATGCCCCCCCCCTCCATTCGCCTCTCTCTAAAGTCAATAAAACCTGTCCTCTGGTCTGGATTAAAAAAAGAAGACAAAAAGTAAATGGTGTTTATAAGAGATTTACTAAAAAGATTTTTTTAAACAAGTATTTTTTTTTTAATCCTTACCCAGAGATATGTTTCCATTGATTTTAGAGAGAGAGGAAGGGAGAGAGAGAGAGAGGAACATTGATGTGAGATAGAAAGATCCATGGGTGCGTCTCGCACTCACCCCAACTGGGGATGGAAGCAGCAACCTCGGAATGCGCCCTGACTGGGAATTGAACCCGCAACCTTTTGGTGTATGAAACCACATTCCAACCAACTGAGCCACCCGGCTAGGACTAAAGAAATTATTTCAATACCCAAAGCAAAGCCTCAATTCTTGCGCACTGGCAGCCTGTGGAGCACACTAACTTCCGGGGCCTAAAGAAGAAAAAAGGGTAGCAAATGGGCAAGCTATTCCCATCTCTTCCTTCATCTGATCACTGACACTCAGCTTTCTCACTTCAGTTATACTGTTCGGTTTTTAGGTGGAGGCCCAGCTAAAAATCTCTGTTCATTAGGGACCGGAATTCAGCAGCTGGCAGGAACTCAGTAGCCAAAGAATCACTGTATTGTGTCATGGGCAAAGCAATCAGAGCTGGTAGCATAACAGTCCTACAGACATCAGAGCCCAGTGTCACCTGCAGAAGTCACTAAACACAGAGCTGGACCCCTCCTCTGCCCTAAACCCAAACCCCATCTCACAGACAGCCCCGTGACATCCCACTTGTTGTCATTAGTGAGCCACCAGGAAAAGCAGCCCTCCACCTGGGTGAGCAAAGCAGAGAACAGCTACAGAGACCTGACAGGGCTCTTCTGGCCACTACATTTGTAATGACCAGAAAGAGGCTCGCAGAAGCACACTGAGCAAATGTTCTAGAAAAAAACAGGATGAGGGAGGAGTCTCAGCTGATTATTCTGAAATCTGCTGATCATTACTGAGTGGTAGACTTTGTAAACGTCAAGGGTTCCTTGGAAATCGCTGTACTTTGTCACCTTCCACAGACTGCGCATACAACTGTGAGTACCAGATCCCCATAAACTAAACAGTAGCTGTGGTTGTTATCAGCTCAATGTCAAAGATATTACTGGTACAGAGACACATGATTAAATTAAAATTAATTTTCCATGCACAGTTACAAATTTCATTATTGGTTGATTTTAAATTTCCCAAAACAGCCCTTGCCTGACATCATTATTTTGAGAAAATAATAGCAAGAGGAGGTTACAAATTACAGGATTGATGAAAACAAGGGAGTCTTCAAAGAAGAAACTCCATTAACATGTGCAAATCAGTCCTTTGTTTCTGAGAAGCTCAAATTCTTACCTCTTTAATCCATCTTCATTCCTAGTCCCTCACAACCCAATAATTCCACTCATCATGGAACGTTTTTGTACTTGTCTTTAGGGAACCTCACAGTGTCATCTTACCTGTGTGTACTTTCATCAAGGCAATGAAATGTTTCATGATTAGCAGGGAAGAGGTCGTCATGAAATATGTACCCACTCTGGCCCTAGCTTAGAGACTTTCAAACACGAGGGACTCAAAAACTATGTGTTGATTGAGGGAAAGAATGATGGCTTTACCCTGAAGATTCAGAGGAAACAGTTCATCATCTTCACCCTTCAGTCGTGAAAGGCAGGGGTATTCAGTCACCCACTGCCATAAAACCGTTCAAAGTAGGCCACACATTTTGGAATATTTTATTTATTATGTTCTATACTGTTACTGCAAGAAATGTCACAGAGGATACTCACAAGCTGGCCAAGTGTTCCAAAGTACAGCAGGGCTCAGGTGAGGTGTCTAATGCAATGTCATGAAACAGTGAGGGAGTTACCGGACCAGCTAAGAACTTTGCCTCCTGATTACTTAAGACACAGTAGTTAAGCATTGGGAGCAGAAACTATTGGTATCTCCCAATAGTATCCACTTTCCTCTCCTCTTAGTAACAGAATCCTGTGTTTTTATTTTTTTGTTTTTATTTTATTTTTTAAAAATATACCTTTATTGATTTCAGAGAGAGGAAAGGAGAGGGAGAGAGAGAGAGAAACATCAATGATGAGAGAGTCATTGATCGAGCCCGCAACCCGGGCATGTGCCCTGACCGGGAATCGAACCCGATCGCCTGGATCCCAGGTCAACGCTCAACCGCTGAGCCACGCCCGGCCGGGCAGAATCCTGTGTTTTTCACTGGCCAATGCCCACCTTCAATAACGGCTTCATCTCTCGGCTTCCCCTACAGCCGGTGGAGCCATCTGACTACTCTCTTGCTAGAGGGATGGACGTGGAGTGTCTGACAAGCGTCTCTAAAGGGATGGGTCTTACATTCTTCCTTTCCTGGAGGGAGTTTGGACCAGGAGATGAGATGGAGTCTCAAATGGGAACACACCCAGGTTTCTGTGGCTTGTGAAGTCACCATGTGAGGCCTACACTGCTCGCGGTTCTTAACCTGAGAGAGAAATAACCACTACCTTGTTTCAGCTCCTGTTGTTGTGTTTCCCTGTCTTTTAGAGCTTAATCAAATCCTAACTGACAGATCATCTCATCCCAGCGACTTTTTACCATTTTTTCACTTGGGTGTTTAGTTTTTTGATATATAAGAGCGGTTTTTATATTTTTCCCATTTATTGTTTATCTTTAAATTATTTTTATATGTACAAAGGTCTTTTTTATTCAATTTTATCAGTCTTGTCTATAGTATATTTTCCCCCTTAATATATGCTAATGGAGGTCTCAAATCAGAAGTACATTTGCCTATATGTTTACCTAGTTCTTTTATGGTTTTATTTTTAACATTTTCTCTTTAATTCATATCAACTTTGCTTTGGTGAATGCCATGAGGCAGGGACCTAATTTCCCTTTTCAGGTAGTTGCCTTATTATTAAATAATTCTAATTTTCCATGCCTTGAAATATCATGTTTATTGCTGCCAAAATCTTCCCCAAAAGTGCTATTTCTTGGACTCTGTGTTTTACTCTATGGATCTATATCTCCATTCCTGCACCGTCAATTATTTTATTCTTTAAAATAAATTTTAACAGCACTTCTGTTTTGTAATGTATTCTGGTATCAAATACCCTTCTTGTTACTGTTTTAGGGAATTCTGTTGGTCAGCCTTATGACATTTATAATTATCTTGTTGAATTAAAAAAATAATGTCATTGGACCTCTGATTGGAATTATATTAAACTTGAATACTTATTCAGACATAACTAACTTCTCCACAACATTAAATCATCTTTTAAATAAAATTTTTATTCTTTATTTGTATTCTTAATTTGTTATTGATTTCTAGTATTATTGTATTACAATGGGAGTTTATAGCTGTTTTGATTTCTCCTATGTTCATATGTATTGAGCTACACTGTAGAGTGATATGATATCAGTTTTTATAAATGATTCCTAAAGAGATAGTTTAGATTCTCTGTAAGGTACAAAGTTCAACACACATGTGCCTCAACATCTTATTTTTTTTTTATCTTTACTTGCCCAATATAAAGTTTTCAACTATTATTATTTTACCAGTTTATCTTTCTGTTTCTTTTTAAAATTTCTCTGACTTTGAAAAATTCTTTCTTCCACCCAAGGGTTGACAAACTAAGACCTCTGGCGCGATAAACCCTGCAGCCTATATTTGTAAATAATGTTTTATTGGAACACAGTCACACAATCGTTTATCTGTTGTCTAGGGCTACATTCCCCCCGCAACTGCAGAGTTCAGTAGTTACAACACAGACTGTATGGCCCACAAAGCTGAAAACACAGGGGTTGGCAAAAGTAGGTTTACACTTGTAATCGAAACAGTTTATTCTTGTATTGTTATTAATGAAGGCCGGTGATTTGAACACTTACGAGATTATACCTAAATGCACTGTGCCACTGTGACATTCTTTTGAGTTAATAAAGCTATTGTAATGATCACCACCTGCATGTCTTTTTCTATATGAACAACTGTAAACCTACTTTTGCTCACCCTGGTATTTACTATATGTGTCTTTTTTAAAAAATAACTTATTGCGGTAACATTGGTTACTAGCCTTATATAAATTTCAGATGTACAACTTTATAATGTCTTGTATAGTCTATTATGTGCTCACCACCTGAAGCCTATTAATAAGACAAGAAGTAACAAGTGGTTGGAGAGGGTGTGGAGAAAAGGGGACTCCTGGGCACTGCTGGTGGGAACGTAAATTGGTGCAGCCACTGTGGAAAACAGTGCAGAGGTTCCTCAAAAAATCAAGAATAGAGCTACCATATGACCCAGTGATCCTTCTGGATATCTACCAGAAACATTTGAAAACATTTATTTGTAAAGATAAATGTACCCTATGTTCATTATTATCTGTTTCTTGAAAGAAAAAGTTTACCGTGTTTGGCTGAAAATAATCTATGTTTTATTTGTCCAGGTTAACACTCACTCCTCGACTATATACTAATTTTAGTTTATTTGTTTTCAGTAATTTAATAACATAATTTTAGAATATATGTATTCACTTAGAATGCCATCTATTTTTTGTCACTTTCAGCCCATCTCAGGTAACTCCACTTTTTCCAAGTACATTCAAACACACATATGCATATAGAATACCTCCCCCAAATAATTTGTCATTATTTTTCCAATTGAGAACAAGCTCTATATGCTTCTCTGCAAATTGTTTTCTGAATTAATTTCACATCCATCCTGGAGACTGAATATAGGACCTAATTAAGTCTTTTTGATTACTGCGAAATAGTTTATAGTGTAGGTATCTTACCACTTCTGCAGAGGCCGCACAATTTTACATTCCCACCAGCAATGTACAAGAGTTCAAATTTCTCTACATGCTCACCAATACTTTTTCCTGTTTTTTAAAAAATTATTAAAGCCATCCTAGGAGGTGTGAAGTGAGTTTGATTTGCATCTCCCAGATGAATAGTTATGTTTAGCATCTTTTCATGTGTTTATTGGCCATTTGTATATCTTTTTTGAAGAAATATCTAAGTCCTTTATCCATTTTTAAATTGGGTTGTCTTTCTATTGTTAAGACTAACTAACAGTTGAAATTACCTTAAAAGAATTATGTATTTTTAGTTCAGGGACTCAATAGATTTTTTTTTAATTGTCCATTTTCTAAACGGGCTTCTGGAATTGAATTTCTGTACTTAACTACATTTATCTCCGATGCTACCTCTTTCCCTTGCCTCGTAGGGAACCAGAGGCTACTGCTGGATACAGCACTTAGAGTAAACCAACCTCCCCAGCACAGCAGACACTCTGGTTTCCACAATCCAGTGGATCAGTTTGTCTTCTGATCTGTTACAATGTCAAGATCCACAGCGAATTTGTATAGTTAAAATGGAAAAAAGTATGGAGGTTACTCATAAAATTAAAAATAGAACTACCATATGATCCAGCAATTCTATTTCTGGGACTATATCCAAAGGAAATGTAATCACTATGTGGAAGAAGAGATGTCAGCACCTCCCTGGTTATTGCAGCATTATTTACAATAACTAAGACCTGTTACAACCTGTATCCATCAACATACAACTAGATAAAGAAAATGTTATTTATACATGTCCTGCCACAGGGCTGGACCTTGAGGACATTATGTTAAGTGAAATAAGTCATACAGAGAAAGACAAATACTGTTGACCTCACACATAGGAATCTAAAATACAAACTCATAGAAAAAGAAATCAGATTTGTAGTTGCCAGGGCCACAGATTAGGGGGTTGGGGAAATTGGATGGAGGTGGTCAAAAGTTATAAATTAAGCAAGTACTGGAATGTGATGTACAGCATGGTGACTATATTTAGTAATACTGTATTGTATATTGGCAAGTTGCTAAGCGAACAGATCTTAAAAATTCTGATCACGGGGAAGAAAAAATATTTTTTGTTACTATGTGAAGTGATGAATGTTAATTAAATTTATTGTGGTAGTTATTTCACAATATACACATTATCAAATCATTAGGCTGTATATATTAAATTTATACAATGATATGTAGCAATCATATCTCAATAAAAATTAGAAGAAAAATTCACAAAGGTAAGCTCTAGTTTACTATCATGAATGCAAGTGTAAAGACATAATGCTACCATTTCAATGTTGCTTGAATGTAGTCACCATCCTATGATCCTTCTTTGAAATGGGTATGAGTTTGGGTGTGAACATCTTGCCTGTTTTTCTTTAAATAACATTTGCAGTTATAGGGCAAGTCAACACAATATTACTGGTAATATTAAGGTGGGTAAGTGATTTTTAAGCAAAATTTCCCAATTTAAAGAAATGTAGTACAAAATGAAAGTACATTTTATTTGTACAGAAAGTGATTTTGAAATCTTTTTTGTTCAAAGATGAATGCCAACTCTTAAGGTTAATTCTTTCAACAACTCTAAAATGTGTTTTAAATATTGTTTACTGTAAAAAATTTTTACGCATATGTGTATAGTACTTCAGCCATCAAACTAAAAGAAGAACATTGAAAATTGGGAATCTACACAAATTTGATTCCTTAACTAAAATATTATTGAAACATAGTCATACAGTAAATAGGGTAAAATTCCATTTTAAAAAATTACTTGTAACTTCTTGGTGATTTAGAGAAGCCGTCAAGTTAGTGTCTAAGAGTCCATGGCTATTTGGAGTGGGTTGCATACTTCTGTAAAAGGTTAGAAGGCGCTAACACGCCTAACAGCGCCGGCTCGGTGCAGAGTGAACACTGTGGCTTGTAGTTTTCTTAGGGAGAATCCCCCTCTTTGGGAGACAGAATCCACTGTGAACTCTGGCCTGGGGGTTCCCTCCCTGCTGGAACAGAAAGCTCTCACTCAAACAAGTCACCTGACGGTAGGCGGTTTTGTAGGAAGTCAATTCATCAGGTAGCTCCAAGTGGTATCAGAATTAGTCTGCGGGGGTCTCCCCTCACCTGCTAAAAGGCAAGGTAACCGCTAAGCCACGTATTTCAGAAAAGGCAGCTTAACTTTGTGTGGGTGGGTGGCCCCGTGAAGGGAGGAAAAATCAGCTCAGGGAGCACTGCATGCTCAGGTGGAGCAGGTCCCTCCCGCTCGGAGTCCCTGCAGCTGGCAGGGCCTCTTCCAAATGAGCAAGCGGGCACAAGAGGGGCTGCCGCTCTCATTTATTCTTAAAGGTTTGGGGTTTTTACACTTTTATTTTTAGTAGCACAAATTGGGCTGAAGAAATGTTGCCCTGAGAAGGACGTTTGGAAGATCAGAGTGAACCAGAGTAAATACTGTTTTACTCTGGAAAGCGTTCCTTCCCTTTGCAATCTCTGGCGAGGGGCATTAGGAGGATGAGTTTGAATAAACTGGAATTCTGAGTTAAATATAGAGTTGAAGTTATAATCACTTATTTTCACATATTTATTTTCAAGAATGTAGCACTGGCTTAGAAGTAAGGACTGCCATACTCTTTATTTTCTTAAAGCCTAACAGGTATTTTCAACCAAAGTTTGTTATGCTAACCACATTTTTCACACTAACTCTGAAATCTAGTGTGTATTTTACACTTACAGCATATCTTATATTGGACTAGCCATTTTGAAGTCCTCAGTAGGATTATTAACTATTAAATTGGAACTATTAACTACCAATAACTAACTATTAAGTTGGAAAATGCAGTTGTAGTTCCTGTCTGGGCGAACTGACCACAGCATACAGACTAAAGCGGAACTTGCCCAGCCGGCTTTCCAGAATGCTCGGCACTGCCATCCCTTCAGGGGCTCCTACCCAGTGAGTGCCAGAGCTACAGGTTAGATCTGCAACTTGAGTAGTTCTCTTGGTGGGAGCCCACCACCGCGAGCCACCACTGTTACCGGACGGCTTGTGACAGAGCAACTTCCTGCGGACTATTGTGGGTAGTGAGGCAATGCTTAGGCCTGTCGCTGAATTTCCCAACACAGCTTTAGTTTTCTGTTTCAAAATCAACTCATTTTATTTTCTGCAGTAGTAGAATCAATTTATTCAAATACATTTAAAAATAGAAATCCAATATATAAAGAGAGATAAATAAGCATTAATATAAATTTAAAGAAACATTTATTTGATAAAATAGCGAAGGTATTTGCAGGCAATGAAAATCTAAACTTGAATTTCTACTTATAGTTATTTTATATTAACTTCAACATTAAGTTAACTGAGCATTTCAGACACCTTGAAGCCTACAACAATCTGAAAACTAATTGGTTTTAGCCTCAAGCAATCCTAAGAGACCAAGAAGAGAGAGGGGGCTGGGAGGCCCTGGCTGCCCTTCTAGTAGGAATGTTTGTCTTCCCCTTGGCCCGGGGATCAAAGACACCACTTTCCTTTTATCAAGAAATTGACCCTTTCCATCGGCCTTTCTTGAATCTACTCCCAAACTCTTGATTGTAACTTAGAGTAAGTAGCTCCCCACATTATAAGTGGTGGAATATATATCTCTTACCTTATGGCCATTTTTAATCAAGTAACTTAAATATGTTTAATAATTTTAAAAATGAGCACTTGTGCTATTTTTCTATTTTAGTATGAAGATTATAGAAGGGTAATTGTATTCTAAATCTTCATAAGTACAAGTTTACATCAATACATTTGGTACCGAGTTTTAACAGCAACGTTTGATTATCTGTGCCTGGTACCCTGCTTCCAGAGTTACCCCTAGAAATAGAGAAGTACCTGCATACATTTTAGTCTCGTAAATTAGTTTCTAAGGCAATGGCAGCCAATTTTTTTTTGGAAGGGAGATTATAGACATCAAACAGTGCAAAGAATGTAATAAAAATCTTTACTTTCCCTAAAAGAAAGCAGGTAAAGCGAAGTGTTACCCCACATCCTTTCTAGAGCATATACATAAGATGAGGAGGAGTCTTTAAAAAAATCCAAATAGCTAGCCTGGCCTGTGTGGCTCAGTGGTTGAGCATCAACCCATGAACCAAGAGATGGCTGGTTCCATTCCCAGTCAGGGCACATGCCCAGGTTGTGGGCTCGATGCCCAGTAGGGGGCGTGCAGGAGGCAGCGGATAGATGATGTTTCTCTCTCATCCATGTTTCTCTCTCTATCCTTTCTCTTCCTCTCTTTCTAAAATCAATAAAAACATATTTTTTGAAAATCTAATGATCTAAAACAGGAGAAAAATTTGCCCATAAACGTGGTGTTTGTTTATTGAAATTTCAAGAATATAGGCACATCAATCAATAATCGTCTCCACCCTGGCCCCTCACAGTGCAGCCCGGGCCCAGCATCGTGGTCACGTGGAGCCTCAGGTCAGCGGAGGGACTGAACCTTTATTCCAGGGCTACAAGGGAAGACACCTCTTCACTTTTAAAAGACCCACTAAGTGACAGCTAGAGTGTTTGATTCAGACTTGTTTAAGAACCTTTAAGTATTTTGATGTGGCGATGTTTTAAAGAAAGAAAGTGAAGAAACAAAGGTATTTTTGCTTTCTTTAGAAATTATTTCTACGTGAACCATTTGGAATTGTAAAAATATTCCACTGAGAGCATTTCCTACTCAGACTGCTGTGTATTTGTGACTTTATTTTATCTTTAAAAAAATATATTTTGATTGCTTTTTAGACAGAGGAAGGGAGAGGGTATAAAGAGACAGAAACTTCGATGAGAGAAGCATCATCTATCGGCCGCCTCCGCAGGCCCCCGACTGGGGATGGAGCCCAGAGCCCGGCATGTGCCCTGATGGGCACCGAGCCACCACCGCCTGCTTCAAGGTCGACGCCCAGCCGCTGGCCGGGCTGTGTATGTCATTTAAAAATTATACTACAAATAGAGAAATCAAATATGCACATCATGAGTTCTACAATATGATTTAAGGTTCAAATGAAGGCACTGTGGATATTTTTTAAAAGATAACCAATAATATAAAAAAAGTTTGAGCTCTTTATGAGTGAAGGATGTACTCTTAGTACATAGCCCAAACCCAGTAATTAAAATAAAAGGAAAACATATTATGAAACCACAAATACAAAAGATCTTAAAATATTAGTTTGATTTCAAAACTTTCTCTCTCCAAAATGACAGGGGAAAACAAATCACTAAAAATCAAATATTTTAATCTTGGTCTATGCTCAAGGATTTATTCTAAAACTTTCATTACATTGTAAATCATTTCAGTAAAATTTAAATGTGATGTTTACATATAAACCACATTGTCCTTAGAAGATATAATTCCCCCCTTTTCCATTTTTATAGATAAAAAGGCAGATTAAGTTGATGAGGTGCCTTGGTAATTTACCCCTCTCAGCAACTATAGTTTAACCCTAGAGATTTACTGCTACCTAGTAAATTAAGACAATATAAGAAAAGAGTCAGATGATGTTGCTTTTAATTCCCCAGCTTAATATGTATAAATAACAACTCTAATGAAAGGCAAGCAGATTGGGTATTTGAATAAGACATGTGCATAACTTCTTACAACTATTTAAATTATACAGACAGATGGAAACTTTCATCTTAAAAATTACAGTGAACAGAATTGTCAAAGTCTCCACAGTGAACTATCTTAAATTTAGTCCTGGCTACCAATCCACTGTAGGAAACAGGGTGCACCTAGGGTAGGGAAGGCCCTATAATGATCCATGATTTTCTGCAGAACTTAAACCTTATACCACACAGAAATTTTTCTTACATTCATAACAGCTAAAACAAATCTGCAGATTAGTCTGGTTACAATGATATTAAAAGTTCGTGAAAATATTTTTAGTAAGGAAATGCAAGTCTGACAGCACACTCACAAAAAGCACATTTTTTAAAACAAGGCAGCATGCAATACAGAGTGCAAACAAAAGCTGCACAAAATATGTAGAGAGTGAGGAGCACCAATACGTTCAAGCACCATGTTTATTTATTCTCTCTTCCTGATGTGAAGACATTTGTACACACAGGTGTCAACTATTGCAACGCCAAGAACTATAAAAAAGCAGAAAACAAATTACATGTAACTCTGAAAACTATTACCAAGGTTCAAAATCTAGCACAAGAAATTACTATTGGTAACATTTCAGTAGGCAGCAATATTATTTTATTTAAGCATATGTACATTCATATTCCATCTGGACTCTTCACTCTCTAAATGCAATTCCATGGAATCACTTAAAGAGTCCACAGTAAGCCAAACAGTCCTTGCTTAATTTAGAATATTACTCAAAGCATATTGGGGATGTTTAGGGTTTGTTACTAAGTGGACATATAGAGTACAAAAGAATATACAATCACGAACACAGGGTAGAATATCATATAAAAGGTCAGGTATTTCTAGACTGGTTTACTTAATTTTAAGCTATAAAAACTGGAGAAACTAGAAAAATCACTTAAAAGTGCCTTCATTCACATTAATATTTTGATTTAAGTGGTATCCAAGTTTGGTACACTCACGTACAATAAGAACAACCACAGCAATAAGACTTCCATCTGAGAAAAAAATAAAACCAGTTCGAAGATAACTGAGCACACGTGGGTCTCCAGGTGGCAATTACATTTTAATTCTGATCAGATCATCTATAAACTACAGCAAAGAAACAGTTTATCAATCCAGTTTAGTGTGACTGCTAGTGAGTCCAGCGCATTTTGATCACAGAACCCTTCTAATTGGATTTCAGGCTTAGGTACTAACTTGTGAAATTTTTAATAACAACCTCACTTATCATTGTTCTGTGCTGTAGTAACCCCGCCAGGTTATAAAAATAGGAATTATTATAAAAATTAGGAGAGGTTATGATAAAACTTAGAATTTACTAGATTAGAGGAGAATTATTTTAAGACATACTGTCCCATGAGAGCTGGTTTAGTTCAGTACTCAGTCTCTCGTTCTTATGATTTTGTTAGGAATTTCATTTCAGTTGTTCCCCAAAAGTGCATCTGTGGAATGTCTTTAATGAAGTTCTTTCAATTGAATAGACATACCTATCTTGCAGTCTAGACAAATAATGAGTTCTCTTATCTATCCTTCCTTATGCACCCCCACCCTCACCCCCAAATTAAGACAATCTCAATTACCTAGAACATTCTAAAAAGGCAAATGAAACACCAGGGCATATGGACAAATTATGCATAGAAACTTAAACATGCATTTTGGGCTGTCCAGAGAGCAAGAAATAATACTACAAAATCTTAAATCTTAGAAACGTTGCTCAGTAGTACCTCTGCTTCCAAACTGCCATTATTTTTATTAAATTTGTATAGGTCAAAATAACCAATGTCATGTTTATCTCAGCTCTTTTTACCTCATAAAAAATTATCAAGTGTTTAATGAGTTAAATGGCTTTGGATTTACTGGTACAGTGACAGTTTGACCACAGTGTTCAGAGGGAAACCATAACAGGCCTAAGGTGCATTTTATAAAAAGACTAACCTTACTAAACTACTCTAACAAAAAGAAAAGGAATACACATTTTTCTTCATTTAGTCAACAAAAATCCTGATATTTCATTTAACTGTCACAACTATACTTGACCCTTTCCTTTAACATGTATCGTGTGAACTATGTGAGCCTACAGAAAGTGTGACGCACAACCTGTTTCAGGAAAAAACAGCCCAACTTAGAGTACATTAAGGCTTGTGTACACAAGGTTTGAATAGAAAGGAAATTTATTTACAAAGTGCCATTACAAAATAATACCATCACATGGAAAGCAAGTTAGGTTTTATATGTTTTAACCTACAAATAAACACATCAAGTTGAGAAAGTTACCTCACCCTACTAGGAATTCAATTTGAGGGACCTCTTAAAAACTGTATTATCTACATGTGTCTCCATATTACTGCTTACATGTGTCATGGTATCTGCACTATTAAAATAAATACAAATGTCAATTATTCCATGACAGGTTGTTTCTCCTCTCACTACAGATAATTGAAATATAGTATTTCCATGTAGAATTCTAAGTTCTCATAATGGAGTGTAATTAATAACCAAAATAATACCTAAATCATTGGCACTATTTGGTGATTCCTTACTGGGAGCAGAACTTCCTACAGGAAAAAATAAGAAAATAATTTTAAAAAGAAATGAAAAATAGTAAAGCTTACAGACTCCTAAATTCATAGGTTTTGATTTTTTCCCTTTATACAATATCTCTTATAATTTTATTTTCCTCATATAAATTATATTAAAGTTTCTCATTTAAAGTAGTATCATTAAACATTATGAATTTATATTCATTGTCATCAGCATTCTTCCTCCTCTCCAGTAACATTTCCTGTGACAATATTCTGTGGTACAGAATGCAAATTTATCATTAGTGTAGCCTCAATATTAGCCTATGGATTCACTGTGATTCTACTTATGATTAAAAGATACAGAAGGGCTTAATAAATGATTTAGAGATTATTCTCTAATGCAGAGATTTTTCAACATAATAAGGCCCATTTATGAAATACCCATAGCTAACGTCATACTCAGTGGTGAAAGACTGAAAGTTTTCCCCTAAGATCAGGAACAAGACAGGATGACCGAGCTTGACTAAAAGTTCTAATTAGAGCAATTAGGCAAGAAAAAAAAGCATTCAAATTGGGAAGGAAGAAAGAAAATTACCTCTGTTTTAGACGACATAATTTTTTAAGTAGAAAACTATAAAAGTTACATAAACATGCATGCACACACACTCACTTGTTTGAACTAATAAATAAATTAGGCAAAGTTGCAGTCTACAAAATCAACAAGTAAAAACGAGTTGCATTTCTATACACTAACAATGGGCAAACCAAAAGGGAAATTAAGAAAACAATTCTACTTATAATAGCATGAAAAAAGAATAAAATACTATCCTGAGCGAGTGTCAGTTGGTTGGAGTGTCGTCCTGTACACCAGAAGTCTGCAGGTTTGATTCCTGGTCAGGGCATAAACCTAGGTTCTGGGTTTGATCCCTGGCAGGCCATGTACAGGAGGCAGCCAATCCATGCTTCTCCCTCGCATCCATGTTTCTCTGCCCCACCCCCTTTCCTATCTCTCTCAAATTATTAAACACATCCTTGGTTGAGAATAAAAAAAAAAGAGCAAAATACTTAAAAAGAATCTTAATCAAGGAGGTGAAAGACTCCTCCACTGGAAACTACAGAACGTTGCTGAAAGAAATAGAAGATGATATAAATAAATGAAAAGACATCCTGTGTTCATGCACTGGAAGACTTGGTATGGTTAAGATGTTGATACTACACAAAGCAACCTACAGGTTGTATGCAGGCCCATCACCATCTTGAATATGCATTTTGCAGAAAGAGAAAAATCCATCATATAACTCATGTGGAACCTCATGGGACTAGGCATAGCCAAGACAATCTTGAAACAGAAGAGCGAAGTTGGGAGAACTCACCTCTATTGTAGCTTCTCGAAAGCTACAGTAATCAAAACACAGTGGTGCAGGCAGAAATTCAGACAGGCCCATGGAACACAGTACGGAGCCTACAAATAAACCTTTGCTTATATGGTCAAATGATTGCATGGAAGGGTGCTAACAACATTTAATTGGGAAAGGGCAATCTTTTCAACAACTGGTTCTTGGAAAACGGAGTTTCTACACACAAAGGAAGAAATTTCACCCTTATCTTACATCATATGCAAAAGTGACTTCAAAGGGGACCAAAAATCTATACATGAGAGCTAAAACCATAAGAGTTATAGACACAAACACAGAGGAAGCTGCATGACGTTGGATATGGCAACGGTTTTTTGGATGTGACACCAAAAGCATAGGCAACAAAAAAGTAGACAAATTTGACTTCAGCAAAATTAAAAATTTTATCAATGGTCATTATCAATAGAGTGAAAAGACAATGCATGGAATAGGAGGAAATATCTGCAAAGAATACATCTGATAAAGGATTAACATCCAAAATATATAATGAACGCCTAAAACTTAGTGACAAAAAAAACACCCCAAGTCAAAATTGTGCAAGGACTTGAAAAGACATTTCCCCAAAAAAGATATATAAAACACCACCAATAAGCACATGAAAATAGGATCACGAATCATTAGGAAATGAAAATAAAAATGACAATGAGATACTACTTCATACACATTAGGATGACTAGTACAAGAACAACAACACAAATAACAAGTATTGGTAAAGAGGTGGAGAAATGGGAACTGTCATGCACCACTGGTGGAAATAAAAAATATGGCATGCACTGTGGAAGATAGTATGGCTGCTCCTCAAAAAGTAAACGCAGAATTACTACATAACAGCAATTCTACTCCAGGGTGTATACCCCCAAATTTGAAAAGAGGCCTCAAACAGTTACTCAAATGCCATTTTTCAGAGAAGCATATTCAGAATACCCAGAAGTTTGAAACAACCCGTGTCTATCATCAGGTGAATGGATAAAATATGTGGTATGTACAAACAGTGGAATGTTATGCAGCCAGGAAAAGGAACAAAGTTCTGGAACATGCTACAGGAGAGATGAACCTTGTAAACGTTATGCTACGTGAGGTAAGCCAGAACACATTTTTCTAAGTGAAATAAGGCAGAAGTGATTCCACTTCTATGAGGTCCCTAAAATAGTCAAATTCAGAGAAAACTGAATAGCAATTGGCAAGGATGGGATGAGGGGGAAGTGGAGAGTTGTTGTTTAATGGGTATAATGTTTCATTTTGAGAGTTAAAAGTTTTAGGTACGAAGAAGCGATTGTTGCACAACAATGTGAATGTACTTAACGCCACTGAAATGTACACTTAAAATGGTTAAAATGGTAAAAA
This sequence comes from Miniopterus schreibersii, assembly GCF_964146895.1. Classification (NCBI taxonomy): domain Eukaryota; kingdom Metazoa; phylum Chordata; class Mammalia; order Chiroptera; family Miniopteridae; genus Miniopterus; species Miniopterus schreibersii. The sequence goes on from NC_138119.1 coordinate 29,221,371, forward strand.
TAACATAAAAGTTGATCTACAAAAATTAGCATAGAGAGTGGCTTGAACATTTCTGAAAAGGAAGAGTTCTGCCAGATATTAAAACATATCATTGTACTAGAGTGAAAAGTCAAAGATTTGGTGTTGGGACAGGCATGGACAGAGTTCAAGGGAACAGAGATACAACTATAAAACCCATGAATTTCATGTAAGATAAAAACTGGCACTTCAAAACTTGAAGAGAAGGCTAGATGTATATACCACTATACATTTCAGATGTACCAATCACTTAAGTGCAAAGAATGCAATCAGAATATGGTTGAAATTTTTATGTAATTTCAGCATGGGCAGATCTATAGCTTTTATAATGAAGACACAGCACACATAGACATTGGTGAAAAAAATAATACATCTAGCTACCTACTAATGTAAAACTTCTGCACATATAAATGACCACTGATAAAAAAAATAGTTAAATAAATATGGTATATATTAAAGTCATTAAAAGGGTAGGGCTAAATCTAAATACAACCCCAATCTAAGACAGTAGAATTAACATTATTAAAATGTCCATACTACCCAAAGCAATCTATAGAGTCAATGAACTACCTATTAAAATACCAACAGAAGGTTGTACAGATCTAGAAGAAATACTCCAAAAATTTATATGGAGCCAAAAGAGACCCGGAGCAGCTGTGGCAATCTTGAGAAAGAACAACAAAGTTGGAGGGATCACAATACCAGATATCAAGTTATACTACAAAGCCACTGTAATTAAAACAGCCTGGTACTGGCACAAGAACGGGCATATAGATCAATGGAACAGAACAGAGAACCCAGAAACTGACCCAACCCATTACACTCAGGTAATATTTGACAAAGGAGGCAAGAGCATACAATGGAGTAAAGACAGTCTCTTCAATAAATGGTGTTGTGATAATTGGAAAGGTACATGCAAAAAAATAAAACTAGACCACCAACTTACACCATACACAAGAATAAACTCAAAATGGGTGAAAGACTTTAATGTAAGTTGTGAAACCATGAAAATCGTAGAAGAAACCATAGTCAGCAAAATCTCAGACATCTCTTGTAGCAATATGTTTGCAGATACATCTCCTAGGGCAAGGGAAACAAAGGAGAAAATAAACAAATGGGACTGCATCAAAATAAAGAGCTTTTGCACAGCAAAAGGAACCATCAACAAAACGCAAAGGGAGCCCACTGTATGGGAGAACATATTTGCCAAGGATATGTCTGATAAGGGTTAATTACCAAAATATATCGGGAACTCATACTACTGAACAAAAGGAAGACAAACAATCCAATTAAAAAATGGGCAAAGGACCTAAATAGACACTTCTCCAAGGTGGACATACAGATGGCCAACAGATATGAAAAAAGTGCTGAAAGTGACTAATCATCAGGTGCAAATTAAAACGACAACGAGATATCACCTCACACCTGTCTGAGTGGCTGCCAACAAGAAGTCAATAAATGCCAAGTGCTGGCGAGGGTGTGGAGAAAGGGGAGCCCTTGTACACTGCTGGTGGGAATGCAGACTGGTGCGGCCACTATGGGAAACAGTATGGAGTTTCCTCAAAAGATTAAAGATGGAGCTGCCTTTTGACCCAGTGACCCCACTTCTAGGAATATATCCCAAGAATCCGAAAACACCAATCACAAAGAACTTATGCGCCCCTATGTTCATAGCAGCTCAATTTACAATAGCTAAGACCTGCAAACAGCCCAAGTGCCCACTAGTAGATGACTAGACAAAAAAACTGTGGGACATTTACACCAGGGACTACTACGCAGCTGTAAAGAAGAAGGATTCCTTACCCTTTGGGACAGTATGGAGGGGCCTAGAGAATATTTTGCTAAGCGAAATAAGCCAGGCAGAGAAAGACAGGTATCACATGATCTTACTCATATGTGGAATCTAATGAACAAAATAAACTGATGAACAGAATAAATCCAGAAACATAGATGCATGGAACAGACTGACAAATCTCTGAGTAAAGGTGGGGTAGTGGGTGGGGTATGGAGAGATTAACCAAACACTTACATGCATATATGCATAACGCATGGACACAGACAATAAAGTGCTGCAAGCCTTTGGTGAGGATGTAGGGGCCAGTGGAGGGGACGGGTCAATAGGAAAAAAAGGCAGCATCTGTAATTCTTTCAACAATAAAGATAAAAAAATAAAAAAATATCTAAACAGCATGATTCCAATTCTGGTTAATTACAACAAGAACAAAAACACCCATAAAATATTTATATCTATACATATAAGGATGTTAATGTACAAAAACAGATACAAAGACAGTTAAACTATTAAGTGATTAACTCAGGAAACAAAGTACAGAAACAGGAGACTAATATTCAGTATACTTTTGTAATATTTGAAATTTTACAGCTTTTCATTTGTATACTATTGATATAATTAAAAATTATAAATAGTAATCTCTATCCAACCATTTATCAAATCTTAAAAGAAAACTAGTAAAAATAAGGTGATGAAAAAAATCATAGAAAAAAAAATGTTGACTTCATGTTAAAAGGGCTTTAATTTATAATGAGTTCTGACAAATCAACAAAAAAATTTTTAGAAACCTAATAGAAAAATGAACTAAGAACATGCATGAATAAATAAATGTGGGCCAAAAGGAGTTCAGCTTTGTTTATAATTAAAGAAATGCAAATTAACACATAACAGTATTTTTTACTCATCACTTTATGAAGTTCTTAACAATATGAGTAGGGTAAAGAGTTACCGAACCTGGTTTACTTGTAATTGTAGGTGTGGTTGTAACAGTAGGCTTGACACCTGGAAAAATAAATTTGATTCCATGCACCAGCTCTATCTATACAAAATTAGGGATTTAACTGGATTTATTATTTATTTTTTGTGTGTGTGTGGTTTAATTTATTTTTTAATTTAATTTGCATTCTTTCGTGAAAGTATTATTGAGGAAATCTAGCTACTCTGTTCATCTGGATCATAACATTTTCTCAATAATCGATGCTGTTTTAATCCTCAGACCTTGGTGCGTTTGTTCTTGTGCAAATACAAACTTATTCTTTTGTTGTTGTTTAAAATATTACAGATGTGCCTTTTTCTCCCCAATGACACATTCCACCCCATCCCATCCTCCTCCCCAGTCCCTCTCCCCACCATTGTCCATGTCCTTGGGTTGTGCGTATATGCATATAAATTCTTTGGTTACTCTCTCCCCCTCCACCCACCCACCCGCTTTCCTCCATCCCTCTGACATTCATCAGTCTGATCCATGCTTCCATGTCATTGAATCTGTTCTGTTACCAGTTTATTAAGTCCTTTAGAAAAAATCATAGAAAAAATGTTTGCTTCATATTAAAAGGGCTTTAATTTATAATGAGTCCTCACAAATCAACAAAAAAATTTTTAGAAACCTAACAGAAAAATGAACTAAGAACATGCATGAATAAATAAATGTGGGCCAAAAGGAGATTTGTTTACAATTAAAGAAATGCAAATTAACACATGACATTATTTTTTCCCCATCACTTTATGAAGTTCTTAATAATGTAAGTAGGGTAAAGAGTTATCGAACCTGGTTTACTTGTAATTGTATGTGTGGTTGTAACAGTAGGCTTGACACCTGGAAAAATAAATGATTTCACGTACCAGCTTTATCTATACAAAATTAGGGATTTAATTTAATTTTTGATTTTTTAAAAAAGATTATTTCTCTAAATGAAAAATACACATGCTTTCCTAACTTTTCAATTTTACTTCTGGGAAGTTACCTAAATGTATCTCTATACAAGTACATATGAATTTTGTATAAGAATGTTCACTATAGCTTTGTATTTTAGAATGGATATCGTAGAAATTAACTAATAAAAAATCATAAAAATAATGTATTCCAAATAAGCATATGTATCTTTAAAATATTACCATCCAATTACTATCATACCACATATCTTATCCTTCTGCTTCTCACTTAGTAGCTCACAGATAGTTTTTCAAATTAGAACAATATCTCCCTTATCATCATCATATGTTGCTACTGATTGTTTTTGTATAGTTTTCTGACAGTCCCATGAGGAATTTTGATTTTTGATATTTAAGAAGAGATCCCTGTAGTTTACCTTCTTTCTAAACATTTCTCCACAATCCTCTCTTCTTTGAAACACTGAACAGTATCAGTGTTTAATAAATCCTCGATGAATTCTCATGGTCAGCACTTTTAAAAGAGCATATCAAAAAACATAGTATCCCACAGTCGCTTACCCACCGGGGCCATGTAAGTAAACGTGGGTGGGCTCATGAGCATAAACTTCACACCCAACCTTAACGTATCAGTCCACCAAAAACCATCTCATTCCCTCAAAACCTCATAGCACTCAACCAAGGTACTCAAGGAAGCTACCAGGTTCCAGATAGAAGAATTATAAAAAGGTGTTCTAATTATGTCAACATACATAATTCCCCACAATCCTTTAAACTATTAGGACAACAGGAAATATAGACATTAGAAGCCAGTAACTGAAATTTGCTTGAGTTCAACACTCTTACCTTTAACAGGAAACCACGCCCACAGAAACGATGTTATTGGAATAAGTAGAGCCAAGTTAGTACCTTGTGTGAGGTGGGCCCAGGCTGAAGGTCTTCGCACTATAGCAGTCCCCTCTGGCCTACATGGGATACATTCCAAGACCCCCCAACGCCTGGAAACCTGGGGAGTGCTGAACTCTATTTATACCATGTTGTTAGTGTACATATATAGCTATAATAAATTTAATTTCTAAATAGGCAAGGTAAGAGATGAACAACTACTAACAAAATGGAACAGTTATAACGATATCCTGTAACAAAAGCAATGTGCATGTGGCCCCTCCCTCTCAGAACATCCGATTGCGCTGCGCTACCCCTTCTCCTGGGGCTGGTGTGAGCGGCTGCGGTGCCCGCGTGGAGAAGTGTGGGGAACGCGCCCACCAGGGATGAGTCTCAGCCTGTGGACAGTGGCGGGACAGGGTGCCATTTCAGCTGCTAGTCAGAATGGCAGGGGACTAAAGCTTATTAATTACTTGTTCCTGAAATTTCTACCTAGTATTTTCAGGCCATGGTTGTGGGTCACTGAGACCTCGGAAGGTGAAACCGCTGATAAGTGGTGACTACTGTATTGCTCTTGTCTCCTGTTTATGCTGAAAACAAAGAGAAGCCAGAGATAAAAGCACTAAAATCAGAAAGACAATTTCTTCCATCATATCAAAATAATCTCCCAAGTCTTAAGCCAAGCAGTTATCAGCAGTCCGTGCAAGAAGTCCTCCATTTCATTTCAATAATTAAGGACTTTTCCTGACTTTCAGTTGCTATGAAATTTACCTCTATTGCCAAGTAAAAATGCCCAGTAAAGAGAAAAAGAATGATTATATGAGGCAGGGAGAGGTGGGGGTCTTGTTCTAGAGACAGCAGCAATTTGCCAGTTTAAATGGTACCACACGAAAAGCACAAAACCGGTTGCAGTCTAGGAAATAAAGCATCAACCTGGATCACAAAGATACCCTGTAAAGGCGTCAACAGATCGTTTAAAAAAATAACAAAATAGCAAAGTTGATGACATAGAAAACATACGTATTAAGAAAAAAGCCATGGACCTTCCTTTTCACTAACACTAATTGGAGTGATGCTGTAAGTCAAAAATAAGCTTCCTTTAAGAGCTCCCTATATGCCGGGCATTGTGCTGCTTTAAATACATCCCACTTTAACCTTCCTGTCAACCAGTGAGGAAGGCATTCAATCTTTTTATGTATTAGTAAACACTTTTGAGGCTTACATAACACGCCCACATTTGTTCCAATGTCTGCAGACTGTGGCAAATGGCTTTAGAATCACTAGGTGTAATAACTAGGATGGCGGTAAATATGTTCTTCCTCCTTTCTTTACTGAAAAGGATGGATGAGTGTAAGTGACCAGATATTTAAAGGACTTTTAAAAAATCACCACGCATTTAAAGAATTTTGAAAAACAAAAGCAGAAAGTTACCAAACCTGAGACACTGGAAATTGTAGATTTAGTACTGAGAGGTGTTGACCCTGAAAAAATATAACAAAGACAGGATAAACCACCTGGTAATTATTACTTTTTATCATTCATATGAATTATGCCTTTGGATCTTGAATTTTTTAGGTAAAAATTCCCATGCTTCAATTTTCTCTGAAAAATGATGGCTATACGTTTTTACACATAAGAAATGCCCCAAACCAGAAATTTAGACACCTGTGTGATGTACATAATGTGTTAGGACCCTATGAAAACATAAATTTTATGTCATACATTCGTCATGGAAAGGAATAGAACACCGAGTTAATTACAAAAACTGTTTCTTTTCAATTACTCCATATCATCGATATTTAATGTCAAAGCAATAAAATCTAAACAAAAAAGACACCCTTTGTACCTTTAATACATTTTGGCATCTTAGGCTCCCAAGCACTGTTAGCTCCACAGACAATAGTGCTGTTGCCTTCAAGGTAAAATCCCTTGTTGCATTCAAATGTAACCGCTGCTTTGTACAGAAATTTTTTTTGGATTCCTGACACAATTTGCCCATTCTGGACTACTGGATATTCACATTTGACCACTGAAAAGTGAAAAAGTTCAAGAATTAATGGAAAGCTGTTTTAATATAGGAAAGAAAAACTAGTACAAATTAGCAATTTCCCTTGGGAACAAAGAGGCAAGGAATGGAAGGTAGAATGATAATTTTTAAAAAATATTTTGTGCATTTTAATTCCAGTAAACAGATATAGAGACATCTAATAACCTTTTCCCACCTAGAACAGACTGTCATTATAGATGATTGGTTTCCTGTATGTTTTCCCATTACTGACAGGTTTTGAAAAAGGTCTGACTACCACATACAATTTTCAGGTAAGTTCAAAAGCAACTTTTGATGCTCTTTAGCTCTAGGAATTTTTAAAAATTTCATGCTGACACTGATTAGTATCCTGATCTTTTAGAAAGACAGGAAAGCCTCTTGTATTAAGGTAATACTTGAGCTCAAATGTAAAAAGTTGAAAAGAAGCTAGCCATGTAAACATATGCAGAGAGAAAGTCAGCAGGTATCAGCAACATACGAGAACTGGGATGTGCGAGACATAGAAAGGCCAGGGGAGGCAGGGCTGTGTTTTCCAAATATTTTGGATTAGAACTCAGAGATCAAAACCCACATTTTGTATTGTAATCTCACAGGCCTGAGATAAAGTTAAAACTTAATAATTAGCCTTTGTACCCATGTACTCAGGTATTTCCCATTCTCTTCTGCTTCTTAGAAAGTAAAGTGCTGGGCACGACCCTCTAGCCTGATTTCAGGATCCAGCAGTGGGTTTGGCAGAATTTGGAAAAAATCACAAACAAGCAAACAAAACACTGGGCTGCGCAGTATTTACAAGGGAACATTTTATAAGATTAAATCTGAACACTACATAGGGTTCATAATGCACAGCCTTTTAAATGCATATGACCTGGCTTTCCATCAGGTATCTTTTCCCTTCAGCCTGAAGAACTTTCTTTAGCAATTCTTGTGTTGCACGTAGAGCAGTGACAATTCTTAGCTTTTATGTCAAAATATATATATTTTTAATTCTCACCTGAGGACTTGTTTTTATTGATTTCAGAGAAAGTGGAAGGGAGAGAGAGAGAGAGAGAGAAAGAAACATCAATGTGATAGAAAAACAGTGATAGGTTGCCTCTCCTATCCGCCTCAATAGGGGACTGAACCCACAATCTGGGTATGCTCCCTGACCAGGAATCCAACCAGCCACCATCTGGTGTGTGGGACAACATTCAAACCAACTGAGCAACACCAGCCAGGGCTTAAACTCTTTTTCTTTTTTAAAAATTTTACCTTCAGTTTTAAAAGATTTCTCCTTGACAGATTTCTGTAGCCTGTTTGTTTTTCTTTCAGTACATTACCAGATATTATTGTCTTCTTGTCTCTACAGTTCCTTAAAAGAAGTCAGCTGTCATTTCTACTTAGAGGGGTGGGGCAATGTAACATGTTTGTTTTTTTTTAATTTATTGTCTAAAATACTACAGGTATCACATTTTCCCCCGCAATTGACCCCCTTCATTTCACTCCCACCCCCTCCCCAGGTCTTTACCCCATTATTTACTGTGTCCATGGGTTAACCAAATGTCCATTTGCTTAATCTCTTCCCACCCTCCACCCCCCTTCCCTCTTTCCTCTGAAATATGATTGTCTGTTGAATGCGTCAGTCTCTGGATCTATTTACTTTGTCAGATTCTTTTGTTCATTAGCTTCTTCTTAAAGAAGACCCTTCAACTTTTCCTGTAGTGCTGGTCTGGTGGTGATGAACTCCTTTAGCTTTTGAGAACATTTAGGTATCACATTTGTTGACATGAAGGTGTACATGCTATTCCTTATTGTCCTTGAAATGTCTGTAGGATATTTAGCGATGTTCTCTTTTTCATTCTTGAATCTGGTAATTTGTATCTTCTACTTTTTTTGTCAGACTGGCCATACGTTTATCCATTTTATTGATCTTCTCCAAGAACCAGGTGTTGGTTTCAATGATTCCTTCTACATTTTTTCCAATTTTATTGTTTTCTGTCTTTATTATTTCTTTCTCTTTCTTTGTTCTGTAGTCAACTTGCTCTTCCTTTCTAGTTCCTTAAAATGAAAGCTTAGATTCTTGATCGGAAACTTTTCTCTTGTCCTAATATACGTATTTCATGCTATGAATATCATTCTAAGCAAAGCTTTTACTGTATTCCACAAATTTTGATATTTCAATATGTTGTGGTTTCTTTAAAATTAAATTCAAAACACGTTGCAAATTCCCTTGTGACTCCTCCTTCTATTTATGGGTTAGTTAGAAGTGTCTTCATAGCGTTTAAGTATTTGAGAATTTTCTAGATACCTTTGTTTTGATTTCTACATACATTGCATTGTTAATGTACTGTAAATAATTTCACTTTTGAAAACAAAAAAATGTTAAACATATTGCCTAAAGATTGTTACATATGCACCTGAAAAGAGGAAATATTTTGATGTTTTTCAGTAGTTCTTTTTGTTCAACAGTCAAATACCTTCCATTGTCTCCCCACTTTTGGTCATGCTCAGATGCCTTAGGTATTGTTTTTTAAGCATAGGTAAACCTCTGAGCTATTGCAGGTTTGTTTCAGGCTACAGCAATAAATGAGTATAGAAGTAAAGCAAGTTATAGTTGCTTTGCTGGTTAAGGTATAGACTTCAATTGGCAAAAAATGCAGTATGTGTGAAGTGCAGTAAAGCGAAGCACAATTAAATAAGACATGCCCATATGCTATGTCCACAGTTTATCAATCTTATTCGTGAGATGGTAAGTCTTTTACAATTTATTCTACCATTTCCTCTAGCGAGACAGAACTGTCATACTTCTTGTATTATAAGGTGAAACTTTCTTAAAGCCAGTGTGTATTTTTTAATGATTTCAACTAAAAAAAATTTAATTCATGCACATACATAGTAATTAACACGGCATAAACAGGAATGCCAAGAAAACTAAAGTGAAATTATTTTTTATTCTATTTGACACATATAAAATTAGAAACAAATTTACCAGGGGGAAGATGCACATATGGCTGTTGTTATTGTTTTTTACTTCTTGACCAAAGTATTCAAAAGTTGGTAAAAGTTTCCATGCTATTTACAAATGAAAGGGAAAGAAATGGAAATATTATTACCTTTACACTCAGGAGGGTCACTACTCCATTTGTCATGCCCAGTACAAACAAGCTTGGGCTCCCCAACCAGTGAAAATTCATCTTTTCCACTGGAAGGATTACAAGTATAAGTAACTACTTCATTGTATTCAAATGTATCCTGATGGCTATTGGAGTATTGTCCATTTGGTATTTTTTTAGGTGGTTTACACAAAATCCCTTAAAAAGAGAAAAAAGAGGGCAGGGAAGACAAGAGGAAAAGTAAAAGATTAAGAGAGCATTAGTAACATCCTATGAACTGCCTTCAGTAAATTCATTAACATAGGATATCTACAATCTAGTTGTAAATCCAATATCCCTTTGAAACAAAGTTTCTAAGAAGAACTGTATTATCCCAATTCAAAACATGATTAGAGAAATGAAATTTTAGAATAAAACTCATTTTATTCTAAAAACCCATAGAAGATACCTATATGAAATACTTGTATTTATCTGTAAGGCCATGCTAAGTTTTTTCTAATCACAGGAGATGCTGACAATTTAATGAAAAAATATACTTATGATTTAGGAAAACTCAGTGCTAGCTGAGAAATGCTACATCCATTCCTGAATCAAAGTTCACAGGCATATCAAGATTTTATTCTTTTTTCATTGTCATCCTTAAGAGTGTACAGTGAAACCTTCCAATTGCTTTAGACTGTTTGACAATGCAGCAGAATGGATCTGGAGGTCTTCCTGTAGGCCAGATACTGAAGAGGTGAGAAAAAATGTAAAGATATGACACTTCTCACAGTTTTGGAAGTTTTTGATCTTGCAAAAAAAAAAAGTTGCATTTGTTAACCTGTATTGAGTTTATTATTTTATAAACGAGTTAATAAATAATTTTTTAAAAACTTCTCTGTTTTAATCCCAATATAAAAAATATCAATACCACTAGCCTACCTGCAGAAAATCTCTGTGGGGTCTTTGTTAATTATAAAGCATAAACGGGACCCCAGGCCAAAAGTTTGCAAACTGCTGCTCTAAATTCTAAACAGAATATTCTTACGTTCACAATTTGGGGGGTCATCATTCCATTGCACATTATCTTCAAAAAGTTCACAGTATAGAGTTTTTGGTCCAAGTAAGTAAAAACTAAATGAGAAAAGAAATGACTGTTGTTTTCTTTACCAGTTAAGAAGAATATATAATAATGAAATTTCTATATGGTTGATTTTCTGCATTACAATAGCTTCAGGGAGAAGTTTCTTAAGTGGCATGTATTCAATGTGTTAACTAAATCTGCAATTTAATGAAATAAAGAGATTCTTCATGTGAAGACACATTGGCCTAGGGCAAAGTACCTAAATAAACCTGTCATGCCTGACAGTCTGGGGGTCACTACCTCTGCCAGTCAGATAACACATTCACTTCGATGTCCGTCTCACGCCATTCTGCTCAGTCAGGACAACGACTCAGTAGAGAGACCTGGCCCAAGAGCTTACCTGACTGGATTCGAGTCCCAGCTCCAAGACAGACTTGTTTTTTGAGCTTGGGCAAGGCCCTTAATGTTTCTCTTTCTTAAATTCCTCACCTGCGGAAAGGGTCTATATGTCCTGGGGTTCTTCTGAGTACTAGGTGAATTCGCATCTGGAACACCGTGAGTGCTAGGCAAGTTTTTGGTGTTATGAATATTCTTCAGGTGGCAGTGTCTTCCTGGTGTAGGACAGACCCCTACTCGATGAAATCTCTGATGACTGAAATTCACAGAACTCTCTCCTCCTTCTGGCCTCTCCTTATAATGATCACGAATAAGTCTATTTCTGTGGTACTTCCCATTTACTGTTTTCCTTGTGCTTCTCAATAAGGCTAAAACTTCTTTGAGAATAGTCTGTGCCAGCGACCTTCAACCTTTTTCATCTCATGGCACACAAGCTAATTACTAACACTGCCGCACACCAAAAAATATATTTTTTGCCCATCTAAAAAAAAGGTATAATTTTGATTCACTCACACTGGCTATTATAGTGTTGACTTTTGTCATTTTCTTACTTGACAACCTAAGGGAAAATAGGTCAGTGCCCCTGACTAAATGGTCAGATATTGGATGTTTTAAATATTCTTGCAGGACACCTGTATGCCATGGCACACCAGTTCCCCAGGAATACACCTGCCAGAATATGATGTGCTATAAGTGCTGTGCTTGCCTGCACCTCTCTGCTGTCAACGACCACAAGAAGTTCAGCCATACCAATAACCTGTGACCGAGAAGAAGTTGAAAACAGGTCTCTCCACAGCCTACTCCATTGTATTCAGAGGGGCCCCTGCCAGAGACCCATGTCCCTGGGGCCTCATTAAAATATGAAAAAAAAATCTGCCTTAGGGATACTCAAAGAATTAAAGGAAGAAATGTAAAAAGTAAAGAAAACAGTGTGTGGACAAAATAGAAATATAAATTAGGAGGTAGAAACCCTAAAAATAAAGCAAGAAGAAAACCTGGAGTCCAAAGATAACTAAAATGCAAAATTCACTAGAGGAGTTAAAGGCAGTTTTGAGCAGGAAGAAGGCAGAATCAGTGAATTTGAAGTTAGACAATGGAAATTATTTAGTCTGAAGAACAGAAATAAAAATGACTGAAGTGAACAGAGCCTAAGGGACATGGGACCTGTGGGACACCAATGAGCAAACCAATATATACACACTGTGGATATCCCAGAAGGAAAAGATAAGGGAAAGGGGCCAAGAGAATCTCTGAAGAAATAATGGCTGATAACTTCCCAAGTTTGATAAAAGACATGAATATAAATATCCAAAGAGCTCAACAAACTCCAAGTAAAATGAACTCACAATAAACTCATAATAGTCAAACTTTCAAAAGCCAGCAACAACAAAAAAAAGAGAATTTTGAAAGCTGCAAGAAAGAAATGAATCATCATGTACAAGGGATCCTAAATATGACTATCAGCAGATTTCTCATCAGAAACTTGGGGGCCAGAAGACATTGAACTAAGAGAATCAAAATGATGGCGGGGGGGGGGGGAAGGTCAACCTGAAATCCTCTATACAGCAAAACTGTGCTTCAAAAGTAAGGGAAATAGTAAGCTTTTCCCAGAAATAAGTTAAGAGAATTTGTTAGCACTATACTTCACCTGGAAAAAATGCTCAAGGGTCTCCTAAAAGGTGAAGCTAAAGGACACTAGAGAGTGTTACCTAGACAGGCAGTCTGAGCTCTGCAGAGTCTGCCCCATTAGCCAAGATGGTATTGGGGGAGATTCTTAAACTAAGCAAGCCCACAGCTATACAGATGAATGGACAGGCCCCAGGGGCAAAAGCTAGCAAGATAATTGGATAGAAGTTTTTAAAAAGCTCTCCCCTCCCTATCCATTTAAGAACCTAGGGCTTGAGCAGGAAGGGCTGATGGTGTTTTTTTTATTTTTAAATATATCTTTATTGATTTCAGATAGAGGAAGGGAGAGGGAGAGAGAGAGAAAGAAACATCAATGATGAGATACTTATTGATCAGCTGCCTCCTGCACACCCCGACTAGGGATTGAACCCATAACCCGGACATGTGCCCTGACCGGGAATCAAGCTGAGATCTCCTGGATCCTAGGTCTATGCTCAATTGCTGAGCAACACCTGGCCAGGCAGGGCTGATGGCTTTTGAGCTGGGAGTTCCAGGTCCAGTGACACCTGCACAAAACCTATTTCCTTTTGCACCAGCACCCGACTCACAAGTTTGGCTTTCATTTCAGCAGGCAGCCAAACCCATGTTTTTCAGTTATAGTCAGTCAGTCATGCCATATGGATCAACATCTCACTGAAGGTATATATATGGGCAATTATTAAAGCTAGTATTATTGTAACAATGATTTGTAAGTGCACTTTTATTTTCTATGTGATTTAAGAAACTAATGTTACAATGCAAATAAATAGTGTAGAAGCCAGTATTACAGTTATTATTGTAGGTGGTGGTATGACATTAACAACCCAAAGGGTCGAGGATGGAGCTGATAAGGATCTGTTATTGTAATTTATGTAACTTAAGTTGGTATAAATTCAAATTTTATTTTTATAACTCTAGGATGTTAAATGTAATCCCCATGGGAACCACAGACAAAAAATCACTATAGAATATACACAAGAGAAAATGAGGAAGGAATTCCAACATTTCATTACAAAAATCAACTAACAAAGGAAAACAGGAATGCATGAAAAGAGGGGCAAATAAGCTCTAAGAAAACAAATAGCTCCTTCCTTGTCAGAAAATTCTTTAAATTTGAATGAATTAAATTCTACAATCAAAAGGCAGATATGGGCAGAATGGATAAAAACAAAAGATCCAACTATATGCTGTCTAACGAAGACTCAGTGGAGATGAAAAGAGATGTACAAGTTGAAAGTGAAAGGATGGAAAACATATTCCATGCAAATTGTAACCAAAAGAGGTGGCTATAGTAATTCAGACAAAATAGACTTTGAATCTATTCAAAGGTTATAAGAGACAAGAAGCACATTATATTTTAATAAGTTTTGCATACTGCAAGAAGATATAATAATTATAAACATTTATGCAGCAAATGACAGAGCCTCAAACTAACTGAAGCAAAAGCTGACCAACTGTAGAAACAGACATTTCTATGTAACAGGCATTTCTCCAGTAATAGTCGGACGCTTCAATATCCCGCTCACAATAATGGAGAGCGCACGTAGACTGAAAAGAAGTAAGGCAATAGAGGACTTCAAGAACACAATGAATCAACTAGATCTCACAGACACAGAGCACCGTAGAACAGAATACACATTCTCCTCAAGTGCGCATGGGACATCTTCTAGGATAGACCATACACTGAGCCACAAATTAATATTAACTAATCAATAGGTTTTAAAAAGATAGATAACCTACAAAGTATCTTCTCTGACCACAACGGGGTAAAGTTGTGAAGTTTTTCTGAAGGAACCGGTTTATTGACTAGCCATATGCCAGCCAGAAAAAAAGAAGCAGGTCCTGGGGCATGCAGTCTAAACCAGCAGCAGGGATAGAGGAAGGCAAACATTTCTGCCATCCTGGGTTTCATGGGGTTCTTCTATAGTTTTGAGGAGAAAGATGTAAGTTATTTTGAAGGAATTTACATTGGCTATAGATAACGGGGCAGAAGAAGAAGTGGGGCTAGGGGCATTGCCCGTAGGAAGAAGGGTTTGCTGCTTTCTGATTCTTTGCTGGCAACAGTCTCAAAAGTTCATGTGTAAGCAGGATGCGGTGAAACCTGGTGGTCAGCTACCTCTTATTAACACTATTCTGAAATAGCTCTGGAAGTTGATTCAGAGGTTCAACACACATTTGAGTAGTCTCTGCCCTTTGCTTCTGTTAGCTGATTAACTCCTTGTCTCTCCTTCCCACCCTCTGTCCTATAATAAATTAATTTAGGCCCATGCCACTATGATTACTACATTTTTAATGACTACAATAGGCTTATTATTACTTACAGTACAGTTTTTATACAATTTTTCTTTCCTTCAATTTAAATTTCTTTCCATTCATTACACAAATTTTCAGTCTCCATAAAAAGCCCAGAATTGATTGGCTATAAGTACAACTTGTTACACAGAAAGGAAGATAAAATCAACATTATGGAAATGCTTCAGAAGACAATCAAAGAAAAAAAGGACCTAGTAACATTTACCTTAGTCCTCAAAGGACCAACTTACTTACCCCTCATTACAAGTAAAGTGAGCTTCTGAACCAAACACAGTAGTTCCAGTACTGTATTGTACTTGGCCATTTATGGGTTCTCCTAGCTGTACACATTCTTTTTCTAAAAGAAAATTTTCAAATTTGTTGTTTTATACAATGTCAAAACAGATTTGAATCAAAATAAAAATTATACATTGCTCTACTAAATTCATGAAAAGATTTTTTAAAATTTGTTTTTATTAAATTTATTGGGTTGACATTGGTTAATAAATTTATATATGTTTCAAGTGTACAATTCTATGATACATGATCTGTATATTGCATTGTATGCCCACCACCCAAAGTCAAATCATTTTCTGTCACATATATTTGGTCCCCTTTTCCCTTTACCCCACCCCGACTTCCCTCTGGTAACCACCAAACTTGTCTGTGTCTGTGAGTTTCAGTTTTACATCTCACATATGAGTGAAATCATATGGTTCTTAGCTTTTTCTGACTTATTTTGCTTAGCATAATATACTCAAGGTCTATCCACGTTGTCACTAATGGCCAAACTTAAGATTCACATTGCCCCAGAGAATCAATAACCAAATAAAAAATTTCCTGGAGATTTTCAAAGCCTAAAAAAATATGTTACTATCTAAAATCTACATCCACCCTTATAACAGTGGAATGTGCAGTTAAAATGTATGAAAATCTTTAGAGCAATAAAAATAAAGTTTAGTGTACTTACTTGTACAAGCCTCCTTGAGAGCTGTCCATGAGTTATTAGGATGACAAACAGCAGTTACGGGAAGAAAAGGAATAATACGCCTGTATCCTAGGCGACACTCATATTGTACTTTGTACCCAGTATTATAAGGGCGTGCAGGAATACCCTTGGTTTTCATAGAATTGTATCTCGGCAAGTCACCACAGTCACCTGGGCATAACAGAATAAGAACATGAAAGTAAATTATTTTCTATTTCACCAGCCCCAGAATAACGCCTGAGAGCAGGCAGGGAGTACAGAATGAATGGAAAGGTCCTTGGCAAGATTTGCAGTGATTGTGCCAGGCTTCTACTGGACAATGTGCTGTGTCTGCTTCAAGTAACATTCTATTAGCTTTTGCTTTCTTTGGGAATAAGCTGAATATTCTTTCAACAGTAAACTGGAGAGACAGCAGCAATACATTTGGCTTTAAAATATATTTATAGGTATGCATCCTTCCCATTTTTTCTGAGTTCATTTCCCACTCCCCTTTCCCCTAAGACTTTCTAGCCCTCGACCAGATTGCTCTTCCACAGTTTGAAAGGCAAACTGATGATGACTTGTCACTTCAGACTCAGTCTCTTCTCAGAAGGGAAGTTCCTAGAGATCGAGGATCATGTGCCTCCTTTGTCCACTACACTCTGTACCCAGTGGTGCTCAAGGAATGCTATGGTAAGCGCTGACTATTACACAAGCATCGTTGATTTCATAGATCAAAATAAATATGGACTAAACTATTTCAAAATATAAGATTACATGTCATATGTTTCATATCAGTGAACGGAGCATTTTCTAAGTGAATAGATGTCAAATATCAAAGTTTATAAATTTAACATCATTTAAAATATAATTTATTCTTCCTTCACCAATGAATGGATCATGCTTGGCCTCAAAAATTCTCTGACGTAGCTGTTTTGAGCTGAATTACTATATTGCTATGCTATTAGAATTTTTTATTTCTGGATATTTTTGTAAATTTATTTCTTCTTAGAATAGTGTAATTTCTACTTCATCCACTCCTCTTCTTTGAAATTATCTATGGGCTTGAAAAGCTAACAAATCTGAAAGAATTATTATGTAAAATAATGTGAAAGAGAAACCTCTCTTTTCTTATTTCCTGGATTGGTCTTATACCAGATTGATGTTAAACTTTAAAAATATATATATTTGTACTTCTATCAAATAACAAAAATTATGTGAGTCTTTAAATTTATTGGGGTAACATTGGTTAATAACATTATGTAAATTTCAAGTGTACAATGTTATAATAGGACATCTGCGTGATCTGTTGTGAAGTTTAGTCTCCTTCCCTCAACTCTCTTTAATGTGTTCATCTTCTCCCCACCACCCTTCCCTTCTGACAACCACCATTTGGTTGTCTGAAACCAGGAGGTTTTTTGTTTGTTTGCCTTTGTACATATGTTGCTTTTTTTATATCCCACATGAGTGAAATCATGGTTTTAGTCCTTTCATGACTGACTTCCTTCCTTAGCATAATCATCTCAAGATCTGTCCATATTGTTGGAAATGGCAATACTTAATCTTTTTTATGTCGGAGTAGACTTCCATTGTATATATGTACCACATCTTCTTTTCTTAAAAATTGATTCATTGCATTTTATTTTATTTTAATTTTTTCCTTTTTTTTAAAAAAATTTGTTCAAAATATTACAGATGTCCCTTTTTCTCCCCATTGACCACTTCCACCCAGGCCCATCCGCCTCCCCAGTCCGTCACCACATCATTGTCTCTGTCCTTGGATTATGAATATATGTATATAAATTCTTTGGTTAATCTCTCCCCTACACCCACCCCCTTCCATTCCTCTGAGATTCCTCAGTCTGATCCATGCTTCCATGTCATTGAATCATTTCTGTCCATCAGTTTATTAAGTTCTTTAGATTCCACATATAAATGAGATGTGATGTTTGTCTTTCTCTGCCGGGCTTATTTCACTTAGCATAATATTCTCCAGGTCCCTCCATGCTGTCCCAAATGGTACTGGATCCTTCTTCTTTACAGCTGCATAGTATTCCATGGTGTAAATGTACCACAGCTTTTTTATTCACTCATCTACTGATGGGCACTTGGGCTGTTTCCAGATCTTAGCTATTGTAAACTGCACTGCTATGAACATAGGGGTGAATATATTCTTTCTGATTAGTGTTTCAGGATTCTTAGGGTATATTCCTAGAAGTAGGATCACTGGGTCAAAAGGCAGTTCCATTTTTAATTTTTTGAGAAAACTCCATACTGTTTTCCATAGTGGCTGCATCAGTCTGCATTCCCATCAGCAGTGTACTAGGGCTCCCTTTTCTCCACACCCTCGCCAGCAGGAGTTGTTTGTTGATTTGTTGATGGGAGCCATTCTTACAGGTGTGAAGTGATACCTCATTGTGGTTTTAATTTGCATCTCTCTGATGATTAGTGATGTTGAGCATTTTCTCATGTGTCTCTTGGCCATCTGTATGTCATCTTTGGAGAAATGTCGATTCAGGTTCTTTCCCCATTTTTTAATTGGATTGTTTCTCTTCCTCTTGCTGAGTAGTATGAGTTCTTTGTACAGTTTGGAAATTAGCCCCTTATCAGATACATCCTTGACAAATATGTTTTCCCAGACCGTGGGGTTCCTTTGTATTTTGAGGCTGTTTTCTTTTGTTGTGCAGAAGCTTTTTAGTTGGATGGAGTCCCATATGTTTATTTTTTCTTTTGTTTCTCTTGCCCTAGGAGATGTATCAGTGAAAATTCCATTATTTGAGATGTCTGTAACTATACTGCCTGTTTTCTTCCAGGATTTTTATAGTTTTGTCACTTACATTTAAGTCTTTTATCCATTTTGAGTTTATTTTTGTGTATGGTGTTGGTGGTCGTTTCATTTTTTTGCACATACCTGTCCAATTTTCCCAGCACCACTTATTGAAGAGACTGTCTTTACACCATTGTATGCCTTTGCCCCTCTTCTCAAATATTAATTCACCATAATAGCATGCGCCGATTTCTGGGTTCTCTGTTCTGTTCCATTGATCTATATGTATGTCTGTTGTTGTACCAATACCATGCTGTTTTGATTAAAATGGCTTTGTAGTATAGATTGATATCTAGTATAGTGATACCTCCAACTCAGTTCTTCTTTCTCAAAATTGCTGTGGCTATTGAGCATCTTTTTTAGTTCCATAAAAACATCTGGAATATTTGTTCTAATTATGTGAAATATGCTGTTGGTATTTTAATAGCAATTGCATTGAACCTATAGATTGCTTTGGGTAATATGGACATTTTAATGATGTTAATTCTTCCAACCCATGAACATAGTATATTCTTTCACTCGTTTGTGTCTTTCTCTATTTCTTTTTTCAGTTTCCTGTAGTTTTTCAAGTACAGGTATTCATATCCTTGATTAAATTTATTCTTTGGTGTCTTATATTTTTAAGTTGCAATGGTAAATGGTACTGTTTTTTTAGTTTCTCTTTCAGAGAGTTCATTTTTGGTGTATAAGAATGCCATCAATTTCCAGATGTTAATTTTGTATCCACCTATCTTGCGGAATTGATTTATCAAATCTAGTAGTACTTTGACTGAGTCTTTAGGGTTTTCTATGTACAATATCATGTCATCTGTGAATAATAAGAGTTTTATTTCCTCCTTTCCAATTTGGATACCTTTTATGTTTTTTCCTGTCTGATGGCTCTGGTAAGGACTTCCAATACTATGTTGAATAAAAGTGGTGAAAATGATCATCCCTGTCTTGTTCCTGTTTTTAAGGGAAATGGTTTCAGTTTTTGACCATTGAATATGATGTTGGCTGTAGACTGGTCATATATGGCCTTTATTATGTTGAAGCATGATACCTCTATTCCTACTTTGCTGTTTTTATCAGAAATGGGTGCTGGATTTTGTTGAATGCTCTTTCTGCATCTATTGATATGATCATATGATTTTTGTCCTTCATTTTATGTTATGTATCACATTTATTGATTTGCAGATGTTACACCAGTCTTGCATCCCTGGAACAAATCCCACCTGGTCATGGTGTATGATCTTTTTAATGTACTGCTGGATCTGGTTTGCTAGTATTTTAATGAGGATTTTAGCATCTGTGTTCATCAGGGATATTGGCCTGTAATTTTCTTTCTTTGTAGTGTCTTTATCTGGTTTTGGGATTAGGATGATGCAGGCCTCATAAAACGAGTTTGGGAGTTTTCCCTCCTCTTATAGTTTGAGTATAATAGCTGTTCATTCTTCTTTGAATGTTTGGTAAAAGTCACCTGTAAATCCATCTGGTCCAGGACTTTTGTTTGTTGGGAATTTTTTGATTACTGCTTCAATTTCATTAGTTGTTATCGGCCTATTCAGGTTTTCTGACTCTTCCCGATTCAGCTTTGGAAGATTTTATGCTTCTAGGGATTTGTCCATTTCACCCATGTTTGGTATGTAGTTTTTTGGCATATAGTTGCTCGTATTCTTTTCTTACAATCCTTTGTATTTCTGTTGGGTTGGTTGTTATATTGCCTCTTTCATTTCTGATTTTATTTATTTCAGTCCTCTCTCTTTGTTTCTTAGTGAGTCTGGCTAAAGGTGCATCAATCTTATTAATCTTTTCAAAGAACTCTTCAAAGAATCTTCGAAGGAGGGAAATAATAAAGATCAGAGCATAGTCTCTATGTCATTAATTTCTGCTCTGATCTTTATTATTTCCCTCCTTCTACTTCCTCGGGGCTTTTCTTGCTGTTCTTGTTGTAGTTCTTTTAGTTGTTGTGTTAGATGGTTCATTAGAGCTTTTTCTTGTTTCTTGAGATAGGCCTCTACTGCTATGAACTTTCCTCTCAGGACTGCTTTTGCTGTGTCTGATAGATTTTGGGTTGTTTTCTGTTCATTTTTGTTTTTTCCCAAAAAGTGTTTGATTTCTTCCTTGATCTCATTGGTAACCCAGTCATTGTTTAATAACATGCTATTTAGCCTCCATGTGCTTGAATATTTTTAAGTTTTTTTATAGTGGTTGGTTTCTAGTTTCATGGCATTTTGATCTGAGAAGATGCTTGATATGATTTCAATCCTCTTGAATTTGTAGAGACTTGTCTTGTGCCCTAACATATGGTCTATTTTTGAGAATGTTCCATGTGCACTTGAGAAGAATGTGTATCCTGTTGCTTTGGGATGAAATGTTCTGTAAATGTCAATTAAATCCATTAGATCTAGTGTGTCATATAAGGTCTGTGTTTCCCTCTTGACTTTTTGTCTTGATGACCTGTCCAGTGCACAGTGGGGTCTTAAAATCCCCCACTATGATTGTGTTGCTGTCAATCTCCCCCTTAAAATCCACCCAGAAATTTTTTATATATTTAGGGGCTCCTATATTGGGCGCATATATATTTATAAGGGTTATGTCCTCCTGTTGGATTGATCCCTTTAGTATAATGTAGTGACCATTTTTGTGTCTTGTTATGGTCTTTACTTTGAAGTATGTTTTGTCAGAAATAAGTATTGCTACTCCAGCTTTTTTTTCCTTCCCATTTGCATGGAATATTTTATTCTATCCCTTCATCTTTAGCCTGTGTGAATCTTTTGTTCTCAGGTGGGTCTCTTGTAGACAGCATATATTTGGGTCCTCTTTTCTTATTCATTCAGCTACCCTATGTCTTTTGATTGGACCACTTATTCTGTTTACATTTAAGGTTACTATTGATATATACTTATTTAATGCCACTTTCCCCCTTTATGTATCTTTCTCTCACTACTTCTTCGTTTTCTTAGAGCAGTACTTTTAGCATTTCATGCACTGCTAGTTTGGTGGTGCTGAACTTCTTTAGCCTTTTTTTGTCTGGGAAGCTCTTTATTTCACCTTCAACTTTAAATGATAGCCTTGCTGTATAGAGCAGTCTTGGTTGCAGGTTCTTGCTTTTCATTACTTTGAGAACTTCATGGCACTCCCTTCTGGCCTAAAGAGTTTCTGTTGACAGATCTGATGTCAGCCTTATGGTGGTTCCCTTGTAGGTCACTGCTTGTCTCTCTCTTGCAGCCCTTAATATTCTCTTTGTCCTTGACGTTTGCCATTTTAATTATGATGTGTCTTGGAGTGGGTCTCTTTGGGTTCCTCTTGTTGGGACCTCTCTGTGCTTCCTGAACTTGTGTGGCTTTCTCCCTCACCAGTGCAGGGGAGTTTTCTGTCATTATTTCTTCCATCAAGTTCTCTATCCTTTGCTCTCTTTCCTCCCCCTCTGGCTCTGCTATGATGCGAATGTTGTTTCACTTCATGTTGTCCCAAAGCTCCCTTAGACTGTCCTCATGCTTTTTAAGTGTTTTTTCTTTTTGCTGCTCTAATTGTTGTTTTCTACCTTATCTTCTAAGTTACTTATTCTATCCCCTGCTTCAGTGAGCATGCTTTTAATTTCTTCCAGTGTATTCTTGATATCAGATATAGTATTCTTCATTTCTGCCTGGTTCTCATTTACGATATTTATCTCTTTTTTCATGTTTTCACTAAGTTCCTTGACCTTACCATTAAGTATCTTGTGGTTCTCATTAATTTCCTTTAGCATCTTTGTAACCATTACCCTGAACTCTGTTTCTGATAACTTGCTTAACTCCATCTCATCAAGATCTTTTTCTGGCGATTTTTCCTATTCTTTAATTGGGTGTTTGTTTCTTTGTCCCCTCATTTTGGTGGCTCTTAGTGTTTGTATGTATATATCAGACATATTTGCTGTCTTCTAGTCTTGTGGGGTGGGATTTTGTAGTGTATGTTCAGTGGAGCCCAGAGATGTGTTTTCTTTATACTTCTGAGCTCTTTGCTCTAAGCATGTCCCTTTTGTGGGTGTTCCTTTTGTGGGTCCTTTGGGCTCTCCTGTTGTGATTGGGTCTAGATTGTTGTTGACCCATCCTTGGGAGGACTCTCCTCTCAGGTTGGCTAAATGTGTGTCTCAGCCCCAACCACATCATGTGAGCTGTTGTACAGGTGCTGGCAACGCAGTACAATACACAACTAAACTGCCAGGAAACAAAGGGTATCTTATAAAATATCTTGATAATCACAGTGAAAACAACCCAAGTGAAAATAGAACTGGAAGAGTGAATTGAGAACACAAATGTTAAAGCAAAAAAGAAAAAAAAGGGAAAAAAAGAGAAAGAAAATAAATGAAGATAGAGAAAAGGACATTATTCCTAATAGTAATGAAAAAATTTTTAAAAATTAATAAACTAAAATCAAATGTAAAAAATAGACAAGCTACTGGGAGATAAAAGGGGCAAAGAAAATATTCTGAAAGAAGGGAGAGCATAAAATTAAGGGTAGATCATAGGAAGAGGATAATAGTTGAAAATGAAAAAATAAAAATACAATAAAGATACAAACAAACTAACGGTCAAACAAAAAGACAGGAAGACAGAAGGGAGAAAAAGAAAAGAAAGAGAAAAAAAGTTATGTCAATGGATTGAGAAGAGAAAGAGAGAGATAAGTCAAGGGTAGGGAGGGAGTCCAATAAGACGTATAGGAGAAACTACACAAAAAAGCAGTAAGCTTATTGGTTATAACGATAATGTCCCAGCAGTTAAGCAGAGAATATCAAGAAAATCTTTATAGTAGAACAAAAGATAAAACAAAACAAAGCACAAAAACACAACAAAAAACAAGCAAAGCAAAACAAAAGTCTTTTTTAAAAAATTAAAAAAAAATTTTTTTTCCTTTCTCTTTTTCCCAAAGAAAAAATAAGTCAATCAGGTGAGTTGCATCTGGGCACCTTATGTTGTCTGGGGCTTACTGTTTTGTATGCTGATTTCAGTTCTCCTTGGAGGTATTTGTGTATCAGACAATGTCAGGAGCTGCCTAGGTTTGGCTCTGGTGTCCTCAGGCAGTTGGTTGATCTGAGGGTTTCTGTGGACCACCTCCACTTGTCAGCTATTTTGCCTCCCCATTGTGGTTGCCTGGTCTTACTCAAGTCTTCTGTAGAGTCTTTAGGGTGCAGGATGGCCAGTGTAGCTCAGGATATTGCTCCCCTTACATAGAGGTTTTGCTGACAAGCACTCACTGAGAGGAAGTTAGTCCCTGCTGCACAGCCAGCTCCTCAGTCTCTACCCTATCCTCCGATTCTAGTTCCCTATACACTGGCCTGCTGCAGTTTCAGATTGACTTCAGTGCCCATTGCCTTTTTTGGACAGGCGGTTTCAGCATCCTGGGCTTAGTGGGTTGGATTAAAAAACATTCTGGGGAGCATTTTGCCTGCCTATCAGGGGATTTAAAGTTTGTCCTACAGTTCCCAAATAATAGTCCCTGAGAGTCTTATTTTTGTAATGTGGTCCTGTAAGATGTTCCTCAGGACTGCTCCCTTCCCCCTCAGGACTGTGCCCTGCAGGGGATGTCTGGGGCTTCAGTGAGCTGAACCAGCCCCTTTCCTGTTGGGGGTGGTGCTCCTAGCCTGCAGGAACAGTTGGTGTGCTCCACCTCTCCTTTCCCAGATCTGGTTGCTGGTTGAGTGCAAATTTCAAACTCTCCACAGTGCAGACATAAATCCCAGTTTTCGCTGGTCTGTCTGCTCAATGCATGCGAGGAAGCTGGAAGCCAGTTCAGCAATCAAATCCTCAAAATCACACAAAGCAATACACAAGCAGAGAATCTATCCTGTAAGGTCCCACCACCCCCATGCCAAGGCACCCAGCAGGAGGGGACACAAAGTCAACCCCATGCAGGTCCCCCGCACCGCTGATCTCAGTAAAGCTGGGGCAGCTCCTTGTGCACTATCCCAGCACCCCTCAGGGCAGGTAAAAAATCCCAGAATCAGCCCACTGGGAGCTCAGGCAGCTGGAGGAAAACTCCGTCCCACAGGTAGCTCCAGTCCCTCTCTCTCCACAGACGGGCTCTCTTCCCCTTCCCCATGCCACACAGATTAAATGCTTTCTGGAATTCTACACAATGCCTTACAGGAAGACAGAGGGTTCTTGTATGCGGCTGCTCAGTGCAGACCTCTGGCCTCTTTTGATTCGGGGGACACACACTGCTGGACTGCCTTTCCTATGGTTCGCACCTGGTGTGGAAGATGCCTGTCACACATACCATTAGAAGCTTCGTTTCTCTAGGAAGGCATGGTCCCCTCCTCACAGGCCCACTGATCCCCTGGGTCCCTCTGCCTTCCACATGGGACACACCTTCCTCTCTCCTCGGCTCCAGGTTTGAGATGCCCGCTTTTGGATGCCAGTCCACACTCCCAAGGGAAGGAAACATTGCAGCCTCTAAGCCTCAGGGTTCAGAGCCCAGCACAGGCTTCAGGGAGGACTCCCCCTTTCTACAATCCCCTCTCTGTTACCAGATTCTATGATGTTTCTTCAGTGCTACCTACTTGAAATATGTCCACTCAGGTATATTTCTCTCGTTTTACCAAGCTGGTTACACAGTATTTTAGCAGTAAATCAAGTCCGTGGCTGGGAGCA
This sequence comes from Miniopterus schreibersii, assembly GCF_964146895.1. Lineage (NCBI taxonomy): Eukaryota > Metazoa > Chordata > Mammalia > Chiroptera > Miniopteridae > Miniopterus > Miniopterus schreibersii. The sequence goes on from NC_138119.1 coordinate 29,246,913, forward strand.
GGGGTGCTCTGCTTCTTCTCACAGTGCTGCCGTCTTCCCCCTCCCACGTCTTCTTTATCGAATCATCTATTGAAGGACATTTAGGTTGTCTTAGCTATTGTGAATAATGCTGCAATGAATATAGGGTTCCATATATCTTGATAAGTATTCTCATTTTTTTTCTGGTAGATACCCAGAAGGATTGCTGGTTCATGTGTTAGCACTATTCTTAATTTTTCTGATGAACCTCCATACTGTTTTCCATAGTGGCTGCATTAATTTACATTCCCACCAGCAGAGCATGAGGGTTCCCTTTTCTCCACATTCTCTTCCACATTGGTTATTTCTTGTCTTATTGATAATAGACATTTTAACAGGTGTGAGGTCGTATCTCATTGTGGTTTTGATTTGCATTTCCATTATAGCTAGTGACGTTGAGCATCTTTTAATATATTGGAAGGCCGTCTGTATGTCTCCCTAGGGTAATTGTCTCTTCAGGTCCTATGCCCATTTTCCAATGAGACGTTTTTTGTTGTTGTTCAGCTATATGAGTTCTTTATATATTTTGGAAATTAGCCCCTTATCAAAGAAGTCCTTTTTCATGCATCCCCCATCCACACACCTGGGCATTCAAGAGCAAGCCCTCACCTCAGCACCCAGCCAGTGCTTCCCATCTTGTTTTTCTAATTGTTGACAGTACTACAGTTGTCCCCCATCCCTCCACCCCTTTGCTCTCACCCACCCAGCCCTCACCACACCCCAGGCCTTCCCCACACTCCTGTCTGTGTCCACGGGTTATGCACATATGCATATATGTTCTCTGGTCAATCTCTAATCATCTTGATTAGCTCAGTCCCCAAACTCCTGCAAGCTTTTGCTAGGGACACAGCTTGGCCCTAGGCAAACACTGACTGCATCCAGAGCTCAGCAAGGCTCAGAGCTGACCTCCAACAACCCTCACCGCGGCACCTGTGGGGCCCCACCGTCCTGCATCCATCACAGCTCAACCCAGAGTATCTGTGGCCACCTCCTCAACCTGCTCTAGTTCGCTCCCAGGGCTGACACCCTTGCCGGTCCCCTACCTGAGCAAATTGGCAGTAGGAGCGCTAGGGCCGCAGAAAGGATCCCAAGGAAGCCCCAAGGAAAGGGCCTCTCGAGGCGGCGGGGAGATGCCCTGAGCGGCTCGTAAGACGCCTTCATTTCTCAGGGTACCAGCGGGAAACCTGAGGGCCCGTGAGCACTTACCTTTTTGAGAGCGGGCGCCAGACGCAACAATCCGCTGACTCAAAGTGTCAGGTGCGTGGCCGCCGGTGGGCGTGGTCCGGGCCCGGCCATCCGGGTCTCGCGGGGCCCAGGACCGGATGCAAGGCGGGGCCTGGGCGCGGGGCGGAGCTTCGGGGCCGGAGGGGCGTGGCGTGGGCCGGGCCGGGCCGGGTCCCACCCGCCGGGGTCAGAGGGCAGCTCGGCTCCGCCCGCGCCCGCCCCGGGGACCCTTCGGCCACCTGCGGGGCGGGGTGGCCTAGGTTTGCGGGCCGGGATGGCCCCCGCCGCATCCCTAAGCGGGCAGCTGCCCCCGACTCGGGAAGGGCGGAGAGGGAACGAGGGCTGCCGCGGTCACCGTCGCGCCTCCCCGGATCCCTGGCCGGAAGAGGAAAGCGCACCGACCCGGAAAGAGACGCCCGAGCCCGACACTGGGTCGCCTGGGGCCAGCGCCCCTCAGGGCTCCCTTTTGTCCTGGGGCCTCCAGACGGTCGGTGGTGCCAGGGCCCTCGCCCAACACTTGGCAGCAGGCAGGCATCACTAGGGACAGGGCCTGAGGGTCCCGCGGCTGCAGGCCTGCTAGGCTTCAGAAGCGCCAGGGCGGTTTGGCCACTGCGCCGGACCCCAGAGTACAGGACTCTGCCCCGAGGGGACCCCTGGGGAGGTAAGCTCGTGAAACACTGCCGTTAAGCATCTGGGGCGCAACCTATGGGCCCCTTGCCCCTTTAGGAACGAAGTGTGTTGAAGATGAAATACACATGCTGGAAGAGGTCAGGAGGGGGTGTATCAGGTGCCGAGCTCTGGGTGCGATTCATGCCGCGCTGGGGGGTGAGAGCTGACGAGAGGGGGAACTTCTGTGGTGGAACAAGCTCCATTCCGGGACCCTGAGCGTGAGCAACAGTCATTTGTAGAGTTGTGAGGTTGTAAGTAAATTTTAAAAAGGAACGTGAGGGCTATTAAAGAGCATACGAAAGGAGCTGGCGTTTTGTTGCTTAGTTGGCAAAGAATCAGAATGTCAAAATTGCGAGGAAACATTTTGTGAGTAGCAGCATCCTCAAATTTTTAGTTTGTAATGTAAATTTTTTGTAGGTTAAAAGTTTTTAAGTGGACGTGACTTTTAAACCACCATTTCCCATTAGAGTGTATCCCAAAGAAATCATCAGAGATGTGAGCAAAGATGTAGAATTTTGGCAAAATACAAACCCTAAGGGTCTGGTAATAGTATCAAGGAGTTTATGGGAATTCTATGCAGCATGCATGTAAAAATGTCACTGTGAGGAAGTATAATATAATTGTAAGTGGACAAAGCAGACTCTAAATCAGCCCCTAACTTTTGGCATTTCTTTGTGAAACAGAGTGTACATTGATATATGTAAAAGAGATATTTGGAAATACACCAAAGTTAACTGATACTTGATAGGATTATGCATATTTAATTCTCTTTGTGCCTTTTCAGTTTTCTATGTAGACACAAGTTACATCTGGAATCAGGTAAAGAATAAAAGTGTATTAATCCAATTTCTGTTTCCTCGTCTATGTTGTGTATAGAATGATAGAACCTATATCACACATGAATGAGGAATGAGAGTTTGGTGAGGAAATGGAAGCTCTCAGCACAAAACTCAAATGCATCATTCGGGAATGACAAAACTTTATATATATTTCAATAATTCTGCACCTAAGAGGTGCTAACGACTTTCAGGGTTCAGCATGTCATAGAGTTTCCTCTTCCTCTCAGACCTACACAATGTTTTTATTCTTAGCTAAGCAAGTAAGACACTTAGTGTGGATGCGATGTGTAAAATTGTTGACCATGAGAAAAATATACCTGTCAAAAAGGCCCCCTCCCGGTTAACTGGGGTCAAATCATAACCTGAATCAAGTAGCCATTGTTTACAGAGGCCCTTCTTTCACTCTGCATTGCAGGGAAACCTCACAAACTGGGCTGCCAAGTCTTGTGCACAGTGTTGCTGTCATATGGGTTGATTCTAAGAGAACTCCAATAGGACTGAGGCGTTTTCAGTCTAATTGGATCTGTGCAGCTGGACCCTTATTGCACCTTCACCTGTCAGTCAGAGTGCCCAAATGCTGGCCAATCAAGATACTGTGTTTTGGACCAATCAAACTGTGTGGATTTGGAGACCTCTTTTGCTTGGGAAAATACAAATCAGGGTCCCAGTGAGACATCCTTCTACATAAACCAGCTTCACCTCTATTTTTTTTCTTAACGTATCTCTATTTCACAGAGAGGGAGAGAGCGAGATACAAACATCAATGATGAGAGAGTCACCATTGATTGGACGCCTCCTCCACACCCCCAACTGGGGATCGAGCCCTCAACCCGGGTGTGCGCCCTGACCAGGAATCCATTTACGATCTCCTGGATCTTAGGTCCATGCTCAACCACTGAGCCACGCCCGGCTGGGCTTCACCTGTTTTGATGGAGATCATTTGCAGTTTCCACCCAAGACTTTATTCAGTGAAAACAGCTCAATCCTGGCTGAAGTTGCAACCCCTGATGGCCTTGCCAGGGCCGCCTTTTAGGGCCATCTCACAGTGCTGCTGTTCCACAGTTGTGTTGTTAATAGTCCTGCTGTTTCATGGTTGAACTGTCCCACAGCTGGGCTGTTCCACAGCCATGCTGTTTCAGAATTGAGCTGTTTTCGCTGAATAAAGTCTTTCCCCTCATGACACCCCAAATTGGGAATTCTGTTGGCATTGAATCAGCAATGATGACCTTCTGTCAACAAAACAACACCAAAGTGTCTTTGATAATAAAATTCAAACACTCCATATAACAATTAAAGAAGGTATAATTAAGCAGACTTCAGAAACTCAATGAGGGGGAGTTATTTCTCCTCATTTTTAGTTATAAAGTGATGTAACATAAATGTCTGTGGCTCAGTGTTGGCACTTGTAAAAACAGAATGTAGTGTTCTCTGCAACCATCCTGCACAATGTTACAGATCAATTATATCCCAATAAAGCTGAAAAACTTTCCCATCTATTTCTAGGCTTCAAAGTGAGTTTTGTGTGTTTTCTTCTTGTGAGAAATTTAAAATATAGGGAAAAGATGTGGCTGGTGTTTGGTATCCTAGTTACAGGTACTAGATTAGATTCAACAATTGAGGTTTTGTTGTCTCTTTCAATCAGTGAACTTTCTGCACCCGAGGTTCATTAAGCCATACTTAATATAATTGAAGATTTTCACATTGGTTTTTTTAACTTTGTTTGTTTTGACCCACCTTAGGCTCATTTGATATATACTCAACCTGAGTCTCTATTTTTCTGGACATGCTCACTGGAGAGGGATAGTTTTCTTGCTGTGCCCAGTGCTCAGACAGTTCTAGGTGTGCAGTAGGTACATAATAAAGACATTAAATACTGAATGAAATAAGTGGATGTCACTGTCAACTGCATTTAACATGTCTTTCCCATTCTACCCTAGCTTGGATTTACTAATCCTGGGAAAGTTCTGAGGGATTTTGATTATAATAATAATTAGACACTAGGAACAAAGCTGGATTTGTCTCTGAAAGGAATGATCTACAACTGTCTGCACAGAAAACCCTCCTAAATTAGACAAGCTAGCTGACCTTTGATGTGGCGCAAGCGCCTGTCCCTTAGCTTTGAGATTGCTTTAGCGACTGAGTTCAGAGGAAAATACTGACGGTGAACTTCCGAAGGTCCTCACAGAATAGAACTTAAAAGACTCAAGGCTCTGGGTGAGGCAGGGGAGTAAACACTTGTGGTTCCTCTAACCCCCCTAAGGGTTTTGTCAAACTGCCAAAGAGATTAGAGAATATGTATATTTGTGGACCAGATTTTGCACTGTGTGGTGGATGTCTCTTAAGGCTTTATGAATGGCAGTAGGGTGGAATTAGGCATGTGGGGATGTCACTAAACTAAGTGCAACTTTTTTAAAGTAAAACTTAATGTTAGCTGATTCTTTGCCTCCTAAATTAGTACATTTACATGATGCTTTTCAGAGGGGGGGGTAGCAGCATGAATGGACCTGTGAATACTCTCAGGAAAGGCCTTCCACTGTCCTGGTGAATTCCACACTAGGATTTGTGAAAACCTGAAAGAAAATGGTTAAACAGAGGATAGTGAAGCCATCTTTCTGATGTTAGCCCTGGAAGCTGTGCCTCTCTCTTTGCACCTGGTAAGCACCTGCCAGCCAGCTGACTTTTAGATTTAGCTTTTACCAACAAAAGCAAGACTGGTATGCCGTAACAAACACAGGGATTCTGAAACCAATCAAAGGCATAAAGGAGAACATTTCCCAGCAGTTTTCTTTTCTCTTGGCTCTTCTTGGCTTTAAAAAGAAAATGTGTTACAAACCAGATTCCATAAGTAGATTTGAAAGATTAAAAAAAAGTCTTTTATTTATTATAATGGTGGAGACAGAATTTCATTTAAACGTCGTAGACTTAAAATCACTTACGTTTGATTCTTGTGTACAAAAAGGCAAACAAAACAAAACAAAGTTGGAAGGTTAATATTAACCAATGTCACCCCAATAAATTTAATTTTTTTAAAAAAGGAATAGCTTTGAACAGCAATTGGTTCAGCCCTTAATTTTCAAATGAAAAATGTAAAGCCCCAGGTTAAGAGAATTTCATAATAAAACAAGCTAATGTAGACAACTGGTATTTTACCATAGTTAACATATGTGTATACTATATTCCATTATCGTAGATAACATTATATACAAAAAAAATCTCATGGATTTCTTGCAATAAAAAAATCACAGGGATCACATATTTGTTAATCATATTGCTCACTGATGTACTTAATTCTAGAAGAAAAAGGACTTTTTTTCTTGTGATGGAGAATTTTAGTTCTAAAAAAGGTCAATTACCAAGCCTTTAATTTATAGCCCCTCTTTAAAGTTACTTCTTTAGACCCCCCCCCAAATGCTAGAGATTTGCTAAAGTTTGAACTAGGGACAAGTATTGAACATCTTTTCATACATTTGTGGGCTACTTGCCTTTACTTTTCCTGACCTGGCGCTATGTCATCTGCCCATTTTTGGGAGGAAGTAAGGCAAGATTGGCCTCTGAATTTTTAACTCTTTCAGTAAGCCAATTACCCTTTTCTGTAATATAAGATGCATTTTTTGCCCCTCCCAGTTTGTCAGTTGACTTTGCTCACGCAGGGCCTTTATGTTTTTTCTATCTTACATGAATTAAATTGAAATTAAGTTGATATCCAGCTCACTGTTTTATATTTATCCAGGTAAATGTGGCAGAATATACTCTAAAAACTCTTAGACCTAGAATTACACAGAAGTTTACATTGTGCACATTACATACCTTTGAGTTGGCTCCAAATCTTGTAGACACTATGAATGAGTAACAATGTCCACAATGTCCAGTCCTCAGCAGCCCTGCTCACCTCCTGGGGAGTCCTACCTATGGCTTCTTTTATGGAGTCAATCCCTCTGTGTTTGGTCTTTCTCTTTTCCTGCTGCCTTCTACTTTTCCCAGCATTATTGTCTTTTCTAAAGAACCCTGCCTTCTTATGTGAACAGATTCTATAGTTATTTGCCACCAGGCTAAAAAATCCCCCCACTTTTAGAATTACAGCCGCTAGAAGGTAGAGGGCAAGGGAACATTACTCTGCTGAGCCGCCCTGAGCCAAAGCCCGTCAGTCCACATTAGTTTACATTGAAACTGGAATGGTATAAAATTCGGTAACTTAGCCAAGGAAACTGGAATCTAAGTGTCCTCTTTGATGTTTGCTGTCATACCTTAGTTGAGGTTACTAACATCTACATATTCACTGAACATTTCTAAAAGAAAGGACAGCTGAAAAGAAACCCAGGAAGCAGATACCTTTTAGTGATAAAAGGAAACCTTTCTCTCATCTCTTCTTCTCATAGAGAAAGGAACTTTACTTCTTTGTGGCTCTCACCAGTTAGGTAGGTGCTGAACAGAGGAAGGGAAAGGGGCTGAATAAAATAGTGACAACAAACCAAAAGGAAGTGTGTGTGGCGTAATCCCTGGGATGAAATCAATGACAGGGCAGGATGGGAGGAAAGCTGTCAGCTGGGCTCAGACATTATGACTTTTCTGATTCTAGGAACTGGAAAGAGGAATGTTGTGCAAGAGGCGACTTTAAGTTCGAATCTTATAGATCATCCAGCAGGTAGATGAGTGGATTCTGAATTCCTGTGCAATCTGTTCATCTCGGAAACATTTAGCCTCAAGTCAATCATGCAAAGTCTTTCACAGAATAACAGATCGGGGGGGAGAAATGGCCCTGGTCTCCAGCACCTAAGACTGAGGGGAGACACAGAGCGTGTATATTTAATGCATGTAATGCTGCCTTAGAAATCCGCTGTATGACAAGTCGCACATTTGCAGATGCATCCTGACGTCTGCACTGAGGGAAGATCTCTGTAAAACTGGTTATAAGACCTCCCGTTTTCCTGGGATGGGTCTAAATCTTGTCAGGTGTGCTCTCTCCACTAACTACAAAATCTTTGTTTCTTTGTAGATTTCTATTTAAAACATTTGAAGAGTTTGTTGAATGCTCCAGAATTTGAGAACCAACTAGAAAAATGTTCAAGTTTCTTTGATCCTGCTGTTTTTTCAGTCCCATGTCACTATACTGCCAACCACCTGACATGGCCATTACAGACAGTAAATCCAAAAAGCTTTGTGACATTCATTTAAGTAGGCAACTTAAAATTACAAAGTTATTATTATTATTTAATATTTAATGTAATATTAAAAGTAGGTTTATATTAAATATAAATTTAATATTTATAATTATTGTATGTGTTTTGATGTAATTGTAAATGCAATTATTTTCTTAATTTCTTCTGAAATTAAGAAAATGAATTAAATATGCATTAAATATATTAATTTGTTAGTGTTGTATAGAAAAGCAACAGATATCTGTACATTGGTTTTGTATCCTGCAATTTTACTCAATTTATTTATTTATTTATTAATTAAAATATACCTTTATTGATTTCAGAGAGAGGAAAGAAGAGGGAGAGAGAGAGACAGAAAGATCTATGATGAGAGAGTCATTGGGGATGGAGCCCACAGCCCCGGCATGTGCCCTGACCGGGAATCGAACCTCGATCCCCTGGATCCTAGGTCGATGCTCAATCGCTGAGCCACGCCTGGCCAGGCTGAATTCATTTATTAGTAATGATATTTTTTTGTTGGAATGTGTAGGGTTTTCCATACATATAGCATCATATGATGTGTAAATAGAATTTTACTTCTCCGTTTCCAATTTGGATGCTTTCTATTTCTTCTTCTTGTCTGATTGCTGTGGCCAGGACTTCCAATAATATGCTGAATAGAAGTGCTGATAGGGGGCATTCTTATTCTGATCTTAGAGAAAAAGCTTCCAAGTTTTCACCATTAAGTATGATATTTTTGTTATACATAGCCTTTATTATGTTGAGATATGTTCCTTCTATACTAACTTTTGTTGAGAGTTTTTATCACAGAAGGATGTTGAATTTTGTGGATTACTTTTTAGTTTTCTATTGAGATGATAATATGATTTTTATTTTTATGTATTATGTTGATTGATTTACAGAAGTTGAACCATCCTTGCAACCCTGGGATAAATCCCACTTGATCATGGTGAACAATCCTTGAAATTTATTGTTGATTCTGGTTTGCTGATAACTTTTTGACAATTTTTGAATCTATGTTAATCAACATTATTGGCCTGTAATTTCCTTTTCTTGTATATCTTAGTCTAGGTTTGGTATCAGGGTAATGATGGCCTTGTAGAATGAGTTTGGCAACATTTCTTACATTTCTTCCTCTTTGATGATTTTTTTTTTTTTAAAGAGTTTAAGAAGGATGGGTATTAATTCATCCTTAAATGGAAGAATTCACCCATGAAGTGGTCTCATCCTGGACTTCTATTAGTTGAGAGTTTTTTTTACTACTGCTTCAATTTTATTGCTAGTAATTGGTCCATTTAGATTTCCTGGTTTAGGCTTTGAAGGTTATATGCATGTAGAAATGTACTTATTTCTTTTAGATTGTGGAATTTGTTGGCAAATAATTGTTCGTAGAATTTTTTAATGATTCTTTGTATTTCTGTGGTGTCGATTGTAACTTCTTTTTTATTTATAATTTTTTTATTTGAGTTCTCTCTTTTTCCTTGATGACTTTGGGTAAAGATTTGTCTGTTTTCTTTATCTTTTCATGAATCAACTTTTAGTTTCACTGATCTTTTCTATTGTCTTTTAAAAAATTTCTATTTCATTTATTTCATTCTGATCTTTACTATTTCCTTTCTTTTGTTTACATTGGGTTTTGTCTGTTCCTTTTTTATAGCTCCTTTAGGTGTAAAGTTAGATTGTTTATTTGATAATTTTCTTGGTTCTTGAGGTAGGCCTCTATGGCTATGAATTTTCCCTCTTAGAACTGCTTTTGCTCCACCCCATACATTTTGAAAAGTTGTATTTCCATTTTATTTTTTTCAAGGTACTTTTTTCTTTTTGATCCATTGGTGGTTTAGTAGAATGTTGCTTGGTCATATATTTATGTTCATTTTGAGTTTTCTTTCTGTAGTTGATTTCTAGTTTTAGGCTATTGTAGTCAGAAAAAGTGCTTTATATGAGTTCAATCTTGTTGGATTTATTGAGGCTTGTGTGTTGGCCTAATATGTGGTATATCATGGAGAATGTTCCATAAGTACTTTAAAAAGTATATATTCTTTTTGTTAAGTTGTATGAGTTCCTTATATATTTTGGATATTAACCCCTTATTAGATGTATCATTTGCAAATATGTTGTCCCATACAGTGGGCTCCCTCTGCACTTTGTTGATGGTTTCTTTTGCTGTGCAGAAGCTTTTTAATTTGATGCAGTCCCATTTGTTTATTTTCTCCTTTGATTCTCTTGCCCTAGGAGATTTATAAGCAAACATATTGCTTCGAGAGATGTCCGAGATTTTTCTGCCTATGGTTTCTTCTAGGATTTTTATGGTTTGATGACTTATATTTAAGTCTTTTGTCCAGTTTGAGTTTATTCTTGTGTATGGTGTAAGTTGGTGGTCTGGTTTCATTTTTTTGCATGTACCTGTCCAATTTTCCCAACACCATTCATTGAAGAGACTGTCTTTACTCCATTGCATGCTCTTGCCTCCTTTGTCAAATATATATTTTTAATTTATCTTTATTGTTGAAAGTATTATAAAGCGCCCCCCCCCCCCCATTGATTCCCTCCACCCTGTACCCCTCCGCCCAGGCCTTCACCACGCTATTGTCGGTGTCCATGGGTCAGGCATATATACATATAGGTTTTTAGGTTAATTTCTCCTCACCCACCCACCCCTGCCTTCCCTCTGAGATCAGCAGTGTGTTTCATGCTTCTATGTCTAGAACTATTTTTTTGATCAGTTTATATTGTTCATTAGATTCTACATATGAGTAAGATTATGTGACACTTGTCTTTGTCTGACTGACTTATTTCACTTAGCATAATACTCTCCAGGTCCCACCATGTTGTATCAAAGGGTAAAGGATCCTTCATTTTTACAGCTGCATAGTATTACATGGTGTAAATGTCCAAGAAGATGCTTGATATGATTTCAATCTTCTTGAACTTGTAGAGGCTTGTTTTGTGTCCTAACATGTGGTCTATCTTTGAGAATGTCCCATGTGCACTTGGGGAGAATGCCTATTCTGCAGCTTTGGGGTAAAATGTTCCGTAAATGTCAATTAAATCCATCTGATCTATTGTGTCATTTTGATCAACTATTTCCCTGTTGATTTTTTGTCTGGAAGATCTATCCAGTAAAGTCAGTGGGATGTTAAAGTCCCCAACTGTGACTCTGTTGCTGCTGATCTCTCCTTAAAAGTCCTCCAGAAGTTTGTGTGTGTGTGTGTGTCTATGTTTTCATCCTCTGTGAGTCTTTTGTTTTGAGGTGGGTCTATCCTAGACAGCATATATTTGGGTCTTGTTTTCTTATCCATTCAGCTACCCTATATCCTGTGATTGGAGCATTTAACTTATTTATAGTTAAGGTTATTATTTAGGTACTTATCTATTGCCATTTTATTTCTTTATGCTTATGTTTCTCATTCTCTCTATTTCAACTTCTTATTATAGCAGTCCCTTTAACATTTTTTGCAATGCTGGTTTGGTGGTGATAAACTACTTTAGCCTTTTTTTTTTTTTTTTTGCCTGGGACACTCTTTATTTCACCATCTGTTATGAATGATAGCCTTGCTGGATAGAGTGTTCTTGGTTTCAGATTCTTGTTTTGCATTACCTTGATGGGAGGGGAGATTCCAAGATGGCTGTGGATTCAGTGGAAACTACACTGACACTCTCCCAGGACCAAACTGGAATTACAACTAAAATATAGAAAAACCACCCTGAATAATCAACTGCAACTGAAAACTAGCTGGAGACCCTCATAACTAAGGATGAAAAGTGGAGACCACATAGAGACTGGTAGGAAGTGTGGAGGTGCAAGAGGGCTGGCTGGACTCCCACAGGCAACAGCTGAAGGTCTGGAGGGATACCTCAGCTGTGGGGGTTTCCACCTGAGAACTCTGGGGTGTAAACCCCAACCTGAGCTTTCCAGCCCAGAGCACCAGAACTGAGAAAGGTACCCACATAACATGTGGTGAAAAGCAACAGGGTTTCTTTCTGCAAGGGAGTGGTGGCTGGAAATGCAGGCACCCTCAAAGGGCCAATACACAAAGTTTCATGTGCAGCCACTCACCTGGACTCTGGGAAAGGAAGTGAAGAGTACATTAGATCTGTGTGAGGAAAGTCTGGCATTGCTGGCTCAGGAGAGTAGAGCTCCAAGGGCACCCTTGTGGATTCCTGTGCTGAGTCATTCCTCCATATGGCAGAGGACAACTTTCTCAGGCAGACATTTACCTTCCGAGCAGCTTTTAACTGGAGGTTGGATGGGGGGAAGCAATTGCCCCATCCTGCTGGAAAAACCTCTCCCCCCACCCTGTGGAGTTTCTACAGCCTGAGGCTCCTTAAGAGGCTGAGAACAATCAGCTGCCCCACCCTGTGTAGTTTCTACAGCCTGACGCTCATTAAGAGACTGAATAACAGCCTCTGGGTGCTTTGAGTCTTTGCCTGACTTGGTTCTGGACCCAGGGCTTGGAAAAGTAGACTTTGGTGCATATCTTGATCCTGTCCAAACACACCCAGCCCCAGTAAAGGAAGCCATCAGCTGTGGAATTCAGAAAACTTCAAAAAGAGTACTCAAGGCTAGTCACAAACAGCATTTGACATTGACCTGCACCAGAGGCCATCCAAAAGACTGGGAGTCCTAGAAGATCTACCTAATACATAGAAACAAATCCAAACAGGCAGCCAAAATGGGAAGACCAAAAAAAAAGCCCCAAATGAAAGAACAAAAGAATTCTCCAGAAGAAGAGCCAAATGAAATGGAGATAAGCAATTTATCAGATATAGAGTTCAGAACACTGATCATAAGGGATCATAAGGATGCTCAATAGCATGAGAAAAGAAATGGAAACTATGAAGGAAATTAAGAATAACATAGTAGAAATTAAAAAGAAAAAAAATTTGGAAGGAATAAACAGCAGATTAGAGGGAGCTGAGGATCAGATTAGCAAATTAGAAGACAGGGTAGAACAAAATCACTCAATCGGAGAACCAAAAAGAAAAAACAATTAAAAAACGGGAGGACAATTAAAGGGAGCTATGGGACAACATGAAATGTAACAATATTCACATCATAGAAGTGGCAGAAGATGTAGAAAGTAAGCAAGGGTTAGAGAACCTGTTTGAAGAAATAATGGTAGAAAACTTCCCTACCTAGTGAAGGAAAAAGTCACACAAGTTCAGGAGGCACAGAGAGTCCCAAGCAAGAAGAACCAAAAGAGGCCCACACCCAGACACCTCATAATTAAAATGCCCCAAATTCAAGACAGACAGAGAATCTTAAAGGCAGCAAGAAAAAAGCAATCTGTTACCTACAAAGGAGCTCCCATAAGGCTGTCAGCTGATTTCTCATATCAGAAACTTTACAGGACAGAATAGAATAGTATGAAGTGTCCTTTGTCAAATACTAATTGAGCATAATGGCTCGGGTGGACTTCTGGGTTCTCTGTTCTGTTCCATTGATCTATAAGCCTGTTCTTGTGCGAGTACCAGGCTGTTTTGATTACAGGTATCAAGTATAACTTAATACAGGTATACTTGATTATCAAGTATAACTTGATATCTGGTATTAAGATCGCTCCAACTTTGTTTTTCTTTCTCTAAGATTCTGTGCATATTTGTAGTCTTTTTTTGGTTCCATATAAATTTTTGGAGTATTTGTTCTAGATCTGTGAAATAGGCCATTGGTAATTTAATAGGAATTGCACTGAATCTATAGATTGCTTTGGGTAGTATGGGCATTTTAATGATATTACTCCTACCAATTCATGAACATGGTATATTCTTCCACTTATTTATATCTTCCTCTACCTTTTTTTTCAACGTCCTGTAGTTTCTGGAATATAGGTTTTTTTTACCTCCTTAATTAAGTTTATTCTTAAGTATCTAAATTTTTTTGTTGCAATGGTAAATGGAATTATTTTTTTGGTTCCTCTTTCTGCAAATTCATTATTGGTGTATAAAAATACCATAGATTTATGGGTATTAATTTTGTATCCTGCTTCATTTTCCAAATTCATTTATTAAATCTAATAGTTTTTGGTGGGGTCTTTAGGGTCTTCTATGTACAATATCCTATCATCTGTAAATAATGACAGTTTTACTTCCTCTTTTCTAATTTGAATGCCTTAGGCAAAGGACCTAAATAGATACTTCTCCAAAGAGGACATACAAATGGCCAAGAGACATATGAAAAAATGCTCAGTCACTAATCATCAGAGAGATGCAAATTAAAATGACAATATTACCTCACAGCTGTCAGACTGGCTACCATCAACAAATCAACAAATGACATGTGCTGGTGAGGATGTGGAGAAAAGGGAACCCTAGCACACTGCTGATGGGAATGCAGACTGGTGCAGCCACTATGGAAAACAGTATGTAGTTTCCTCAAAAAATTAAAAATGGAACTGCCATTTAGCCCAGTGATTCCACTTCTACGAATATATCCTAAGAATCCCCAAACACCAACCAGAAAGAATTTATGCATCCCTGTGTTCATAGCAGTGCAATTTACAATAGATAATATCTGGAAATGGTCCAAGTGCCCATCAGTAGATGAGTGGATAAAAAAATCTGTGGTAAACACACACCATGGAATACTATGCAGCTGTAAAAAAGAAAGATCTCTTACCCTTTGGGACAGTATGGGTGGACCTGGAGAATATTATGCCAAGCAAAATAAGCCAGGCAGAGAGAGATAAGTATAACTGTGATCTCACTCATATGAAGAATCTAATGAACAAAATAAACTGATGAACAAAATAGATCTAGAGACATAGAAGAATGGAATAGACAAAGCTCAGAGGGAAGGTGGGGGTTTTGGGTGGGTGGGCAGAGATTAACTAAAGAACTTATTATGCATATATGTATGACCCATAGCCACAGACAATAATGTGCTGATGCCCTACAGCAGGTGGAGTGGGAGGAAGAAGGGTTGAATGGGAGAAAAAGAGGACATCTGTAATACTTTCAACAATAAAGATAGATTTTTTTCAAAGAGAATTCAAGATTAAGTAAATAAATATAAATAAATAAATAAACTATCTATTCTGCAGTTTATGGATGAAATGTTCTATGAATATCTATTAAATTAATATGGTCTAATGTGATATTTAAGGGCATTTCCTTACTAATTCTCTGGATGATGTATCCGTTGATGTGAATGGGGTATTAAGATCCTGATACTATGAATATATTGCTGTGAGTTTCTCCCTTTATGTCCATTAATATTTGCTTTATATGTTTAGAGGTTTCTATGTTGGGTGCATAAGTATTTACAATTGTTATATCCTCTTCAGCATTAAAATTGTGTATTTATGCAATATCCTTTTTTGTATCTCTTTACATTCTTTGTTTTAAATTATTTTTTGTCTGAGTATTACTGTGTCAGCTTTATTTTGTTTCTATTTTAATGCAATGTTTTCCAATCCCTTTACTTTCAATCTGTATCAGTCTTTCATGTGAAGTGGGTGTTTTGTAAGCAGCATATATATTTGGGTAATGTTTTTAAATCAATTCAACCACTCTATAATGCTTTATTGGAGCATTTAATCCATTTACATTTAAAGTTATCAATAAGGGTGTACTAATTTTAATTTTGTTAATTTTTTTGGTTTTTGTAGTTCTCTGTTTTTTCATTCTTTTATTCGCTTCCCTTGTAGTTTGCTGGTTTTCTTTATTGTTTTATTTGGGTTATTTTCTCTTTATACTTTGTGTATCTTTTATAGGTTTTTTTGGTTTGTGACTGTTATGAGGTTCATGTATATCACTATAGATCTACAATGGTTTTCTTTATGTGTATGTATATATATATGTGTATACACACACACACACACACACACACACACACACACACATACACACATATATAATGTTTTTATTGATTTCAGAGAGAGGAGCAGAGAGGGAGAGAAACATCAATGATGAGTGAGAGTCATTGATCAGCTGCCTTCTGCACACCCCCTACTGGGGATTGAACACACAACCTGGGCATGTGCCCTGACTGGGAATGGAACTGTGAACTCCTGGTTCATAGCCTGTCATCGCTCAACCACTGAGCCATGCTCGCCTGGCTATAGCAGCAATTTTCAACCTTTTTCACCTCATGGCACATATAAACTAATTACTGAAATTCTGGAGCACAACCGAAATATATGTTATATTTTTTGGTGACCTGACAAAATATTAGGTAGAATTTTGATTCATTTACTCCAAATGGTTATTGTTCTGTTGGGTGTTGTCATTTATTTATTTGACAATCTAAGGGAAACAGGTCAATGCTTGACCAAATAGTCAGGTATTGCATGTTGAAAAAATTCTTGTGGTACAGTAGTTGAAAATCACCGATCTATACCAATCTATTTTAAACTGCTAAGCATTTACATTTCAATATATGCTAAAAAAGACTACACTTTTACTACTATGTCTGTGCTTTATGTTTTTTGTTTGTTTGCTTATTTTTGTTTAAAATATTACAGCTGTCCCCTTTTCTCCCCAGTGACCCACTCCACCCTGTCCCATCCCCTTGCCCAGTCCATCTCCACACCATTGTCCATGTCCTTGGGTTGTGCATATATGCATATAAATTCTTTGGTCAATATCTCCCCCTCCACCCACCCACCCTCCTCCATCCCTCTGACATTCATCAGTCTGATCCATGCTTCCATGTCATTGAATCTATTCTGTTCATCAGTTTATTGAGGTCTTTAGATTCAACATATAAGTGAGATCATGTGATGTTTGTCATTCTCTGCCTGGCTTATTTCTCTTAGCATAATATTCTCCACGTCCATCCACACTGTCCCAAAAGGTATGAGGCCCTTCTTCTTTACAGCTGCATAGTATTCCATGGTGTATATGTTCCACAGCTTTTTTATCCACTCATCTACAGATGGGCACTTGGGCTGTTTCCAGATCTTAGCTATTGTAAACTGCGCTGCTATGAACATAGGGGTGCATATATTCTTTCTGATTAGTGTTTCAGTGTTCTTAGGGTATATTCCTAGAAGTGGGATCACTGGGTCAAATGGCAGTTCCATTTTTAATTTTTTGAGGATCCTCCATACTGTTTTCCATAGTGGCTGCACCAGTCTGCATTCCCACCAGCAGTGTACTAGGGCTCCCCTTTCTCCATATCCTCTCCAGCAGGAGTCGTTAGTTGATTTGTTGATGGGAGCCATTCTTACAGGTGTGAAGTGATACCTCATTATGGACTTAATTTGCATCTTTCTCATGATTAGTGACGTTGAGCATTTTCTCATGTGTCTCTTGGCCATCTGTATGTCCTCTTTGGAGAAGTGTCTATTCAGGTCCTTTGCCCATTTCTTAATTGGGTTGTTTCTCTTCCTCTTGCTGAGTCGTATGAGTTCTTGGTACACTTTGGAAATTAGCCCCTTATCAGATACATCCTTGGCAAATATGTTTTCCCAGACCGTGGAGTTCCTTTGTATTTTGAATCTGTTTTCTTTTGCTGTGCAAAAGCTTTTTAGTTGGATGGAGTCCCATATGTTTATTTTTTCTTTTGTTTCTCTTGCCCTAGGAGATGTATCAGTGAAAATTCCACTATGTGGGATGCCTGTGACTTTACTGCCTATGTTTTCTTCCAGGAGTTTTATGGTTTTGCGACTTACATTTGAGTCTTTTATCCATCTTGAGTTTATTTTTGTATATGGTGAAAGTTGATGGTCTAGTTTAATTTTTTTTGCATGTATCTGTCCAATTTTCCCAGCACCACATATTGAAGAGACTGCTTTTACTCCATTGTATGCTCTTGCCTCCTTTGTCAAATATTAACTGACCATAATGGCATTGGTCTATTTCTGGGGTCCCTGTTCTATTCCATTGATCTATATGTCTGTTGTTGTAGAAATACCAGGCCGTTTTGATTACAATGGCTTTGTAGTACAGTTTGATATCTGGTAAAGTGATCCCTCCCATTCTGTTCTTTTTTCTCAAGATGGCTGCAGTTATTCGGGGTCTTTTTATGTTCAATATAAATTTTTGAAATGTTTATTCTATATCTGTGAAATATGTTGTTGGTATTTTAATAGGAATTGCATTGAATTTATAAATTGCTTTGGGTAGTATGGACATTTTAATGACATTAATTCTTCCAATTCATGAGCATGGTATATTCTTCCACTGTTTATATTGTCCTCTATTTCTTTTTTCAGTGTCCTCTAGTTTTCCAAATACAGGTCTTTTACATCCTTGGTTAAGTTTATTCCTAGGTATCTTATATTTTTAGTTGCAATGATAAATGGTATTGTTTTTTTAGTTCCTCTCTCTGAGAGTTCATTGTTGGTGTATAAGAATGCCATTGATTTCGATATTGATTTTGTATCCAGCTTTCTTGCCAAATTTGTTTATCAAATCTAGTAGTTCTTTGATGGAGTCTTTAGGGTTTTCTATGTACAGTATCATGTCATCTGCAAATAATGACAGTTTTACTTCCTCCTTTCCAATTTGGATACCTTTTATGTTTTCTTCCTGTCTGATGGCTGTGGCAAGGACTTCCAGTACTATGTTGAATAAGAGTGATGAAAGTGGACATCCCTGTCTTGTTCCTATTTTTAAGGGAAGTGGTTTTAGTTTTTGACCATTAGTATGATGTTGGCTGTAGACTGGTCATATATGGCCTTTATTATGTTGAAGTATGATACCTCTATTCCTACTTTGCTGTTTTGATCAGAAATGGGTGCTGGATTTTGTTGAATGCTCTTTCTGCATCTATTGATATGATCATATGATTTTTGTCTTTCATTTTGTTTATGTGATGTATCACATTTATTGATTTCCGTATGTTATACCAGCCTTGCATCCCCGGAATAAATCCCACGAGGTCGTGGTGTATGATCTTTTTAATGTATTGCTGGATCCAGTTTGCTAGTATTTTACTGAGGATTTTAGCATCTATGTTCATCAGGAATATTGGCCTGTAATTTTCTTTCTTTGTAGTGTCTTTATCTAGTTTTGGGATTAGGATGATGCAGGCTTCATAAAAAGAGTTTGGGAGTTTTCCCTCCTCTTATAGCTTGAGTATAATAGGTGTTAATCCTTCTTTGAATGTTTGGTAAAAGTCACCTGTAAATCCATCTGGTCCAGGACATTTGTTTGTTGGGAGTTTTTTGATCACTGCTTCAATTTCATTAGTTGTTATCTGCCTATTCAGGTTTTCTGACTCTTCTTGATTCAGCTTTGGAAGGTTCTATGCTTTTAAAAATTTGTCCATTTCATCTGTGTTGTCCAGTTTGTTGGCGTATAGTTGCTCGTAGTATTTTCTTACAATCCTTTGTATTTCTATTGGGTTGGTTGTTATATTGCCTCTTTCATTTCTGATTTTATTTATTTCAGTCCTCTCTCTCTGTTTCTTAGTGAGTCTGGCTAAAGATTCATCAATCTTATTTATCTTTTCAAAGAACCAGCTCTTGGTTTCATTGATTTTTTTGTATATATATTTTTTAGTTTCTATGTCATGAATTTCTGCTCTGATCTTTATTATTTCCCTCCTTCTACTCCCTCAGAGCTTTTCTTGCTGTTCTTGTTGTAGTTCTTTAGGTTGTTGTGTTAGATGGTTCATTAGAGCTATTTCTTGTTTCTTGAGATAGGCCTCCACTGCTAAGAACTTTCCTCTCAGGACTGCTAAGAACTTTCCTTTCAGGACTGCTTTTGCTGTGTCCCATAGATTCTGGGTTGTTGTCTGTTCATTTTTGTATTTTCCCAAAAAGTGTCTGATTTCTTCCTTGATCTCATTGGTAACCCAGTTATTGTTTAATAACATGCTATTTAGCCTCCATGTGCTTGAATATTTTTAAGTTTTTTTATAGTGGTTGATTTCTAGTTTCATGGCATTGTGACCTGAGAAGATGCTTGATATGATTTCAATCCTCTTGAATTTGTCTTGTGCCCTAACACGTGGTCTATTTTTGAGAATGTTCCATGTGCACTTGAGAAGAATGTGTATTCTGCTGCTTTGGGATAAAATGTTCTGTAAATGTCAATTAAATCCATTAGATCTAGTGTCATATAAGGTCTGTGTTTCCCTCTTGACTTTTTGTCTTGATGACCTGTCCAATGCTGACAGTGGGGTGTTAAAATCCCCCACTATGATTGTGTTGCTGTCAGTCTCCCCCTTAAAATCCACCTAGAAATTTTTTATATATTTAGGGGTTCCTATATTGGGTGCATATATATTTTAAGGGTTATGTCCGTCTGTTGGATTGATCCCTTTAGTATAATGTAGTGACCATCTTTGTCTCTTGTTATGGTCTTTACTTTGAAGTATGTTTTGTCAGAAATAAGTATTGCTACTCCAGCTTTTTTTCCCTTCCCATTTGCACAGAATATTTTATTCTATCCCTTCACTTTTAGCCTGTGTGAATCTTTTGCTCTCAGGTGGGTCTCTTGTAGACAGCATATATTTGGGTCCCGTTTTTATTCATTCAGCTACCCTATGTCTTTTGATTGGACCATTCTGTTTATATTTAAGGTTACTGTTGATATATACTTATTTAATGCTATTTTCCCCCTTTATGCTGATGTACCTTTCTCGCACTATTCCTTCTTTTTCTTAGAGCAGTCCTTTTTGCATTTCTTGCAATGCGGGTTTAGTGGTACTGAACTCTTTCAGCCTTTGTCTGAGAAGCTCTTTATTTCACCTTCAATTTTAAATGACAGCCGTGCTGTATAGAGCAGTCTTATTTGCAGGTTTTTGCTTTTCATTACTTTGGGAACTTCATGGCACTCCCTTCTGGCCTAGAGTTTCTGTTGACAGATCTGATGTCAGCCTTATGGTGGTTCCCTTGTAGGTCACTGCTTGTCTCTCTCTTGCAGCCCTTAATATTCTCTCTGTCCTTGACATTTGCCATTTTAATTGTGATGTGTCTTGGAGTGGGTCTCTTTGGGTCCCTCTTGTTTGGAACCCTCTGCGCTTCCTGAACTTGTGTGGCTTTCTCCCTCACCAGCATAGGAAAGTTTTCTGTCAGTATTTCCTCCACCAAGTTCTCTATCCCTTGCTGTCTTTCCTCCCCCCGTTACTCCTATAATGCGAATGTTGTTTCACTTCATGTTGTCCCAAAGGTCCCGTAGACTGTCCCCATGCTTTTTAAATGTTTTTTCTTTTTCCTGCTCTGATTGATTTTTTTGTATCTTGTCTTCTAAGTCACTTATTCTATCCTCTGCCTCATTGGGCCTCCTTTTTATACCTTTCAGTGTATTCTTGATATCAGATACAGCATTCTTTATTTCTGTCTGATTTTTATGTTATGTTTCTGTTTTTCATGTTTTCACCAAGTTCCTCGATCTTACCATCTAGTGCCTTGTTTTTCTCATTAATTTCCTTGAACATCTTTATAATCAATACTCTGAACTCTGTTTCTGATAACTTGTTTAACTCCATCTTATCAAAGTCTTTTTCTGGCGACTTTTCCTTTTCTTTAATTTGGTTTTTTTGTCTCCCCATTTTTGTAAGTCTTAGTATTTGTATCTATATATTAAGATATATTTGTTGTCCCCCAGTCTTGTGCAGTGGGATTTTGTATTGTGAGTCCAGTGAAGCCCAGAGGTGTGTTTTCCTTATACTTCTGAGCTCTTTGCTCTAGGCGTGTTCCTTTTGTGGGTGTCTCTTTTGTGGGTTCTTTGGGTTTTCCTGTTGTGGTTGAGTCTAGATTGTTGTTGACCAGTCCTTGGGTGGATTCTCCTCTCAGGTTGGCTAACTGTGTCTCAGCCCCAACTTCATCGTGTAAGCTGCTGTACGTGTGCTGGCAAGGCAGGACAATATACAACTAAACTTCCAGGAAACAAGGGGTATCTTACAAAATATCTTGACAGTCACAGTGTAAACAACCCAAGTTAAAACAGAACTGGGAGAGTGAACAGAGAACACAAATTCTAGAGAAAAAAACCCCAACAAATCCAAAAGGTTAACAAAAGAGAAAGAAAAATAATGCTTAGAGAGAGAAAAGTATATTGTTGTTAATAGTGATGAAAATCTAGAAAATAATAATAAAGTAAAATATAAAAAATAGAGAAACTACTGGGAAATAATACAGGCAGAGAAAAGATTTTGAAGGAAGGGCCAGCAAAAAATTAAGGGAGAGAATAGGAATAGGATAGTAGTTTAAAATGAAAAAATAAAAATACAATAAAGAGAATAAGAGAAACTAACATTTGAACAATAAGACAGGAAGACAGAAGGGAGGAGAAAATAAATAAATAAATAAGTAAGTAAGTAAATAAATAAATAAGTGAATGAGTGAATGAAGGAAGGAAGGAAGGAAAGAAGGAAAGAAAAAGTTACGCCAATGGATCGAGAGGAGAGAGAGAGAGAGAGAGAAAGCCGAGGCAGGGAGGGAGCCCAGTAAGAGATTTGGGGGAAACTATGGAGGAGAGCAGTAAACTTGGTTATACTGATAAAGTCCCAGCAATTACGCAAGAAATGTCAAGAATGTCTTGATAGTAGGAAAAAGGATAAAACAAAAGAAAACAAATAAACTAAACAAAACAGGTTAACAATAGAAAAAACAAGCTAAGCAAAACAAAATTTTTTTTAAAAAAAGAAAAATTAAACACGTTTTAAAAATTTTAAAAATTATAAAATTTAAAAAGAAAAAAATATTTTTTCCCCTTTTTCTTATTCCTAAGGGAAAAAGAGAAAAAACAAACAAATGAAAAAACAGAAAGAAAAAAAGTTAATCAGGTGAGTTTCATCTGGGCAGCTTATGTTGTCTGAGGGTCACTGTTTTGTATGCTGATTTCCATCCTCCTGGGAGGTGCTTGTGTATCAGCCAACGTGAGGAGAAGTCTAGGTTTGGCTCTGGTGTCCTTAGGTAGATGGTTGATCTGAGGCTCTCCGTGGGCCACCTCCTCTTGTCAGCTATTTTGCAACCTTGTAGTGGCCTTGTCTTACTCCAGAGTCTTCTGTAGAGTTAGCAGGGTACAGGGTGGCTAGTGTAGCCCAGGGTATCACTCCCCTTAGAGGTGTCGCTGTCAGGCACTCACTCTGTGGGACTTAGTCTCTGCTCCACAGCCAGCTCCTCAGTCCCTACCCTGTCCTCTGGTTCTAGTTCCCCAGGCTCTGTCCTGCTGCAGCTTCAGACTGATTTCAGCCTGTTGCCTTTTTTGTCTGGGCCGTTTCAGCAGCCTGGGCTCAGTGGGTTCAATTAAAGAACATTCTGGTGAGCCCTTTGCCTGCCCAGTCCCAGCAGGGGTTTTTAGCGTTTCCTCCAGTTCCCAAACAAGAGCCCCTGAGAGTCTTATTCTGGTAATGTCCTCCTGTCAGCTGCTCTCCCTTCCCCCTCAGGACTGTGCCCTGCGGGGGTGTCTGGGGCCTCAGTGAGTGGGACCCCCGCCTTTCCTGTTGGGGGCGGTGCTCCTGGATGCAGGAGAGGCCGGCGGGCTCCGCCCCTCCCTGCTCAGCTCTGGTTGGCTGGTCACACCCGGCCCGCCCCTCAATCCCTCTACTGCCCAGGCCCCAATCCCAGCCTCCGCTGGTCTGTCTGCGCAGTGCGAGCCAGGAAGGTGGGAGCCAGTTCCGGGGTCAAACTTGCAAAGGCACAAAGCAACACACAGGCAGTCAGCCCTGCAAGGTCCCACTGCCCTCCTCCAAGGCCCCCAGCGGGAGGGGACCCAAAGTCAGCTCCCCGCAACTCCCAGCACCGCTGCTCTCAGCAAAGCTGGGGCAGCTTCACGGGCCACCACGGCACCCCTCAGGACTGGTCACACATCCCAGCCTCTCAGCACCGGGAGCTCAGGGCAGGAGGGCTCCTCCCCTCCCCTATGCCACGAAGATTCAGTGCTTTCTGGGGCTCAACACAGTGCCCCACAGGGAGGCAGAGGGTCCCTGTGTGTGGCTGCTCAGTGCAGACCTCTCGTCTCTCACTACTCGGGTGCCACACACTGTGGGACAGCCTTTCCTATGGTTGGCACCCTGAGCATTAGATGAGGGTTGCAGCCGCCATTAGAAGCCTTGTCTCGCTAGGAAGGCGCCATCCCCTTATGGTGAGCACCCCACTCCCCTGGGTCCCCCTGCCCTTCATGCGGGGCACTACTTCCCCTCTCCTCCGCTCTGGGTGTAAGATCCCCGCTTTTGGAGGTCAGTCCGCACTCCCAAGGGGAGGGAGCCCTGCAGCCTCCAAGCCTCGGGGCTCGGCGCCCAGCACAGGCTTCAGGGGGGCCTCCCTCTTTCTACGCCCCCCTCTCTTACCGGACTCTGATGTTTCTTCAGTGCTCCCTCCTCGCACCCCGTCCACTCAGGTATATTTCTCTGTTTTTTCCAAGCTGCTACATAGGATTTTGGGAGGAAATCGAGTCCATGGCTGGGAGCAAGGTGCTCTGCTGCTGCTCACAGTGCTGCCATCTTCCTTCCTCTATGCTTTATGTTTTTAATGTCTTATTTTAGATCTTCATTTTGTGTATCTCCTAACTACTCTTTGAAATTTGAGGTGAGTTTGGTACTTTTGTCCTTGGACCTTTTGAACTCTAAATGTCTGATTTGCTGCTTTTATTAAATATTTTTCATTACCTGTGATTTTTTATTTGTCCTATTTTCTTACTTCTGGTTATGGCCTTTCCTTTCCTGCTTAAAGAACACCCTTTAACATTTCTCGTAAAGCTGCTTTAATGGTGATGAACTCCTTTAGTTTTTGCTTGTCCAGGAAACTCTTTATCTTTCTTTCAATTCTGAATGGTAACCTTGGCTGTTAAATCATTCTAGGTTGTCGGTTCCATAATGATCCATGATTCTCTGCAGAACTTAAACCTCCAACCCCACAGGAATTTTTCTCACAGTCCCAACAGCTAAAGCAGTTCTGCTCAGATTACTCTTGTTACAATGATATTAGAAGAAGCTGAAAATATTTTTAGCAAAAAATGCAATTCTGATAGCACACTAATGTAGACACATTTTTAAAAAAGGCAGCATGCAATACAGAGTGCAAATAAAAGCTGTACAAAGTACGTAAAGAGTGAGGAGCACCAATATGTTCAAGGAGCATGTTTATTTACGCTTTCTTCGTAGACTGAAGAGCTGCGTACACACTAACGCCACCTAGTGCAATGCTAAGAACTAAAAGAAAGCAGAAAACAAATGATATGTAACTCTAAAAACTATTACCAAAGTTCAAAATCTAGCACAAGAAATTAATGTTGGCTACATTTCAGTGGGCAGCAATATTATTTTATTTAAGCACATGTACATTCATATTCCATCTGGACTCTTCACTGTCTAAATGCAATTCCATGGACTCACTTAAACAGTCCACGGTAAGTCAGAGAAGAGTCCTTTCCTAATTTAGAAAAATATCCAAAGCATATTTGGGATGAAAACTCATATGACTAGACATATTGAAAACATATGTGTTACTTAGGGTTTGTTATTAAATGAAAATATGGAATATAGAAGAATACACAATCATGAACATAAGTAATATGTCATACAAAAGGAGGCTTTTTGTAGACTGTTTACTTAATTTAAGCTATAAAAACTGTACAAGCTGAGAAATCATTAAAAAATCATGCACTTTTCCACAGTAATATTTTAAGTGGTATCTAAGTTTGAGACACTTACTAACTATAAGAATAATCAGAAACATGAGAAGTCCGACACCTGAGAAAAAAATAAAACCAGTTTGAAGATAACTGAGCGCATGTGGGTCTCCAGGTGGCAATTACATTTTAATTCTGATCAGATCATCTATAAACTACTTGTCAATCTAGTTTAGTGTGACTGCTAGTGCGTCCAGCGCATTTTGATCACAGAACCCTTCTAATCGAATTCCAGGCTTAGGGTCTAACTTGTGAAACTCCTAATAGGAACCTCACTTGTGATTGTTCTGTGCTGTAGCAACCCTGCCAGGTTATAGAAATAGGAATTATTATAAAAATTAGGAGAGATTATGATAAGAATTAGAATTTACTAGATCAGAGGAGAATTATTTTAAGACGTACTGTCCCATGAGAGCTGGTTTAGTTCAGTATTCAGTCTCTTGTTCTTATGATTTTGTTAGGAATTTCATTTCGGTTGTTCCCCAAAAGTGTATCTGTGGAATGTCTTTAATGAAGTTCTATCAATTGAATAGACAGACCTATCTTGCAGTCTAGACAAATAATGTGTTCTCTATCCTTCCTCATGTACCTCCACCCACACCCCCAAATTAAGACACAATCTTAATTGCCAAGAACATTCTAAGAATGCAAATGAAACACCAGGACATATGGACAAATTATGCATAGAAACTTAAACATGCGTTTTGGGCTGCCCAGAGAGCAAGAAATAATACTACAAAATCTTAAATCTTAGAAACCTTGTTCAGAAGTATCTCTGCTTCCAAACTGCCATTATTTTTATTAAATTTGTATAGATCAAAATAACCAATGTCATGTTTATCTCAGCTCTTTTTATCTCATAAAAAATTATCAAGTGTTTAATGAATTAAATGGCTTTGGATTTACTGGTACAGTGACAGTTTGACCACAGTGTTCAGAGGGAAACCATAACAGGCCTAAGGTGCATTTTATAAAAAGACTAACCTTACTAAACTACTCTAACAAAAAGAAAAGGAATACACATTTTTCTTCATTTAGTCAACAAAAATCCTGATATTTCATTTAACTGTCACCACTATACTTGACCCTTTCCTTTAACATGTATTGTGTGAACTATGTGAGCCTACATAAAGTGTGATGCACAGCCTGTTTTAGGAAAAAATAGCCCAACTTAGAGTACATTAAGGCTTGTGTACACAAGGTTTGAATAGAAAGGAAATTTATTTACAAAGTGCCATTACAAAATAATACCATCACATGGAAAGCAAGTTAGGTTTTATATGTTTTAACCTACAAATAAACACATCAAGTTGAGAAAGTTACCTCACCCTACTAGGAATTCAATTTGAGGGACCTCTTAAAAACTGTATTATCTACATGTGTCTCCATATTACTGCTTACATGTGTCATGGTATCTGCACTATTAAAATAAATACAAATGTCAATTATTCCATGACAGGTTGTTTCTCCTCTCACTACAGATAATTGAAATATAGTATTTCCATGTAGAACTCTAAGTTCTCATAATGGAGTGTTATTAATAACCAAAATAATACCTGCTTCACTGCCCTTAGATTGTACTTTTTCCTTGCTTACGGGACATGCTAGAAGAAGAAAAGGGGAAATAATTTTAAAAAGAAGTGAAAAATATTAAAGCTTACAGACTCCTAAATTCATAGGTTTTGATTTTTTGCCTTTATACATCTCTTATAATTTTATTTTCCTCATATGAAAAATATTAATATTTCTCATTTAAAGTAGTATCATTAAACATTATGAATTTATATTCATTGTCACCAGCATTCTTCCTCCTCTCCAGTAACATTTCCTGTGACAATATTCTGTGGTACAGAATGCAAATTTATTATTAGTGTAGCCTCAATATTAGCCTATGGATTCAATGTGATTCTACTTACAATTAAAACATACAGAAGGGCTTAATAAATGATTTAGAGGTTATTCTCTAATGCAGAGATTTTTCAACATAATAAGGCCCATTTATGAAATACCCATAGCTAACATCATACTCAGTGGTGAAAGACTGAAAGTTTTCCCCTAAGATCAGGAACAAGACAGGATGACCGAGCTTGACTAAAAGTTCTAATCAGAGCAATTAGGCAAGAAAAAAAAGCATTCAAATTGGGAAGGAAGAAAGAAAATTACCTCTGTTTTAGACGACATAATTTTTTAAGTAGAAAACTATAAAAGTTACATAAACATGCATGCACACACACTCACTTGTTTGAACTAATAAATAAATTAGGCAAAGTTGCAGTCTACAAAATCAACAAGTAAAAACGAGTTGCATTTCTATACACTAACAATGGGCAAACCAAAAGGGAAATTAAGAAAACAATTCTACTTATAATAGCATGAAAAAAGAATAAAATACTATCCTGAGCGAGTGTCAGTTGGTTGGAGTGTCGTCCTGTACACCAGAAGTCTGCAGGTTTGATTCCTGGTCAGGGCATAAACCTAGGTTCTGGGTTTGATCCCTGGCAGGCCATGTACAGGAGGCAGCCAATCCATGCTTCTCCCTCGCATCCATGTTTCTCTGCCCCACCCCCTTTCCTATCTCTCTCAAATTATTAAACACATCCTTGGTTGAGAATAAAAAAAAAAGAGCAAAATACTTAAAAAGAATCTTAATCAAGGAGGTGAAAGACTCCTCCACTGGAAACTACAGAACGTTGCTGAAAGAAATAGAAGATGATATAAATAAATGAAAAGACATCCTGTGTTCATGCACTGGAAGACTTGGTATGGTTAAGATGTTGATACTACACAAAGCAACCTACAGGTTGTATGCAGGCCCATCACCATCTTGAATATGCATTTTGCAGAAAGAGAAAAATCCATCATATAACTCATGTGGAACCTCATGGGACTAGGCATAGCCAAGACAATCTTGAAACAGAAGAGCGAAGTTGGGAGAACTCACCTCTATTGTAGCTTCTCGAAAGCTACAGTAATCAAAACACAGTGGTGCAGGCAGAAATTCAGACAGGCCCATGGAACACAGTACGGAGCCTACAAATAAACCTTTGCTTATATGGTCAAATGATTGCATGGAAGGGTGCTAACAACATTTAATTGGGAAAGGGCAATCTTTTCAACAACTGGTTCTTGGAAAACGGAGTTTCTACACACAAAGGAAGAAATTTCACCCTTATCTTACATCATATGCAAAAGTGACTTCAAAGGGGACCAAAAATCTATACATGAGAGCTAAAACCATAAGAGTTATAGACACAAACACAGAGGAAGCTGCATGACGTTGGATATGGCAACGGTTTTTTGGATGTGACACCAAAAGCATAGGCAACAAAAAAGTAGACAAATTTGACTTCAGCAAAATTAAAAATTTTATCAATGGTCATTATCAATAGAGTGAAAAGACAATGCATGGAATAGGAGGAAATATCTGCAAAGAATACATCTGATAAAGGATTAACATCCAAAATATATAATGAACGCCTAAAACTTAGTGACAAAAAAAACACCCCAAGTCAAAATTGTGCAAGGACTTGAAAAGACATTTCCCCAAAAAAGATATATAAAACACCACCAATAAGCACATGAAAATAGGATCACGAATCATTAGGAAATGAAAATAAAAATGACAATGAGATACTACTTCATACACATTAGGATGACTAGTACAAGAACAACAACACAAATAACAAGTATTGGTAAAGAGGTGGAGAAATGGGAACTGTCATGCACCACTGGTGGAAATAAAAAATATGGCATGCACTGTGGAAGATAGTATGGCTGCTCCTCAAAAAGTAAACGCAGAATTACTACATAACAGCAATTCTACTCCAGGGTGTATACCCCCAAATTTGAAAAGAGGCCTCAAACAGTTACTCAAATGCCATTTTTCAGAGAAGCATATTCAGAATACCCAGAAGTTTGAAACAACCCGTGTCTATCATCAGGTGAATGGATAAAATATGTGGTATGTACAAACAGTGGAATGTTATGCAGCCAGGAAAAGGAACAAAGTTCTGGAACATGCTACAGGAGAGATGAACCTTGTAAACGTTATGCTACGTGAGGTAAGCCAGAACACATTTTTCTAAGTGAAATAAGGCAGAAGTGATTCCACTTCTATGAGGTCCCTAAAATAGTCAAATTCAGAGAAAACTGAATAGCAATTGGCAAGGATGGGATGAGGGGGAAGTGGAGAGTTGTTGTTTAATGGGTATAATGTTTCATTTTGAGAGTTAAAAGTTTTAGGTACGAAGAAGCGATTGTTGCACAACAATGTGAATGTACTTAACGCCACTGAAATGTACACTTAAAATGGTTAAAATGGTAAAAATAACATAAAAGTTGATCTACAAAAATTAGCATAGAGAGTGGCTTGAACATTTCTGAAAAGGAAGAGTTCTGCCAGATATTAAAACATATCATTGTACTAGAGTGAAAAGTCAAAGATTTGGTGTTGGGACAGGCATGGACAGAGTTCAAGGGAACAGAGATACAACTATAAAACCCATGAATTTCATGTAAGATAAAAACTGGCACTTCAAAACTTGAAGAGAAGGCTAGATGTATATACCACTATACATTTCAGATGTACCAATCACTTAAGTGCAAAGAATGCAATCAGAATATGGTTGAAATTTTTATGTAATTTCAGCATGGGCAGATCTATAGCTTTTATAATGAAGACACAGCACACATAGACATTGGTGAAAAAAATAATACATCTAGCTACCTACTAATGTAAAACTTCTGCACATATAAATGACCACTGATAAAAAAAATAGTTAAATAAATATGGTATATATTAAAGTCATTAAAAGGGTAGGGCTAAATCTAAATACAACCCCAATCTAAGACAGTAGAATTAACATTATTAAAATGTCCATACTACCCAAAGCAATCTATAGAGTCAATGAACTACCTATTAAAATACCAACAGAAGGTTGTACAGATCTAGAAGAAATACTCCAAAAATTTATATGGAGCCAAAAGAGACCCGGAGCAGCTGTGGCAATCTTGAGAAAGAACAACAAAGTTGGAGGGATCACAATACCAGATATCAAGTTATACTACAAAGCCACTGTAATTAAAACAGCCTGGTACTGGCACAAGAACGGGCATATAGATCAATGGAACAGAACAGAGAACCCAGAAACTGACCCAACCCATTACACTCAGGTAATATTTGACAAAGGAGGCAAGAGCATACAATGGAGTAAAGACAGTCTCTTCAATAAATGGTGTTGTGATAATTGGAAAGGTACATGCAAAAAAATAAAACTAGACCACCAACTTACACCATACACAAGAATAAACTCAAAATGGGTGAAAGACTTTAATGTAAGTTGTGAAACCATGAAAATCGTAGAAGAAACCATAGTCAGCAAAATCTCAGACATCTCTTGTAGCAATATGTTTGCAGATACATCTCCTAGGGCAAGGGAAACAAAGGAGAAAATAAACAAATGGGACTGCATCAAAATAAAGAGCTTTTGCACAGCAAAAGGAACCATCAACAAAACGCAAAGGGAGCCCACTGTATGGGAGAACATATTTGCCAAGGATATGTCTGATAAGGGTTAATTACCAAAATATATCGGGAACTCATACTACTGAACAAAAGGAAGACAAACAATCCAATTAAAAAATGGGCAAAGGACCTAAATAGACACTTCTCCAAGGTGGACATACAGATGGCCAACAGATATGAAAAAAGTGCTGAAAGTGACTAATCATCAGGTGCAAATTAAAACGACAACGAGATATCACCTCACACCTGTCTGAGTGGCTGCCAACAAGAAGTCAATAAATGCCAAGTGCTGGCGAGGGTGTGGAGAAAGGGGAGCCCTTGTACACTGCTGGTGGGAATGCAGACTGGTGCGGCCACTATGGGAAACAGTATGGAGGTTCCTCAAAAGATTAAAGATGGAGCTGCCTTTTGACCCAGTGACCCCACTTCTAGGAATATATCCCAAGAATCCGAAAACACCAATCACAAAGAACTTATGCGCCCCTATGTTCATAGCAGCTCAATTTACAATAGCTAAGACCTGCAAACAGCCCAAGTGCCCACTAGTAGATGACTAGACAAAAAAACTGTGGGACATTTACACCAGGGACTACTACGCAGCTGTAAAGAAGAAGGATTCCTTACCCTTTGGGACAGTATGGAGGGGCCTAGAGAATATTTTGCTAAGCGAAATAAGCCAGGCAGAGAAAGACAGGTATCACATGATCTTACTCATATGTGGAATCTAATGAACAAAATAAACTGATGAACAGAATAAATCCAGAAACATAGATGCATGGAACAGACTGACAAATCTCTGAGTAAAGGTGGGGTAGTGGGTGGGGTATGGAGAGATTAACCAAACACTTACATGCATATATGCATAACGCATGGACACAGACAATAAAGTGCTGCAAGCCTTTGGTGAGGATGTAGGGGCCAGTGGAGGGGACGGGTCAATAGGAAAAAAAGGCAGCATCTGTAATTCTTTCAACAATAAAGATAAAAAAATAAAAAAATATCTAAACAGCATGATTCCAATTCTGGTTAATTACAACAAGAACAAAAACACCCATAAAATATTTATATCTATACATATAAGGATGTTAATGTACAAAAACATACAAAGACAGTTAAACTATTAAGTGATTAACTCAGGAAACAAAGTACAGAAACAGGAGACTAATATTCAGTATACTTTTGTAATATTTGAAATTTTACAGCTTTTCATTTGTATACTACTGATATAATTAAAAATTATAAATAGTAATCTCTATCCAACCATTTATCAAATCTTAAAAGAAAACTAGTAAAAATAAGGTGATGAAAAAAATCATAGAAAAAAAAATGTTGACTTCATGTTAAAAGGGCTTTAATTTATAATGAGTTCTGACAAATCAACAAAAAAATTTTTAGCAACCTAACAGAAATATGAGCAAAGAATATAAATATATAAATGAGGCCCAAAAGAAGCTCAGCTTTGTTTATAATCAAAGAAATGCAAATTAACACATAACATTATTTTTTATGCATCACCTTATGAAGTTCTTATTTATGTAAGTAGGGAAAAGAGTTACCGAACCTTGTGTTACTTGTGAACGTGTGGTTTGAACCTGAGTAGTCACAATAGTAGTAGTAGTAGTAGTAGTAGTAGTAGTATTTCCAGGTGTAGTCACAGTAGTAGGCGCAGGAGTAGTAGTCGTGACTTCTGGAAAAATAAATTTGATTCCATTCACCAGCTTTATCTATATAAAATTAGGGATTTAATTTGATTCTAGATTTTTTTTTTTTAATTTTTTTTTTTTTTTTAAATATATCTTAGAGGAAAGGAGAGGGAGAGAGAGATAGAAACATCAATGATGAGAGAGTCATTGATCGGCTGCAGCCCGCAACCCGGGCACGTGCCCTGACCGGGAATCGAACCCTGATCACCTGGATCCTAGGTCGACGCTTAACCGCTGAGCCACGCCTGGCCGGGCTTGATTTTTTTTTTTTAAAAAGATGATTTCTCTAAATGAAAACTACGCATACTTTCCTAACTTTTCAATTTTACTTCTGGGAAGTTACCTAAATGTATCTCTACGCAAGTACATATGAATTTTGTATAAGAATGTTCACTATAGCTTTGTATTTTAGAATGGATATCCTAGAAATTAACTAATAAAAAATCATAAAAATAATGTATTCCAAATAAGCATATGTATCTTTAAAATATTACCCTCCAATTACTATCATACCACACAATTCTTATCCTTTTGCTTCTCACTTAGTAGCTCACAGATATTTTTTCAAATTAGAACAATATCTCCCTTATCATCATCATATGTTGCTACTGATTGTTTTTGTATAGTTTTCTGACAGTCCCATGAGGAATTTTGATTTTTGATATTTAAGAAGAGATCCCTGTAGTTTACCTTCTTTCTAAACATTTCTCCACAATCCTCTCTTCTTTGAAACACTGAACAGTATCAGTGTTTAATAAATCCTCGATGAATTCTCATGGTCAGCACTTTTAAAAGAGCATATCAAAAAACATAGTATCCCACAGTCGCTTACCCACCGGGGCCATGTAAGTAAACGTGGGTGGGCTCATGAGCATAAACTTCACACCCAACCTTAACGTATCAGTCCACCAAAAACCATCTCATTCCCTCAAAACCTCATAGCACTCAACCAAGGTACTCAAGGAAGCTACCAGGTTCCAGATAGAAGAATTATAAAAAGGTGTTCTAATTATGTCAACATACATAATTCCCCACAATCCTTTAAACTATTAGGACAACAGGAAATATAGACATTAGAAGCCAGTAACTGAAATTTGCTTGAGTTCAACACTCTTACCTTTAACAGGAAACCACGCCCACAGAAATGATGTTATTGGAATAAGTAGAGCCAAGTTAGTACCTTGTGTGAGGTGGGCCCAGGCTGAAGGTCTTCGCACTATAGCAGTCCCCTCTGGCCTACATGGGATACATTCCAAGACCCCCCAACGCCTGGAAACCTGGGGAGTGCTGAACTCTATTTATACCATGTTGTTAGTGTACATATATAGCTATAATAAATTTAATTTCTAAATAGGCAAGGTAAGAGATGAACAACTACTAACAAAATGGAACAGTTATAACGATATCCTGTAACAAAAGCAATGTGCATGTGGCCCCTCCCTCTCAGAACATCCGATTGCGCTGCGCTACCCCTTCTCCTGGGGCTGGTGTGAGCGGCTGCGGTGCCCGCGTGGAGAAGTGTGGGGAACGCGCCCACCAGGGATGAGTCTCAGCCTGTGGACAGTGGCGGGACAGGGTGCCATTTCAGCTGCTAGTCAGAATGGCAGGGGACTAAAGCTTATTAATTACTTGTTCCTGAAATTTCTACCTAGTATTTTCAGGCCATGGTTGTGGGTCACTGAGACCTCGGAAGGTGAAACCGCTGATAAGTGGTGACTACTGTATTGCTCTTGTCTCCTGTTTATGCTGAAAACAAAGAGAAGCCAGAGATAAAAGCACTAAAATCAGAAAGACAATTTCTTCCATCATATCAAAATAATCTCCCAAGTCTTAAGCCAAGCAGTTATCAGCAGTCCGTGCAAGAAGTCCTCCATTTCATTTCAATAATTAAGGACTTTTCCTGACTTTCAGTTGCTATGAAATTTACCTCTATTGCCAAGTAAAAATGCCCAGTAAAGAGAAAAAGAATGATTATATGAGGCAGGGAGAGGTGGGGGTCTTGTTCTAGAGACAGCAGCAATTTGCCAGTTTAAATGGTACCACACGAAAAGCACAAAACCGGTTGCAGTCTAGGAAATAAAGCATCAACCTGGATCACAAAGATACCCTGTAAAGGCGTCAACAGATCGTTTAAAAAAATAACAAAATAGCAAAGTTGATGACATAGAAAACATACGTATTAAGAAAAAAGCCATGGACCTTCCTTTTCACTAACACTAATTGGAGTGATGCTGTAAGTCAAAAATAAGCTTCCTTTAAGAGCTCCCTATATGCCGGGCATTGTGCTGCTTTAAATACATCCCACTTTAACCTTCCTGTCAACCAGTGAGGAAGGCATTCAATCTTTTTATGTATTAGTAAACACTTTTGAGGCTTACATAACACGCCCACATTTGTTCCAATGTCTGCAGACTGTGGCAAATGGCTTTAGAATCACTAGGTGTAATAACTAGGATGGCGGTAAATATGTTCTTCCTCCTTTCTTTACTGAAAAGGATGGATGAGTGTAAGTGACCAGATATTTAAAGGACTTTTAAAAAATCACCACGCATTTAAAGAATTTTGAAAAACGAAAGCAGAAAGTTTCTAAATCTGAGACATTGGAAAGTGTAGATTTAAAAATGAGAGGTGTTGACCCTGAAAAAATACAACAAAGACAGGATCAACCACCTGGTAATTATTACTTTTTTATCATTCATATGAATTATGCCTTTGGATCTTGAATTTTTTAGGTAAAAACTCCCATGCTTCAATTTACTCCAAAAAATGATGGCTATACGTTTTTACACATAAGAAATGCCCCAAACCAGAAATTTAGACACCTGTGTGATGTACATAATGTGTTAGGACCCTATGAAAACATAAATTTTATGTCGTACATTCGTCATGGAAAGGAATACAACACCGAGTTAATTACAAAAACTGTTTCAATTACTCCGTATCATCGATATTTAATGTCAAAGCAATAAAATCTAAACATAAAAGAAAAAAGATATCCTTTGTACCTTCAACACATTTTGGCAATGCAGGCTCCCAAGTACTGTTAGCTTCACAGAAAACAGTGCTGTTGCCTTCAAGGTTAAATCCCTTGTTGCAT
Source organism: Miniopterus schreibersii (assembly GCF_964146895.1). Taxonomy (NCBI): domain Eukaryota; kingdom Metazoa; phylum Chordata; class Mammalia; order Chiroptera; family Miniopteridae; genus Miniopterus; species Miniopterus schreibersii. The sequence continues at coordinate 29,282,669 of NC_138119.1, forward strand.
TCAATTTTAACCTCATCTTTGTACTTGTATGTTTTTTTACCAGCTCCCGAGACAAGTACCCCATTCTGGACTTCTGGAGGGTTGCATTTGACCACTGAAAAGTGAAAAAGTTCAAGAATTAATGAAAAGCTGCTTTAACGTGGGAAAGAAAAACTAGTGCAAATTAGCAATTTCCCGTGGGAACAAAGAGGCAAGGAATGCAAGGCAGAATGATAATTTTTAAATAATACTTTGTATGTGCATATTAATTCCAGGTAAACAGATATAGAGACATCTAATAACCTTTTCCTACCTAGAAAAGTGTCATTATTTTTAAAAAAAATTTTTTTTATTTTTTAATTTTTTTAAATTTTTATTTTTGTTTAAAGTACTACAGCTGTCCCCTTTTCTCCCCAATGACCCATTCCACCCTGTCCCATCCCCCTCCCCAGTCCCTCTCCCCACCATTGTCCATGTCCTTGGGTTGTGCATATATATGCATATAAATTCTTTGGTCAATATCTCCCCCTCACCCACTCACCCTCCTCCATCCCTCTGACATTCGTCAGTCTGATCCATGCTTCCATGTCATTGAATCTATTCTGTTCATCAGTTTATTAAGTTCTTTAGATTCCACACATAAGCGAGATCATGTGATGTTTGTCTTTCTCTGCCTGGCTTATTTCACTTAGCATAATACTCTCCAGGTCCATCCATGATGTCCCAAAGGGTACGAGATCCTTCTTCTTTACAGCTGCATAGTATTCCCTGGTGTAAATGTCCCACAGCTTTTTTATCCACTCATCTACTGATGGGCACTTGGGCTGTTTCCAGATCTTAGCTATTGTAAACTGCACTGCTATGAACATAGGGGTGCATATATTCTTTCTGATTAGTGTTTCAGGATTCTAAGGATATATTCCTAGAAATGGGATCACTGAGTCAAATGGCAGCTCCATTTTTAATTTTTTGAGAATCCTCTATACTGTTTTCCATAGTGGCTGTACCAGTCTGCATTCCCACCAGCAGTGTACTAGGGCTCCCCTTTCTCCACACCCTCGCCAGCAGGAGTTGTTTGTTGATTTGTTGATGGAGCCATTCTTACAGGTGTGAAGTGAAACCTCACTGTGGATTTAATTTGCATCTCTGATGATTAGTGACGTTGAGCATTTTCTCATGTGTCTCTTGGCCATCTGTATGTTGTCTTTGGAGAAGTGTCTATTCGGGTCCTTTGCCCATTTCTTAATTGGGTTGTTTCTCTTCCTCTTGCTGAGTCGTATGAGTTCTTGGTACACTTTGGAAATTAGCCCCTTATCAGATACATCCTTGGCAAATATGTTTTCCCAGACCGTGGGGTTCTTTTGTATTTTGAGGCTGTTTTCTTTTGCTGTGCAAAAGCTTTTTAGTTGGATGGAGTCCCATATGTTTATTTTTTCTTTTGTTTCTCTTGCCCTAGGAGATGTATCAGTGAAAATTCCACTATGTGGGATGTCTGTGACTTTACTGCCTATGTTTTCTTCCAGGAGTTTTATGGTTTTGCGACTTACATTTGAGTCTTTTATCCATTTTGAGTTTATTTTTGTGTACGGTAAAAGTTGATGGTCTAGTTTCATTTTTTTTGCATGTATCTGTCCAGTTTTCCCAGCACCGCTTATTGAAGAGACTGCTTTTACTCCATTGTATGCTCTTGCCTCCTCTGTAAAATATTAACTGACCATAATGGCATTGGTCTATTTCTGGGGTCTCAAACAGAGTGTCATTCTGATTACTGGTTTCCTATATGTTTTCCCATTACTGACAGGTTTTGAAAAAGGTCTGACTACCACATACAATTTTCAGGTAAGTTCAAAAGCAACTTTTGATGCTCTTTAGCTCTAGGAATTTTTAAAAATTTCATGCTGACACTGATTAGTACCCTGATCTTTTAGAAAGACAGGAAAGCCTCTTGTATTAAGGTAATACTTGAGCTCAAATGTAAAAAGTTGAAAAGAAGCTAGCCATGTAAACATATGCAGAGAGAAAGTCAGCAGGTATCAGCAACATACGAGAACTGGGATGTGCGAGAAATAGAAAGGCCAGGGGAGGTAGGGCTGTGTTTTCCAAATATTTTGGATTAGAACTCAGAGATCAAAACCCACATTTTATATTGTAATCTCACAGGCCTGAGATAAAGTTAAAACTTAATAATTAGCCTTTGTACCCATGTACTCAGGCATTTCCCATTCTCTTCTACTTCTTTGAAAGTAAAGTGCTGGGCACGACCCTCTAGCCTGATTTCAGGATCCAGCAGTGGGTTTGGCAGAATTTGGAAAAAATCACAAACAAGCAAACAAAACACTGGGCTGGGCAGTATTTGCAAGGGAACATCTTATAAGATTAAATCTGAACACTACATAGGGTTCATAATGCACAGCCTTTTAAAGCAGAAGAGTACTCTTCCTCTTTGCATATGACCTGACTTTCCATCAGGTATCTTTTCCCTTCAGCCTGAAGAACTTTCTTTAGCAATTCTTGTGTTGCATGTAGAGCAGTGACAATTCTTAGCTTTTATGTCAATATATATATTTTTTTAATTCTCACCTGAGGACTTGTTTTTATTGATTTCAGAGAAAGTGGGAGAGAGAGAGAAAGAAACATCAATGTGATAGAGAAACAGTGATAGGTTGCCTCTCCTACCAGCCTCAACAGGGGATTAAACCCACAACCTGGGTATGTTCCCTGACCAGGAATCCAACCAGCCACCATCTGGTGTGTGGGACAACATTCAAACCAACTGAGCAACACCAGCCAGGGCTTAAACTCTTTTTCTTTTTAAAAAATTTTACCTTCAGTTTTAAAAGATTTCTCCTTGACAGATTTCTGCAGCCTGTTTTATTTTTCTTTCAGTACATTATCTGATATTATTGTCTTCTTGTCTCTACAGTTCCTTAAAAGAAGTCAGCTGTCATTCCTACTTATAGTGGTGGGGCAATGTAACATGTTCCTTTTGTCTCACTGGCTGCTTTTCTTTTTATCTTTTGTCTTGAGAAATTTAACCATGATGTATTTGGTTTAATGGGGGTTTCCTGGTAAATTTTTAACAATTTATTTATCCTACTATGGTCACTGAATTTCCTGGACTTGTGGGTTGTCGTTTTGGGTCAAATGTGGATACTTTTTGGACATTATTTGTTCATATCAATCTATATTGTTGTTTCTGCTCGCTTTCTGAAACTGTTAACATGCATATTTGACTGCTTGCTGCTCTTCCCCAGGTTGTACATTTTTCTCTCTTAAAATTTTTTTTTCTTATTTCAAATCATGTTGGGTTTCTATTGTTTTGACTTCAGGTTTAGTGATCTATGTTGTGCAAAACTGCTGTTACAGTCATGATTTTAAGTTAGGTCTACTGGATATAATTTACATAGAGTAAAACTCACCATTTTAAGTGTAGATCTTGTATGTGGTTCAATAAATGTAAACACTAATCATGTAATTACCACCACTGTAGACATAGAAGAGTTGCAGTATTCTCCAACATTTCCTCATGCCACTTTGTAATCAACTTTCCCCACAACACCTCCAACCGCCTTCCCCAACTAGCCAACCATTGATCTGTTCTGAATCACTGCAGTGTTTCTTTCCCAGAGAGTGATAATGGGATCACAGCCTCTGAGTATGGCTTATTTCACTTAGCACAATGCATTTGATATTCATTTCTGTCATCGTGTGGATTAGAAGCTTATTCCTTTTACTGAGGTGAGTTATCCCATTATATGGATGTACCATGGTTGTTCAGTCCTTCAACATCTTAAAAATAAGTGGATATTTCTAATGTGGGTGATTATAACTAAGGCTGTTATGAATATTCTCAAATAGGTTTCTATATGAAGATGTTCTAATTTCCTTGGATTGCTGATTTGTATGGAAGGTATATGTTTAACGTTATAAGAAATTGCCAAACAGTGCTCAAAAATGGACATACCACTTTGCATTCTTAATGGCTATATATGAGAGTTTCCATTGCTCCATATCCTCGCCAGTATATATGATACTGTTAAGTTTTTTTCTTGTTTTCATTCTCCGCCATTTTAGTAGGTGTTTAGTGGCATCTTACTGTGGTTTTTCTTTCTTTTTTTTTTTAATCCTCACCTGAGGACATGCTTAGAGAGAGGGAGGAAGAAAGGGGGAGAGGGAAGAGAAACATCAATGTGAGAGAGAAACATTGATCAGTTGCCTTCCATATGTGCTCCAAATGGGAATCAAACCCAAAACCCAGGTATGTGTCCTGACCAGGAATCAAACCAGCAACATTTTGGAGCACACGATGATGCTCAAACAAGTGAGCCATTCTGGCTGGGCATGTCATTGTAGTTTTAAATTATATTTCTGAATTTATTAACCACATAGAGCAACTTTTCATGTACATTTTGCCATCCATATATTTACTTGGATGAAATAGATCTATTCAAATCTTTTGCCCATTTTTCTAAAATTGGGTTATTTTCTAATTATTATGTTTTGAGAGTTCTTTATATATCTTAGATGCAAGTCCATTATCAGATATGTGCTTTGGAAATATTTTCTCCTAGTCTTTGACTCACTTAAAATATCTTTACCTGAGCATATGTTTTTATTGATTTTAGAGAGGGAGGGAGGGAGGGAGGGAAGGGGAGCAGAGAGAGAGAGAGAGACAAACATCTATTGGTTGCCTCCCATATTCACCATGACAGGGTATCAAACCAGCAACCTAGGCATGTGCCCTGACTGGGAAGAGAACCCTCGACCCTTCAGTGCATGAGATGATGCTCCAAACAGCAGAGCCACACTGGCCAAGGCTTTGGCTCATTTTTTAAAATTCCTATAACCATGTCTTTTGAAAGCAGAAGCTCTGAGTTTTTAAGAAGTCAAAATTATTAAATTTTTTCTTTAAAGGACCATGCTTTTGTATTTAAGAAATCTTTGGCCAAGCCATGAGTATGTTCTATATTTTTAAGTAAAGGTGTTATAATTTTGAATTTAAGTCTAAGATATGACTTTAGTAAATGTTTGAATATGGTACTAACATGGGTTGTGGTTCCCTTTTATGGCATATGGATGTTCACTTGTGCCTGTACTTTTACCATTTCCCACTGAATTGTTTGTACATGTGTGATAAAATCAATTGGACACATTTGAAAGGCTGTATCCTAGACCCTTTATTTTTTTCCATTGTTTTCTTTGGCCGTCCTTTTACCAATATCACTGTCTTGGTTATACATTTTATAGTATGTTTTCTATTAAGTCCTGACACAGGATTGAATGAGTCCTCTAATTTTTTTCAAAATTATTTTGACTATTGTTATTCTTTTGTCTTCCCATATACACTTTAGATTCAACCTGTCAATTTCTGTAAAAGTTCTGGAGAATTTTTATTGGCATTATACTCAATTTATATATCAGTTATAGAGAGTTGAAATCTTTATTATATTGAGTCTTGAAATCCATGAACAATGAATTTCTCCCTACTTATTACTGCCTTTAATTTCTTAAAAGTGTTTAGTTACTTTAACCATGCAATTATTGCACATGTTGTTAGATTCATTTTCAAATATTTGCGTAGTTTGGAATTGTAAACAGTACTTTGAAAATTTAAATTTCTAATTGTTTATTGCTAGTATATAGACATAACATTGATTCCTGTACATTGAGCTTGTGTCTTGCAACCTTGGTAAGACTTCAGTCTTTCATATTTTCTACACAGACAATCATGTCTTAATTGAACAAAGTCCATTTTATTTCTTCCTTTCCTGTATGCCTACTTCTATATTTTGCCTTATTGTACTGAATAGGACCTTCAATATGATGAAGAATAGAGTGGGAGGAACAGACATCCTTGTCTCATTGCTACCTCAATGGAAATAAATATTTTATCATTAAGTATAATGTTAGCTATGTGATTCTTGTAGGTACCTTTTATCAGGTGGAAATAGGTTCCGTCTATTCCTTGTTTGCTAAGTTTTCAGTCAAATGCATTGTTTTTGGCATCTATTGAGATGATCATGTGTTTTTTCTTCTTTATAGTCTGTTCATATGGTAAATTACATTGATTAATTTTTTAACAAAATAGATTCAGTGACATAGAAGTATGGAACAGACTGATGAATCTCAGAGGAAAGGTGGGGGGTTGTGGGTGGGTAGGTGGGGAGAGATGAATCAAAGAATTTATATGCATATATACATAACCCATGGACACAGACAATAGTGGGGTAAAGGCCTGGGGTGGGGAGTCGGTGGGGGTAGAAGGGGTTAATGGGTAAAAAGGGGACATCTGAAATATTTTCCACAATAAAGATAAAATAAATAAAATAAAATAAAATGAAATGAAACAACCTTGCATTGTGAAAAATATCCTACTTGATTAAGATATAGTATTCGCCCGGCTGGGTGTGGCTCAGCGGTTGAGCGTCTACCTAGGATCCAGGCGATTGGGGTTCGATTCCCGGTCAGGGCACCTGCCCGGTTGCAGGCTTATCAATAACTCTCTCATCATTGATGTTTCTATCTCTCTCTCTCCCTCTCCTGTCCTCTCTCTGAAATCAATAAAGATATATTTTTTAAAAAAGGACAGTATTCTTATTTTTATAGTATGACAGGATTTTATTTGTTAATGTTTTGCTTAATAGTTTTGTTAGAGTGGGCAGCTAGAATGAGATAAGCTGGGAAAGGCAGTTGGGGCTTGGAGGGGATCCACCCAAGATATGACAAACCAAAAATAGACAATGGAAGCAGCAGACCTGTGTGAGGAGAGAAAATTTAGAGCCTCTCAAGATGTAGTCTAACCAGTGGCATAACACCTGGTTGAAGAAGCCTTATAGTTTGAAGATACACTTTTTTGAATCATGAGGGAGGAGATGACTTGCTCCTTGTCTAGGGGGTGTCCCAGGCAAGGGACATACATGTGTTGAACCCTGAAATATCCAGTCACATGGTTTGATTTAGGCTGGCTAAGTTGCCTGCTTAGGTTCCTAGTTTATTCCTTTTTCTGCAAATAAATTCTCTCCTGCTTTTGCTACTATTCGTTGTCTCCTGTTTGAATTCATCCCTACAAGCAAGACAAGAACTGGGGGCACAGAGCACTGTCTCTGGCCACAGGCTATCTCCTGCCAGAGACAACCTAGACCATCGCTGACAGTTTTGGTTTTATGTTTATAGTGGATATTGTTTTTAATTTCCCTGCAGTGTTTTGTCTGATTTTGGTGTCAGGGTAATGCTGTCCTCATGAGATGAGGGGAGAAGTATTCCCTCCTACTGTATTGAAGTTTGTCCAGAGCTGCTATTGTTTATTCCTTTAACATCAGGGACAATTCCTGGTGATGACATGGGGCCTGCAGTTCCCTTTGTGAGAACATTTAGGTATCACATTTGTTGACATGAAGGTGTACATGCTATTCCTTATTGTCCTTGAAATGTCTGTAGGATATTTAGCGATGTTCTCTTTTTCATTCTTGAATCTGGTAATTTGTATCTTCTACTTTTTTTGTCAGACTGGCCATACGTTTATCCATTTTATTGATCTTCTCCAAGAACCAGGTGTTGGTTTCAATGATTCCTTCTACATTTTTTCCAATTTTATTGTTTTCTGTCTTTATTATTTCTTTCTCTTTCTTTGTTCTGTAGTCAACTTGCTCTTCCTTTCTAGTTCCTTAAAATGAAAGCTTAGATTCTTGATCGGAAACTTTTCTCTTGTCCTAATATACGTATTTCATGCTATGAATATCCTTCTAAGCAAAACTTTTACTGTATTCCACAAATTTTGATATTTCAATATATTGTGGTTTTTAAAAAATTCAATTCAAAACACGTTCCAAATTCCCTTGTGACTCCTCCTTTTATTTATGGTTTAGTTAGAAGTATATTCATAACTTTTAAATATTTGAGGATTTTACAGATATCTTTGTTTTGATTTCTAAATACATTGCATTGTTAATGTACTGTAAATAATTTCACTTTTGAAAACAAAAAAATGTTAAACATATTGCCTAAAGATTGTTACATATGCACCTGAAAAGAAGAAATATTCTGATGTTTTTCAGTAGTTCTTTTTGTTCAACAGTCAAATACCTTCCATTGTCTCCCCACTTTTGGTCATGCTCAGATGCCTTAGGTATTGTTTTTTAAGCATAGGTAAACCTCTGAGCTATTGCAGGTTTGTTTCAGGCTACAGCAATAAATGAGTATAGAAGTAAAGCAAGTTATAGTTGCTTTGCTGGTTAAGGTATAGACTTCAATTGGCAAAAAATGCAGTATGTGTGAAGTGCAGTAAAGCGAAGCACAATTAAACAAGACATGCCCGTATGCTATGTCCACAGTTTATCAATCTTATTTGTGAGATGGTAAGTCTTTTACAATTTATTCTACCATTTCCTCTAGCGAGACAGAACTGTCATACTTCTTGTATTATAAGGTGAAACTTTCTTAAAGCCAGTGTGTGTTTTTTGATGCTTTCAAGCCAAGAAAATTTAATTCATGCACATACGTAGTAATTAACATGGCATAAACAGGAATGCCAAGAACATGTGTAGTAAAGAGTGGAAAACTAAAGTGGAATTACTTTTTATTCTATTTGACACATATAAAATTAGAAACAAATTTACCTGGGGGAAGATGCACACATGGCTGTTGTTACTGTTTTTTACTTCTTGGCCAAAGTATTTAAAAGTTGGTAAAAGTTTCCATGCTATTTACAAATGAGAGGGAAAGAAATGGAAATATTATTACCTTTACACTCAGGAGGGTCACTACTCCATTTGTTATGCCCAGTACAAACAAGCTTGGGCTCCCCAACCAGTGAAAATTCATCTGTATTATTCGTAGTATCACAAGTATAAGTAACTTCTTCCTTATACTCAAATGAATCCTTGTCACTTTTGGTGTATTTTCCATTTTCTATTTTTTTAGGTGGTTTACACGTAATCTCTTAAAAAGAGAAAAAAGAGGGCAAGGAAGGCAAGAGGAAAAGTAAAAGATTAAGAGAGCATTAGTAACATCCTATGAACTGCCTTCAGTAAATTCATTAACATAGGATATCTACAATCTAGTTGTAAATCCAATATCCCTTTGAAACAAAGTTTCTAAGAAGAACTGTATTTTCTCAATTCAAACCATGATTAGAGAAATGAAATTTTAGAATAAAACTCATTTTATTCTAAAAACCCATAGAAGATACCTATATGAAATACTTGTATTTATCTGTAAGGCTATGCTAAGTTTTTTCTAATCACAGGAGATGCTGACAATTTAATGAAAAAATATACTTATGATTTAGGAAAACTCAGTGCTAGCTGAGAAATGCTATATCCATTCCTGAATCAAAGTTCACAGGCATATCAAGATTTTATTATTTTTTCACTGTCATCCTTAAGAGTGTACAGTGAAACCTTCCGATTGCTTTAGACTGTTTGACAATGCAGCAGAATGGATCTGGAGGTCTTCCTGTAGGCCAGATACTGAAGAGGTGAGAAAAAAATGTAAAGATATGACACTTCTCACAGTTTTGGAAGTTTTTGATCTTGCAAAAAAAAAAGTCACATTTTTTAACATGTATTGAGCTTATTGTTTTAAAAAATGAGTTAACAAATAATTATTTTAAAGCTTCTCTGTTTTAATGCCAATATAAAGGATATCAATAGCACTAGCCTACCTGCAGAAAATCTCTGTGGGGTCTTTGTTAATTATAAAGCATAAATGGGACCCCAGGCCAAAAGTTTGAGAACTGCTGCTCTGAATTCTAAACAGAGAATATACTTACTTAAACAACGTGGGGGTTGATCACTCCATTGTACATCATCTCCATAAAGTAGACAACATAAAACTTTTGGTCCAAGTAAGTAAAAACTAAATGAGAAAAGAAATGACTATTGTTTTCTTTACCAGTTAAGAAGAATATATAATAATGAAATTTCTATATGGTTGATTTTCTGCATTACAATAGCTTCAGGGAGAAGTTTCTTAAGTGGCATGTATTCAATGTGTTAACTAAATCTGCAATTTAATGAAATAAAGAGATTCTTCATGTGAAGACACATTGGCCTAGGGCAAAGTGCCTAAATAAACCTGTCATGCCTGACAGTCTGGGGGTCACTACCTCTGCCAGTCAGATAACACATTCACTTCGATGTCCGTCTCACGCCATTCTGCTCAGTCAGGACAACGACTCAGTAGAGAGACCTGGCCCAAGAGCTTACCTGACTGGATTCAAGTCCCAGCTCCAAGATGGACTTGTTTTTTGAGCTTGGGCAAGGCCCTTAATGTTTCTCTTTCTTAAATTCCTCACCTGCGGAAAGGGTCTATATGTCCTGGGGTTCTTCTGAGTACTAGGTGAATTCGCATCTGGAACACAGTGAGTGCTAGGCAAGTTTTTGGTGTTATGAATATTCTTCAGGTGGCAGTGTCTTCCTGGTGTAGGACAGACCCCTACTCGATGAAATCTCTGATGACTGAAATTCACAGAACTCTCTCCTCCTTCTGGCCTCTCCTTATAATGATCACGAATAAGTCTATTTCTGTGGTACTTCCCATTTACTGTTTTCCTTGGGCATCTCTCGGTATATATTGTGCTTCTCAATAAGGCTAAAACTTCTTTGAGAATAGTCTGTGCCAGCGACCTTCAACCTTTTTCATCTCATGGCACACACAAGCTAATTACTAACACTGCCGCACACCAAAAAATATATTTTTTGCCCATCTAAAAAAAATAGGTATAATTTTGATTCACTCACACTGGCTATTGTAGTGTTGACTGTTGTCATTTTCTTACTTGACAACCTAAGGGAAAATAGGTCAGTGTCCCTCACTAACTGGTCAGATATTGGATGTTTTAAAAATTCTTGTGGCACACCTGTATGCCATGGCACACCAGTTGAAAATCGCTGGTCTGTGTCTTAACCTTTTGGTATTCCACAAGGTGCCTAGCAGACTATAATTATTTACTGGAAATTCATACATGATCAAATTAAAAAGTAGTCAGTAAAACTGCCTGTACATGATTCCAGCTAACTTTTCCCCCAAGGCTCATGCGTTGATTCTGTATTATAATGTATTAGGAGAGAATTCTGGAATGATGGCAGGGTAGGAAGCACTAAAAATTTGTCTCCCCAACTAGACAATTTCACTGCTAGAATCAGCCTGCTGTAACTGTTTGGGAACTCTGGATTCTGCTGTACGCTTGCAGCTCTCAGGAAAGACCTGGACAGGTAAACTGCACTCATATTGGTCAATTTCAGCTGTCAGCACAGCGGCAGTTACTCATCACACTCCCACAGCAGACAGCTGTGTATGAATTCTTGGGGCAGTTTACAAGCAGCCTGGGGGATCCAGGGTGTGCAAAAAAGACCAATGCCTTGGGAATGTGTGTTCTTATAACTGACTGTTGTTTCTGATCACAGAGAAGTAGACAGAGAAGTTGGCAGCCATTGTTGTCACACCTCCCCCAAACTTGCAAGACGCATCCTTCCAGGGGATTGACAGATCTAGCCATCATTGATCCATCCTTCATTTTTCACTTGTCCTCTTTCAGGACACAGACATTAAAAACTGCGACATTTAAAAACAACTGCATATATGGGGACAATTAGAGTAAGTGTGCATGCCAGGAAAAAGGCTCAGTCAGGCTGATCCTCAGCATACAGACACTCTTCACTCATGAAAAACAAAAACAATAACATAAAAAAACAAACCCTAGGAAATGGTGAGAATTTGATATTCAGAGTTACCTTATTATTAGATTCAAATGTCCAGTTCAACGAAACACTACCAGGCATTCAAAGAAACAGGAAGTATGGTCCATTCAAAGGAAAAAACAAATCCACAAAAATTATTCCTGAAAAAGACCTAAGGAGATACATACTAGACAAAAGACTTTAAAATAGTCAGTGAAACTGCATGTACATCTTTTGCAGGCCTGCTTGGTGACAAATCTGCAGTTTCCGGTTCCATAGGTCTCCTTTGCTTCAAGAGGCAGCTGAGTGGCAGTTGCAGAGATGTAGGTATTTGTACCCACATGGGCAAGACCATCACTCTCCAGGTTAAGCCTAGTGATACCACTGACAGTGCCAAAGCCAATCTCCAAGACAAGGAGTGCATCCCTCCTGACCAACAGGATCTGATGTTTGCATACAAACATATGTAGGAGCGAAACACTCTGTCAGACTACACTATCCAGAAATAGTCCGCCCTGCACATGGAGCCTCACCTATGGGGTAGCATAAGTGAGCTTTTCCTTTGCCAGCTCCCCAGGAATACACCTATCAGAAGATGATGTGCTACAAGTGCTGTGCTTGCCTGCACCTCTCTGCTGTCAACGACCACAAGAAGTTCGGCCATACCAATAATTTGTGACTGAGAAGAACTTGAAAACAGGCCTCTCCACAGCCTACTCCATTATATTCAGAGGGGCCCCCTGCCAGAGACCCATGTCCCTGGGGCCTCATTAAAATATGAAAAAAAAATCTGCCTTAGGGATACTCAAAGAATTAAAGGAAGAAATGTAAAAAGTGAAGAAAACAGTGTGTGGACAAAATATAAATATAAGTTAGGAGGTAGAAAGCCTAAAAATAAAGCAAGAAGAAAACGAAACCCTGGAGTCCAAAGACAACTAAAATGCAAAATTCACTAGAGGAGTTAAAGGCAGTTTTGAGCAGGAAGAAGGCAGAATCAGTGAATCTGAAGTTAGACAATGGAAATTATTTAGTCTGAAGAACAGAAATAAAAATGACTGAAGTGAACAGAGCCTAAGGGACATGGGACCTGTGGGACACCAATGAGCAAACCAATATATACACACTGTGGATATCCCAGAAGGAAAAGATAAGGGAAAGGGGCCAAGAGAATCTCTGAAGAAATAGTGGCTGATAACTTCCCAAGTTTGATAAAAGACATGAATATAAATATCCAAAGAGCTCAACAAACTCCAAGTAAAATGAACTCACAATAAGACTCATAATAATCAAACTTTCAAAAGCCAGCAACAAAAAAAAAAAAGAGAATTTTGAAAGCTGCAAGAAAGAAGTGAATCATCATGTACAAGGGATCCTAAATATGACTATCAGCAGATTTCTTATCAGAAACTTGGGGGCCAGAAGACAATGAACTAAGAGAATCAAAGTGATCGGGGGAAAATGGTCAACTTCAAATCCTCTATAGAGTAAAACTGTGCTTCAAAAGTAAGGGAAACAGTAAGCCTTTCCTAGAAATAAGAGAATTTGTTAGCACTGTAACTGACCTGGAAAAAATGCTCAAGGATCTCCTAAAAGGTGAAGCTAAAGGACACTAGAGAGTGTTACCTAGACAGGCAGTCTGAGCTCTGCAGAGTCTGCCCCATTAGCCAAGATGGTATTGGGGGAGATTCTTAAACTAAGCAAGCCCACAGCTATACAGATGAATGGACAGGCCCCAGGGGCAAAAGCTAGCAAGATAATTGGATAGAAGTTTTTAAAAAGCTCTCCTCTCCCTATCCATTTAAGAACCTAGGGCTTGAGCAGGAAGGGCTGATGGTTTTTTTGTTGTTGTTTTTTAAATATATCTTTATTGATTTCAGAGGAAGGGAGAGGGAGAGAGAGAGAAACATCAATGATGAGAGACTCATTGATCGGCTGCCTCCTGCACGCCCTGACTGGGGATCGAGCCCATAACCCGGACATGTGCCCTGACCGGGAATCCAGCTGAGATCTCCTGGATCCTAGGTCTATGCTCAACTGTTTAGCAACGCCCGGCCGGGCAGGGCTGATGGCTTTTGAGCTGGGAGTTCCAGGTCCAGTGACACCTGCACAAAACCTATTTCCTTTTGCACCAGCACCCGACTCACAAGTTTGGCTTTCATTTCAGCAGGCAGCCAAACCCATGTTTTTCAGTTATAGTCAGTCAGTCATGCCATATGGATCAACATCTCACTGAAGGTATATATATGGGCAATTATTAAAGCTAGTATTATTGTAACAATGATTTGTAAGTGCATTTTTATTTTCTATGTGATTTAAGAAACTAATGTTACAATGCAAATAAATAGTGTAGAAGCCAGTATTACAGTTATTATTGTAGGTGGTGGTATGACATTAACAACCCAAAGGGTCGAGGATGGAGCTGATAAGGATCTGTTATTGTAATTTATGTAACTTAAGTTGGTATAAATTCAAATTTTATAACTCTAGGATGTTAAATGTAATCCCCATGGGAACCACAGACAAAAAATCACTATAGAATATACACAAGAGAAAATGAGGAAGGAATTCCAACATTTCATTACAAAAATCAACTAACAAAGGAAAACAGGAATGCATGAAAAGAGGGGCAAATAAGCTCTAAGAAAACAAATAGCTCCTTCCTTGTCAGAAAATTCTTTAAATTTGAATGAATTAAATTCTACAATCAAAAGGCAGATATGGGCAGAATGGATAAAAACAAAAGATCCAACTATATGCTGTCTAACGAAGACTCAGTGGAGATGAAAAGAGATGTACCAGTGAAAGTGAAAGGATGGAAAACATATTCCATGCAAATTGTAACCAAAAGAGGTGGCTATAGTAATTCAGACAAAATAGACTTTGAATCTATTCAAAGGTTATAAGAGACAAGAAGCACATTATATTTTAATAAGTTTTGCATACTGCAAGAAGATATAATAATTATAAACATTTATGCAGCAAATGACAGAGCTTCAAACTAACTGAAGCAAAAGCTGACCAACTGTAGAAACAGACATTTCTATGTAACAGGCATTTCTCCAGTAATAGTCGGACGCTTCAATATCCCGCTCACAATAATGGAGAGCGCACGTAGACTGAAAAGAAGTAAGGCAATAGAGGACTTCAAGAACACAATGAATCAGCTAGATCTGACAGACACAGAGCACCGTAGAACAGAATACACATTCTCCTCAAGTGCGCATGGGACATCTTCTAGGATAGACCATACATTGAGCCACAAATTAATATTAACTAATCAATAGGTTTTAAAAAGATAGATAACCTACAAAGTATCTTCTCTGACCACAACGGGGTAAAGTTGTGAAGTTTTTCTGAAGGAACCGGTTTATTGACTAGCCATATGCCAGCCAGAAAAAAAGAAGCAGGTCCTGGGGCATGCAGTCTAAACCAGCAGCAGGGATAGAGGAAGGCAAACATTTCTGCCATCCTGGGTTTCATGGGGTTCTTCTATAGTTTTGAGGAGAAAGATGTAAGTTATTTTGAAGGAATTTACATTGGCTATAGATAACGGGGCAGAAGAAGTGGGGCTAGGGGCATTGCCCGTAGGAAGAAGGGTTTGCTGTTTTCTGATTCTTTGCTGGCAACAGTCTGAAAAGTTCATGTGTAAGCAGGATGCGGTGAAACCTGGTGGTCAGCTACCTCTTATTAACACTATTCTGAAATAGCTCTGGAAGTTGATTCAGAGGTTCAACACACATTTGAGTAGTATCTGCCCTTTGCTTCTGTTAACTGATTAACTCCTTGTCTCTCCTTCCCACCCTCTGTCCTATAATAAATTAATTTAGGACCATGCCACTATGAGTACTACATTTTTAATGACTATAATAGGCTTATTATTACTTACAGTACAGTTTTTATACAATTTTTCTTTCCTTCAATTTAAATTTCTTTCTATTTATTACATAAGTTTTCAGTCTCCATATAAAGCCCAAGAGTTGATTGCCTATAAGTACAACTTGTTACACAGAAAGGAAGATAAAATCAACATTATGGAAATACTTCAGAAGAGAATCAAAGAAAAAAAGGACCTAGTAACATTTACCTTAGTTCTCAAAGGACCAACTTACTTACCCGTCAAAACAAACATACTGAGCTCGTGTACCATACTCGTTAGTTCCATCAGAGAAGATTATTTGGCCATTTACGAGTATACCTAGTTTTTGACATGTTTTTTCTAAAAGAAAATTTTCAAATTTGTCGTTTTATACAATGTCAAAACAGATTTGAATCAAAATAAAAATTATACATTGCTCTATTAAATTCATGGAAATATTTTCTTATTTATTTTTATTAAGTTTATTGGATTCACACTGGTTAATAAATATATATATGTTTCAAGTGTACAAGTCTATGATATAAGATCTGTAATTTGCATTGTGTCCCCACAACCCAATGTCAGATCATTTTTTGTCACATATATTTGGTTCCTTTTACTCTTTTCCCCAAGCCCACTTTCCTCTGGTAACCAGCAAACTTGTCTAATAGTTTCAGTTTTATATCTCACATATGAGTGAAATCATATGGTTCTTAGCTTTTTCTGACTTATTTTGCTCAGCATAATATTCTCTAAGTCCATCCATGTTGTCACTAATGGCCAAACTTAAGATTCACATTGCCCCAGAGAATCAATAGTCAAATAAAAAATTTCCTGGAGAATTTCAAAGCCTGAAAAAATACATTGCTATCTAAAAATCTACATCCACCTGAGAAAACCCATCATTGTAACAATGCAACATGCACTGTAAAATGTGTGAAAATCTTTAGAGTAATAAAAATAAAAAGTTTTGGGTACTTACTTTTACAAGCCTCCATGATCTCTGTCCAGGTAGCATTCCTCTGACAAACAATACGGGTCGGAAGATGAACATCCTTAGGCTCGTGTCCTGGGCGACACTCATAGTCTATTTCAACCCCAAAATTATAAGGGGGTGTAACATTACCCTTGGGTCTCATAAAATGGAAGTTCGGTGGGTCGTCACATACATCTGGGCATAACAGAATAAGAACATGAAAGTAAATTATTTTCTCTTTTTCAACAGCCCCAGAATAAGGCCTGAGAGCAGGCAGGGAGTAGAGAATGAATGGAAAGGTCCTTGGTAAGATTGGAAGTGACTGTGGCGGGGTTTTACTGAACAATGTGCTGTGCTTGCCTCTAGCAACTATTAGCTTTTGCTTTCTTCGGGAATAAGCAGAATATTCCTTCAACAGTAATTTGAAGAGACAGCAGAAATACTTTTGGCTTTAAACTATATTTATAGGTATGCATCCTTCCCATTTTTTCTGAATTCATTTCCCATGCACCTCTCCCCTAAGAACACTTGACAACCCTTCATCAGATTACTCTTCCACAGTTTGAAATGCAAACTGATGATGACTTCTCACTTCAGGCTCAGTCTCCTCTCAGGAGGCAAGTTCCTAGATATCGGGGATCATTTGCCTCCTTTGTCCACTACACTCTGTACCCAGTGGTGCTCAAGGAATGCTATGGTAAGCGCTGACTATTACAAAAGCGTCAGGATTTGACAGATCAGAAAAAATATGGACTAAACTGTTTCAAAATATAAGATTGGGGTAGTTTAAAAGTAGTGGCCTTCTAAGAAGAGGCTGAGTGCCCCTGCTCTCAGCCGTGGACTAGATTTATAGCTAAACTATTGCATAGGCAACTTGTAAAAACAATGGAAATATAACTGATTGGATATACTTTGAATACAAAGCCCTGAAGAAATATTGTAGAGACTGGTAAGAGAGGGGCAGGTGTGGAATGAGGCAGCGTCCCCCCTCACCCCCCCCCGAAGTTCATGTTTGGCTGGGAGGCCTGAGGGTTAGAGGCTGCAAAGCTCCCTCCCCTTGGTAGTGTGGACTTGTTGGGGGCATAGATCTTGCTCATGCTCTGTTGACAGTGGTTGTGAAAGAAGGGAAGGCACCTAACAGGAATAGGACCATAGTTGTTTAATGAGTATTCACCGTACTAACTATGGATCAGAAGTTTTCCTTCAGAACCTGGGAAACTGGAGGATGTGCCGCAAGAAGAAAAACAGAGCTGTAAGAAGATAAGAGAAACGATGGGACCTGGGTGGGTCCATTGCTCACAACAGAAAATGTATTTTGAGAACAGACAAAGGACACGACGCACTTTGATTTGGTTGCTGTGCCTGAAGACTGACCCTTCTAGGAATTTGCCTCTGGAATACTGACCATTCCAAGGTCCCAGGAACTGGCAGAGCTAATTTTTAACCCCACTGAAAATTAATTACTTTTTTTTTTTTTTTTACTTCAACATCCTGGAAGGAAAAACAACAATCTAGACCCAATCACAATAGGAGAGCCCCAAGAACTCACAAAGGGACACGCCTAGAGCATATAGCTGAGAAGTATAAGAGAAACACACCTCTGGGTCCCATTGGATATTCACTACAAAAGCCCACACCACAAGACCCGGGGAGACAGCAAATATATGTAAATCACCGATACAACCTCAAAGAGACAACTGAAACAGAGAGACAAAGAAACATCGCCCAAACGAAAGAAAACCAAACACTGCCAGAAAAAGACCTTGATGAGATGGAGGTAAGCAAGTTATCAGAAATAAGAGTTCAGAGAAATGGTTATAAACATGTTCAAGGAAATTAGTGAGAGCCACAAGACACTTAATGGAAACGTCCAGGAACTTAGTGGGAAATACAAAGAACTTAGGGAAAGCTACATCAGCATGAAAAAACATATAGATATTAGGAGTAAGAACCAGGCAGAAATGAAGAATACTATATCTAACATCAAGAATGCCCAGGAAGGAATTAAAACCAGGCTCAATGAAGCAGAGGATTGAATAAATGAATTAGAAGATAAGGTAGGAAAACAACTCAACCAGAGCAGCAAGCAGGAAAATACTTAAAAAACATGAGGACAGTTTAAGGGAACTGAGGGACAACATGAAACAAAACAAAATGTGCACAATAGGGGTGCCAGAGGGGGAGGGAAGGAGGCAAGGGAGAGAGAACCTGTTGGAAGAAATAACGGCAGAAAACTTTTCTAAGCTGGCGAAGGAGAAAGCCTACCAAGTTCAGAAAGCACAGAGGGCACCAAACAAGAGGAACCCAAAGAGACCCACTCCAAGACACACCACAATCAAAATGGCAAATGTTAAGGACAAAGAGAGAATATTAAGGGCTCCAGGAGAGACAATCAGTGACCAACAAGAGATGCCTATAAGGTTGTCAGAAGATTTCTCAACAGAAACACCTCAGGCCAGAAGGGATTAGCATGAAGTTTTCAAAGTAATGAAAAGCAAGAACCTGCAACCAAGACTGCCCTATACAGCAAGGCTCTCATTTAAAATTGAAGGTTAGCCCGGCCGGGCGTGGCTCAGCGGTTGAGCGTGGACCTAGGATCCAGGTGATAGGGGTTCGATTCCTGGTCAGGGCACATGCCCAGGTTGCGGGCTCAAGGCAGCCAATCAATGACACTCTCATCATTGATGTTTCTATCTCTCTCTCCCTCTCCTTTCCTCTCTCTGGAATCAATAAAGATATATTTAAAAAAATTTTTAAATAAAAAAGTAAAAAATAAAAACAATAAAATTGAAGACGAAATAAAGAGCTTCCCAGACTAAAGAAGGATAAAGGAGCTCAGTACCACCAACCCAGCACACAAGAAATGCTAAAAGGACTGCTCTAAGAAAAAAAATATATTGATAGAAAGGTACATAAGCATAAAGGGGAAAAATGGAGTAAAATAAATATATATCAATAAAAACCTTAAATATAAATGGAATAAATACACCACTCAAAAGTCACAGGGTGGCTGAGTGGATAAGAAATATGACTCATATATATATATACTGTCTACCAGAGACCCATCTCAGAGCAAAGGATTCACACAGGCTGAAAATGAAGGGATGGAAACAAATATTCCACGAGAAATTGAAATAAAACAAACAAACCAAAAAGATGGGGTAGCAATACTTGTTTCTAACAAAACAGACTTCAAAATAAAGAACATAACAAGAGACAAAGAAGGTCACTACATAATACCAAAGGCATTGATCCAGCAGAAGGATATAACCCATATAAACATATTAGCCAGTAATATAGGAGCACCTAAATATATAAAAGTCTTGGTGGACTGTAAGGGGGATATTAACAACAATACAACCATAGAAGGGGACTTAAACACCCCACTATTCCCACTGGATACATCATTTAGACAAAAATCAACAAGGAAACAAAGACCTTAAAAGACACAATAGATCTAATGCATTTAATTGATATTTCAGAACATTTCATCCCAAAGCAGCAGAATATACATTCTTCTCAAGTGCACATGGAACGTTCTCAAAAATACACCACATAATAGGGCACAAAAAAAGTCTCTACAAGTTTATGAAGAATGAAATCATAGTGAGCATATTCTTAAATCACAATGGCAGAGAATAAGAAATCAATCACTTTGTAAAAAACTCAAAAATATTCAAACACATGGAGTCTAAATAGCATGTTACTAAACAATGAATGGGTTGCCAAAGAGATCAAGAAAGAAATAAAAAAATTCCTAGTTAAAAACGAAAATGAACAGACAACAACCCCAAGTCTATGGGACACAGCAAAAGCAATCCTGAGAAGAAAATTCATAGCATCACAGGCATACCTCAAGAAACAAGAAAAAGCTGAAATAAACTATCTATAATACTACAACTAAAAGAATTAGAAAGAGAACACCAAGAAAAGTCCAGAGGAAGTAGAAGAGGTAAATAACATTGATCAGAGCAGAAATAAATGCCACAGAAACTAAACAAAAAAAATACAAAAAAATTACAAATAATCAATGAAACCAAGAGTTGTTGCTTTTGGGGGGGGGGGGGGAAGATCAATGAACCTTTAGCCAGGCTCACCGAGAAAAAAAAAGAGAAAGGACCCAAATAAATAAAATCAAAAATGAAAGGCTGAAGTAACAACAGACATCACAGGAATAGAAAGGATTGTAAGAAAACACCAGAAGAATCTATATGCCAACAAACTGGACAACGTGGGTGAAATAGATAAATTCTTAGAAAAAGACAATCTTCAAAACTCAATCAGTAAGGATCAGAAAACCTGAATACGCCAATAACAACTGAGGAAATCAAAGCAGGAATCAAAAAACTCCCAGCAAACAGAAGTCTGGAAACAGACAGATTTACAGGTGAGTTTTACCAAACATTGAAACATGAATTAACACCTAATCTTCTTAAACTATTCCTAAAATTCAAGAGGAGGGAAGACTTCCAACCTCGTTTTATGAGGCCAGTATTATCCTAATTCCAAAACCAGATCAAGAAACTACCAAAAAGAGAATTAAGACCAATATATCCGATAAATATACACGCTAAATTCCTCAACCAAATATTAGCAAATCAGATCCAGCAATACATTACAAAGTTCATACAACATGACCAAGTGAGATTTATCCCAGGGATGCAAGGCTGATATAATATTCCCAAATTAATACATGTAATATTTCACATTAACAAAATGAAGGACAAAAATCATGATCATATCAATAGATGCAGAAAAAGCATTTGACAAAAATCTAGTGTCAATTTATGGTAAAAACTCTCAGCAAAGTAGGAATAGAGAGAGCATACATTAACATAATAAAGGCCACATATGACAAGCCTACAGCCAACATTGTACTCAATGGCCAAAAATGAAAACCATTTCCCTTAAACACAAGAACATGACAGGGTTGTCTGCTTTCACCACTGTTATTCAACATAGTACTGGAAGTCTTTGCCACAGTGATCAGACAGGAAGAAAACATAAAAGGCATCCAAATTGGAAAGGAGGAAGGAAAACTGTCATTATATGCAGATGACATGATATTGTAAAAAGAAAACACTAGACTCCACCAAAAACTTCCAAGGTTTAATAAATGAATTAGGCAATGGAGCAGGATATGAAATTAATATCCAAAAAGCAAAAACATTTTTATACATCAATAATGAAGTCTCAGAAAGAGAAACTAAACAATACCACTCACCACTGCAACTAAAAAAATAAGACCAAAGAATAAGCTTAATCAAGGACATAAAGACCTGTACTTGAAAAAAGATATAGAGAAAGATACAAAGAGGTGAAAGAATATACTATGTTCATGGATTGGAAGAATTAAAATCATTAAAATGTCCATATTACCCAAGGCAATCAATAGATTCATTGCAATTCCTACTGAAATACCAACAGCCTATTTCACATAATAAGAACAAATATTCCGAATGTGTTTACGGAACAAAAAGACCCTCAATAACCACAAGAATTTTGAGAAAAAAGAACTAAGTTGGATGGATCACTATACAAGATATCAATCTATATTACAAAGCCATTTTAATTAAAACAGCATGGTATTAGTACACAACAGATATACATATAGATCAATGGAACAGAACAGAGAACCCAGAAATTAACCCATTATGGTCAATTAATAATTGATAAGAGAGGAAAAGGCATAGAATGGGGTAAAGACATTCTCTTCAATAAATGGTGTTGAGAAAATTGGACAGGTACATGAAAAAAATTGAAACTAGACCACCAACTTATGCCATACACAAGAATAAATTCAAAATGGATAAAAAATTGAATGTAAGTCATGAAACCATAAAAATCCCGGAAAAAAACAGGCACTAAAATCAGACATATGTCACATAGCAGAATTTTCACCAATACATCTAATAGGACAAGAGTGACAAAATAAAAATAAACCAATGGGACTACATCAAACTGAAAAACTTCTGTACAGAAAAAGAAATCATCCTCAAAATACAAAGGGAATCACACAGTATGGAAAAATATACTTGCAAAGGATACATCTGATAAAGGGTTAATTTCCAAAATATACAAAGAACTCATACACTCAACAAGAGAGAGACAAACCACCTGATTAAAAAATGGGCAAAGGACCTGAAAGATACTTCTACAAAGAGGACATACAGATCGCCCAGAGATACATGAAAAAATGCCCAAAGTTACTAATCATCAGAGAGATGCAAATTAAAACCACAATGAAGTATCACTTCACACATGTCAGAATGGCTCTCATCAACAAACCATCAAATGAGAAGTACTGACGAACAGGTAAAGTAAGGAGAACCCTAGTACACTGCTGGTGAGAATGAAGACTGGTGCAGACACTATGGAAAACAGTATGGAGGTTCCTCAAAAAATAAAAAATTAAAAATGGAACTGCCACTTCTAGGAATATAGCCTAAGAATCTTGAAACACCAATCAGAAAGAATATATGCACCCCTAAGTTCATAGCAGCACTACTGACAGTAGCTAGGACCTGGAAACAGCAGAAGTCCCCATCAGTAGATGAGTGGATAAAAAAACTGTGGGACATTTACACCACAGAATACTATGCAGCTTTATAAAAGAAGGATCTCTTACCCTTTGAGACAGCTCGGATCGACCTGGAGAATATTATGCTAAGCAAAATAAGCCAGTCAGAAAAAGACAAATATCACATGATGCCACTCATAGGTAGAATCAAAGGAACAAAATAAATTGACAAACAAGATTGGACCACAAGACACGGAAGCATGAAACAGTACGACAGAAATCAGAGGGAAGGCGGGAAGGAGGGAAGGAAGAAATTAACCAAAGAATTTATAAGCATATATGCACAGTCCATGGACACAGACAAAAGACAGGTTAAGGCCGGGGGTGGGTGGCATTTGGGTGGAAAGGGAGAAAGGGGGGAAAATGAGGGACATCTGTAATACTGTCAACAATAAAATAAACTTTAAAAATATATAAGACTTCATGTCATATATTTTATATCAGTGAACTGAGCATTTAATAAGTTAATAGATGTCAATTATATATCAAAATTTATAACTTTAACATTATTTAAAATAGAATTTATTACTGCTTCACTAATCAATGAATCATGCTTAGCAAAAAAATATCTCTGACCTAGCTGTTTCAGCTAAATTTCTATATTGCTATGCTATTAGAATTTTTATTTCTGGATTTTCTTTTGGTTAGCTTTTATTCTTCCTAGAATAGTGTAATTTCTACTTCATCCACTCCTCTTCCTTGAAATTATCTGTGGGCTTGAAAGCCTAACGAATATGAAAGAACTGTTATGTAAAATAATATCATGGAGACACATCAGGTAAAGCACTAAAGGCTAAAAGAATGCAGAGGCCTCTCCTATAAGGTTAAGGATGGAAGAAAGGAGATAGATCTACTTTATCCCCAAAAACCTCTCTTTTCTTACTCCCTGGATTGGTCTTATATCAGATTGATGTTAAATTTTAAATATACATATTTTTATAATTCTATCAAATAATAAAAATTATATGACTCTTTTGAAATTAAAATTATTGGGGTAAGTGGTTAATAACACTATGTAAATTTCAAGTGCACAACGTTATAATAGGACATCTGCCTGCTCTACTGTGAAGTTTAGTCTCCTTCCCTCGCCTGCCTTTAACCTCTTCATCTTCTCCCCACCACCTTTCCCTTCTGGTAACCACCATTTGGTTGTCTGGAACTGGGAGGTGGGGTTTTTTGCTGGTTTCCTTCTGTCCATGTGTTGCTTTTTGCTTTATATCCCACATGAGTGAAATCATAGTTTTAGTCCTTTCCTGGCTGACTTACTTCCTTAGCATAATCCTCTCAAGATCCGTCCATACTGTTGCAAGTGGCAATAATTAATCTTTTTATGTCTGAGTACTATTCCACTGTATATACATACCAAGTCTTTATCCAATCATCTGTTGAAGGACACTTAGGTTGTCTCCATGTCTTTAGCTAGTGTAAATAATGCTGCAGTGAATACAGAGTGTCATATATCTTGGAAAGTGTTTTCAATTTTTTCTGGTAGATACCCAGAAGAAGGGTTGCTGGTTCATGTGTTACCTCTATTCTTAATTTTTCTGATGACCCGTCATACTGTTTTCCATAGTGGCTGGCTGCACCAATTTACATTCCCACCAGCAGAGCATGAGGGTTCCCTCTTCTCCATATTCTCTTCAATACTTGTTATTTCTTGTCTTTTTGATAATAGACATTTTATCAGGTGTGAGGTCGTATCTCATTGTGGTTTTGATTTGCATTTCCCTAATAACTAGTGATGTTGAGAATCTTTTAATACATTGGAAGGCCATCTGTATGTCTTCTTTGGGTGACTGTCTATTCAGGTCTTCTGCCCATATTCTAATCACATTTTATTGCTGTTGTTGAGCTGTAAGAGTTCTCTATATATTTTGGAAATTAGGCCCTTATCAGAGGTATCCTCTGCAAATACTTATTCCCATTCAGTTGATTGCCTTTTTTGTTGTCTTGTTAATCCGTTTTGGAGGATATTTTGCCCATTCATTTTTAGAGAGAGTGGGAAGGATGGAAGGTGGGAGGGAGGGAGAGAGAGAAACATCAACGTCAGAGAGACACATCTATTGGTTGCCTCCTGCATATGTCTGAACTGGGGCCAGAGACTGAAACTGCAACACAGGTACCTGCCCTTGACTGGGAATCAAATCCACAACCCTACAGTGTGAGGGATGATGCTCTAACCATTGAGCAATGTTGGCCAGGGCAGTTGCCTTTTTGTTCTTTTGACAGTTTCTTTTGCTGTGCAGAAGCTTTTAAATTTGATGTAGTGCCATTTATTTATTTCTTTTTTCAGTTCCTGTGCCTTGGGGGTCAAGTTCACAGAAACCCCGCTGAGACCACGGTGTATAAGTTTAATAATTATATATTCTCCTATGTATTTTATTGTTACAGGTTTTATATTCAAGTCTTTAATCCATTTTGAGTTAATTTTTGTTTATGGTATCACATAGAAGTCTAAGTTTTTTCTTTTGCATGCGGCTTTCCAGTTCTCCCAGTACCATTTATTGAGGAGACTTTTCTTTTGTCATTGTCTCTTTTTGGCTCTGTTGTCAAAAATTAGTTGTTCATTATGTGTGTGATTATTTCTGTGCTCTCAGTTCTGTCCAATTAGCTGTGAGACTGTTTTCCTGCCAATGCCACACTTTTATTGTAGCTTTGTAGCATAGTTTGAAGTCAGGAGGTGTAATACTGAAACTGGAACCAAGTTTCCACAGAAACCAAACTCATGAGACAGACGCCTGCTGCCACAGACACCAAACTCATGAGACAGATGCTGGTAAAAAGAAAACAAGTTTATTTAAGTGCCTGTAACCTGAGAAGATGGGGGATTCATCTCAAAGCCATCTTGACATCTCAGTGCAGGCATCGGTTCTTAAAGGGAGGGAGAGGGACATAATTGATGTTCATTGAGGGAAAGCAGAACAAAGAGATCAGGAGGAGGGGCTGTGAACCTGCCTCCAAGCAGTCCTTGCTGTTCCCAGAAGGGATCATTTCAAAAAAAGGTTTTTTTCTTGAATTTTAGAGAGAGAGGAAGGGAGAGGGAAAGAGAGAAACATGGATGGGAGAGTGAAACATTCTGCACGCCCCCTACCTGGGATCAAGCCTGCAACCCTTGCATGTGCCATCTTCAGAATAGAACAGTCAACCTTTTGGTACATGGGATAGTACCCAACCAACTGAGTCACACCTGACAGGGCCATATGAATCTTTGTTGTCAGCATACTGGATCTGGTCAGTGCTAGCTAAATTCCTGCTGTTAGGGGACCCTGCATCCACTGAAGTCCTGGCCAAGGCCGGATCTTGTACAAGCAGAAATTGGAACTGCTAATGCGTGTAATATGCTCATAAGGAAACTGTTAATATGTGAATTCCTTTTATCAGTTTGTCTGTACATTTTATTCTAATTCCATTTCATGGTTAGTCAGTGTACTATAAAGTTTTTATTCACTGTTACAATATCTTTAGCTTTTTCTTTTTTCTCAGGATTGCTTTGGCTATTCAGAGTCTTTTGTAGGCCCATAAAATTACATAAAATTTTGTTTTATTTCTTTGAAAAATGCCATTCGGATTCTGATGAGCATTGCATTAAATTTGTATATTGCTTCACACATATGGTCATTTTAACACTGTTAAATCTTCTGATCCATTAACATGAAATATCTTTCCATTTATTGGTCTTCTTAAATTTCTTTCAGCAATGGACTTTTCAGTATAAAGTTCCTTCACATCCTTTGTTGATTCCTTTGTATTTTATCCTGATTGTTCCAATGTAAATAGGATTGTTTTCTTTATTTCTCTTTCTGATATTTTGTTGTTAATATGTAAGAACAGCCCAGCAGGGTGTGGCTCAGCAGCTGAGCACTGACCTAGGATCCAGGAGATTGCTGTAGGGCATATGCCTGGGTTGAGGGGTTGATCCCCAGTTGGGGGTGTGCAGGAGGTAGCTGATCAACGACTCTCTCATCACTGATGTTTATCTCTCTCTCTCTCTCTCTCTCTCTCCCTTCCTCTCTCTGAAATCAATGAAGACATATTTTAAAAAAACATATTAAATTTAAAAATATACGTAAGAATATAATGGACTTTTGTACACTAATATTGTATCCTGCAACTTACAGTATTTGTTCATTTTCTCTAAAAGTCTTTTGGTGGCGTCTTTAGGATTTATTATATAGAGAATTTTGTCATATGCAAATAATGACAGCCTCACTTCTTCCATCCCAATTTAGATGCCGTTTAGTTCATTTTCTTGCCTATTTTCTCTGACTAGGAATTCCAGTACTCTGATGAATAACAGTGGTGAGAGTGAGCATCCTTGTCTTGTTCCTGATTTTACAGGAAAAGCTTTCAGTTTTTCACCACTGACTATGACATTAGCTGAGTGTCACAGCATGCCTTTATTATGTTGAGATATTTGGCTTCTCTACCCATTTTACTGTGTTTTAGTCATAAGTAGCTGTTGTATGTTGTCAAATGCCTTTCTTGAACTGATCACATGATTTTTTATCTCTTTTTTTCTTAATGTGGTGCATCACACTGATTGATTTGTGAGTGTTTAATCATCCTTCCACCCCTGGAATGAACCTCACTTGATCATGATATGTGATACTTTTAATGTATAGTTGTATTTGATTTACCAGTCTTTTGTTTATAATTTTTGCATTGATGCTCACCAAAGATACTGGCCTGTACATTTCTTTTGTGTGTATATCCTTCACTGGTTTTGTTATAAGGAAAAGGTTGGCATCATGAAATGAGTTTGAAAGTATTCCCTCTGCTTGAATTTTTGGAACAGTTTGAGAAGGATTGGTATTTAATCTTCTTTGAATGCTTTGCAGAATTAAACAATGAATCCATCTGGGCCTGGACTTGTGTTTAAGGGGAAGTATTTGATTACTGCTTAAATTTCCTTACTAGTGATCCTCTACTTAGGTTTTCCAATTCTTTTTTTTTTTAATTTCAGTATGGTTGGTATATAATATTTTATCATTTGTATTAGTTTTAAGTATACAATATAGTGATTTGAAAATGTTATACCTTACCATGAGATCATCCAACTAATTCTACCATCAACTGCGATGGTGAAAATTAATCATAAAAATATTTCCCTTCACCTTTTTCATGAATCACCCCATCCACCTCCCATCTGACAACCATTCCTTTACTCACTGTTTCTTTAAGTCTGTTCTTGTTTTGTTTCTTTGTTTTCTCTGTTTATTTAGATTCCACATATCAGTGAAATCATATGTATTTGTTTTTCTCTTTTATACTTATTTAACGTAGCATAATACCTAGATCCATCTATGTTTTTGCATATGGCAAGATTTCATTCTTTGTTTATATTAGTGCAATATTCCTGTGTGTGTGTGTGTGTGTGTGTGTATATAAATTCTTTATCTATTCATGTAATTATGAACACTCACTTTGCTTTCATATCCTGGGTATTATAAGTAATGCAGCAAGGAACATATGTGTCCATGTATGTTTCTTAATTAATTGGATAAATACACAGAATTAGAGTTGTTAGGTTGTATTATAGATCTATTTTTAGTTTTTTAAGGAATATCCAGAGAGTACCCTATAGTGGTTGCACCAATTTGCAATCCCACCAACAGTGCACAAGGCTTCTATTGTCTCCACATCCTTGCCAACACATGGTGTTTGTTTGTTGGACTTTTGAATACAGCCATCCTGACTGGGGTGATGTGGGATCTCAAAATTGTTCTGATTTTCACTGTCCTGGTGATTAATTATATTGAACATCTTTTCATATGTCTGTTGCCATAAGTATGTCTTCTTTGAGATACATCTTTTCATGTCCTTTGACCATTTTCTAATCAGTTGATTAATATTTTTACTGTTGACATAATTAAAGGTGTCCCCCATTTCCCCCATTTTTGACCCCATTCACCAAGTCCCAGCCCTACCCACTACCGCTCTAGCCCTAACCACATTGTTGTCTGTGTCCATGGGATATGCATATATGCTCTTTGGCTATTCTCCTAACCTCCTTTCATCCTGTCTGCTCCACCCACCTCCCAATTTGTTGTTTTATACAAAGTCAAAAGAGATTTGAATGAAAATAAAAATTATATATTGCTCTACTATATTCATGGAAATATTTTTTTCTCATTTATTTTCACTTAATTTATTGGATTCACATTGGTTAATAAATTTATATATATTTCAAATATACATGTCTATGATACATGATCTGTATATTGCATTGTGTACCCACCACCCAAAGTCAGTTCATTTTCTGTCACATATATTTGGTTCCCTTTACTCATTTCCCCACCCCCACTTCCCTCTGGTAACCAACAAACTTGTCTCTGTCTACAAGTTTCAGTTTTATATCTCACATATGAGTGAAATCATATTGTTCTTAGCTTTTTCTGACTTATTTTGCTCAGCATAATATTCTCTAAGTCCATCCATGTTGTCTCTAATGGCCAAAGTTAAGATTCACATTGCTCCAGAAAATCAACAGTCAAGTAAAAAATTACCTGGAGAATTTCAAAGCCTGAAAAAATACATTGCTATCTAAAAACCTACATCCACCTGAGAAAACTATCATTGAAATAGTGCAATGTAGACTCTAAAATGTGTGAAAATCTTTAGAGATATAAAAAGAAGAAGTTTTCTGTACTTACTTGTACAAGCCTCTGTGATATTTGTCCAGGTAGCAGTGTTCTCACAAACAATTTTGGTGGGACGAGGAGGATACCTAGGCACATATCCTAGGATACACTGGTAGTCTATTTCAACCCCAATATTATAAGGGGGTGAATGATTAGTCTTGGATACCATAGTACGGAACTTCGGTGGGTCACCACAGTAACCATCTGGAAATAACAAAATAAGAACATGAAAGTAAATTATTTTCTTTTTTACAACAGCCCCAGAATAAGGCTTGGCAGCAGGCAGGGAGTACAGAATGAATGGAAAGGTCCTTGACAACATCTGAAGTGATTGTGCCAGGGTTTTACCCGGCGATGTTCTGTGTCTGCTTCAAATAACATTCTATTAGCTTTTGCTTACTTTGGGAATAAGCTGAATATTCTTGCAACAGTAAGTTAAAGAGACAGCAGAAATACTTTTGGCTTTAAAATATATTTATAGGTATGCAACCTTCCCATTTTTTCTGAGTTCATTTCCCATGCACCTCTCCTCTAAGAAGACTTGATAGCCCTTCATCAGATTACTCTTCCACAGTTTGAAAGGCAAACTAATGACGACTTCTCACTTCAGGCTCAGTCTCCTATCAGGAGGCAAGTTCCTAAGATCAAGGATCATATGCCTCCTTTATACACTACACTCTGTACCCAATGGTGCTCAAGGAATGCTATGGAAAGAGGTGACTATTAAACAAGCGCCATGGATTTCATAGATCAAAATAAATATGGACTAAACTATTTTACAATATAGGACTGGAGTAGTTAAAAAATTGTGGCACTCTAACAAGAGGCTGAGTGCCCCTGCTCCCAGCCATGGACTAGATTTACAGCTAAAATACTGCATAGGCAGCTTCTAAAAACAAGGGAAATATAGCTGATTGGGTATATTTTGACTAAGAAGCACTGAAGAAACATTGTAGAGACTGGTAAGAGAGGGGGAGGTGTGGAAGGGGCAGTGCCCCCGTCCCCCCCGAAGCCCATGCTTGACTGGGAGGCCTGAGGGTTAGAGGATGCAAAGCTTCCTCCCCTTGGTAGTGTGGACTTGTTGGGGGCATAGATGTTGATCATGCTCTGTTGACAGTGGTTGTGAAAGGGGGAAAGGGACCTAATAGGAATAGGACCATAGTTGTTTAATGAGTATTCACCATACTAACTATGGATCAGAAGTTTTCCTTCAGAACCTGGGAAACTGGAGGATGTGCTGCAAGAAGAAAAACAGGGCTGTAAGAAGATAAGACACGATGGGACCTGGGTGGGTCCATTGCTCACAACAGAAAATGCATTTTGAGAACAGACAAAGGACAATAAGCACGTTGACTTGGTTGCTGTGCCTGGAGACTGAACCTCCTCTGGGAATTTGCCTCTGTAATGCTGATCATTCTCAGGTCCTAAGGAAGTGGTGAAGCTGGGTTCTAAACACATTGAAAATTAATTACTTTTTTATCTGACTTCAAGATCATGGAGGGGACTCCAGGACTACAGACTCTGTAGCCATCCTCCCCCCCTCCGCCCTTGCATGCAGCCTTTCTTCTTTATCTCTAGATAATCAGCTATCTAGTAAGGAGAGAGCAGGGCAGATGTGGGGTAGACAAATCCTGTTGCTCTCTCCCATGCTGCCAGCAGTATTGGAATAAACACTCATATATGATTCAACCCTGTCTCTGCTTAATTGGCCCAAGTGGTGACAGGCAGCCCAGACGCACTGTGTCCAGTTTCAGACTGGCATCCAAAAGCAGGGATCTCAAATCCTCAGCAGTGGAGAAGGGAAGGAGAGCCCATGCACATCGGGCAGAGAGAGCCAGGAGAGCTGTCTGCCTTTGAGGTGGGGTCCGAAACTTCCCAGTGAAAGAACACGCCTAATGGCAGCAGCTTTGGCAGGACATATTCACTCCCGGTACTGACTGCAGGAAAGCCTGTCCTGCAGTGTGTGGCTTCAGAATAGAAAGGGGCCTGTGGGTTGCCCCCAGCAGTGAACCAAAGGGACCCTCTGCTTTCCTGTAAAGCACTGTATGAGCTCCAGAAAGCATTTTAACTGTGTGGCACAGGGAAGGGGATGCGAGACTTCTCGCCACCAGACTCTGGAGCTGCCTATGAGGCAGAGTGGGGATTTTTGACCTGTTCTGAAGAAAGCCCGATAGGGAACAGAGCTGGGAATCATGGCCCCAGCTTTACTGAGATCACCTCTGTGGGAGACCTGCATGGGGCTAAATATGTAATCCCTTCTGCTTGGACCTGTGGTGCAATGGTGCCAGATCCTCAAAAAGCAGGTTTTCTGCCTGTTTGTTACTTTATATGTATTTTATTACTGCTTGGCACCCCATGGCATCCACCTTCCTGGCTTATATTGGGGAGGCAGGCCAGCCAAAGCTGGGTTTTGTGTTTGCATTGTTCAGCCAGCAAGAACGGGGGAAAGGAGGAACGGAGCATGGCTGCCTCTCCTGCAGGATAGGAGTACCACCTCCACCAGAAAAGGGGCTGGTCTAGCTCACTGAAGCCTGTGATACCCCTGCAGGGCACAGGTTGATGGGGGAAGGGACAACAGCTCACAGAAGGACCTTTCAAGACTACGACTCTCAGGGAGTTTTGTTTGGGAACCAGAAGAAATGCTTAAAACCCTGTCTGGGGGCTGGGCAGGTAACGTGCTCACCAGAGTCTCTTTTGATCAATCCCACGGAGCCAAGGCCACCTAAAACTGCCCATACAGAAAAGGCAAACAGGCTCAATTCAATCTGAACATTCACCAGGTTACTTTAGGGGTAACTAGAGCTGGAGAATATGGTAGAGACTGAGGAGTTGGCTTTGAAGCAGAGATTAATTTCCCCACAGAGAATGCCTGACGCAGAAATCTGTAAGAGGCCCAAGAGCGATAGGTACACAAATTGGCCTGCACCGTAAAGACTCTCTTCAGAAGATGCTGGAGTAAGACTAGTCAACCAGAAGAAGAAGGAAAAGTAAATGACAGGTAGCGGTGGTCTGTAGAGAGCTTCAGATCAACCAGCTATATAAATAAACCAAGGGACAAACCCACACAGGTCCTGACATTGCCTGACCCTAAAGTACCACCTAAGAGGCCCCAAATAAGCATATAAAACAGTGAACTTCAGATAAAATAAGCTGCCCACAAAAATTCACTTGGTTGGCTTTTAAAAAAATTACTACTATTATCATCATCATTACGATTATTATTGGATGTGATGTCTTGCTTTGTTTTTTTTGTTGTTTTTGTTTTGTTCTTCTTTTTAAGATTTCCTTCATATTCTCTGCTTTATTGTTTGGATATTCTTATTGTAATTATTAAGTTTATTGCTTTTCTCTACTATTTTTTCCATATCTCTTATTAACCTCCTCCTGTGCCCTTGCTTGACCTTTCTCTCTCCTTGTTCCCTTTGCATAACTTCTTTTCCCTTTTCTTTCTCCATCTTCCTGTCTTTTTAAAACCATTTTCCTATCCCTACTGTCTGCCTTTATTTTTTCCTTTCTTCTTTCATTTCACAATCTTTTTCTCTGACTCCTTTAACTCCTAGTAGCTTCTTTATTTTTTATTTTTTTACTATTAGCAATAGTATCCATTTCTCTTTCCTTTTTTGCTTTAGCATTTGTGTTTTCTCGTTGCTTTCCTAAATCTACTTTCTCTTGGGTTGTTTTCATACTGATTGTCGGCTATGTTGTAAGTTCCTGTGTGTTTTACTTTCCCCTGTCAGCACCTGTAGAACAGCTCACATGACATGGTAGAGGCTGAGCTTCACAGTTAGGCAGCCTGACAGGAGAGTCCTCACACCAACAGGTCAACAACGATCTAGACCCAACCACAACAGGAGACCCCAAAGAACTTACAAAGGGACACGCCCAAAATATACTGCTCAGAAGTATAAGAGAAATACACCTCTGGGTCCTACCGGATATTCACTACAAAAGCCCACACCACAAACACGGACACAGAAAATATATCTAAATCACAGATACAAACTGAAAGAGACAACTAAAATGGCGAGACAAAGAAAAAAACTGCAAACTAAAGAAAAGGAAAAACTGCCAGAAAAAGACCTTGATGAGATGGAGGTAAGCAAGTTATCAGAAATAAGAGATGAGAATAATGGTTATCAAGATGTTCAAAAAAATTAGTGAGAATCACAAGACACTTAATGGGAACTTCCAGGAATTTAGAGGGAAATACAAAGAACTTAGTGAAAGCTACATCAGCATGAAAAAATATAGATATTAGGAGTAAGAACCAGGCAGAAATGAAGAGGAATTAAAAGCAGGCTCAATGAAGCAGAGGACTGAATAAGTGAATTTGAAGATAAGGTAGGAAAACAACTCAACCAGAGCAGCAAGCAGGAAAATACTTAAAAAGCATGAGGACAGTTTAAGGGAACTGAGGGACAACATGAAACAAAACAAAATGTGCACAATAGGGGTGCCAGAGGGGGAGGGAAGGAGGCAAGGGAGAGAGAACCTGTTGGAAGAAATAACGGCAGAAAACTTCTCTAAGCTGGCGAAGGAGAAAGCCTACCAAGTTCAGAAAGCACAGAGGGCACCAAACAAGAGGAACCCAAAGAGACCCACTCCAAGACACACCACAATTAAAATGACAAATGTTAAGGACAAAGAGAATATTAAGGGCTCCAGGAGAGACAATCAGTGACCAACAAGAGATGCCCCATAAGGTTGTCAGTAGATTTCTCAACAGAAACACCTCAGGCCAGAAGGGATTAGCATGAAGTTTTCAAAGTAATGAAAAGCAAGAACCTGCAACCAAGACTGCCCTATACAGCAAGGCTCTCATTTAAAATGGAAGGGGAAATAAAGAGCTTCCCAGACAGAAGAAGGATAAAGGAGCTCAGTACCACCAACCCAGCACTGCAAGAAATGCTAAAAGGACTGCTCTAAGAAGAAAAATATATTCACAGAAAAGTACATAGGCATAAAGGGGAAAATTGGAGTAAACTAATATGTATCAATAAAAATCTTAAATATAAATGGAATAAATACACCAATCAAAAGTCATAGGGTAGCTGAGTGGATAAGAAATATGACCCATGTATATACTGTCTACCAGAGACCCACCTCAGAGCAAAGGATTCACACAGGCTGAAAATGAAGGGATGGAAACAAATATTCCATGAAAAAATGCAACAAACCAAACAAACTAAAAAGATGGGGTAGCAATACTTATTTCTAACAAAACAGACTTCAAAATAAAGACCTAACAAGAGACAAAAAAGGTCACTATATAATACTAAAGGCATTGATCCAGCAGAAGGTTATAACCCACATAAACATATATGCCTATAATATAGGAGCACCGAAATATACAAAAATCTTGGTTGACTGTAAGGGGGATATTAACAGCAATACAACCATAGAGGGGAACTTTAACACCCCATTGTCTTCACTGGATACATCATTCAGACAAAAATCAACAAGGAAACAAAGACCTTAAAAGACACAATAGATCTAATGAATTTAATTGATATTTACAGAACATTTCATCCCAAAGCAGCAGAACATACATTCTTCTAAAGTGCACTTAGAACATTCTCAAAAATAGACCACATATTAGGGCACAAAAGAAGTCTCTACAAGTTCATGAAGAATGAAATGATATTAAGCATATTTTTAAATCACAATGGCATGGAACTAGAAATCAATCACTTTAAAAAAAACTCAAAGCCCTGCCGGGCGTGGCTCAGTGGTTGAGGGTCAACCTAGCATCCAGGCGATCGGGGTTCGATTCCCCGTCAGGGCACAATGCCCGGGTTGTGGGCTCGATCAATGACTCTCATGTCGTTGATGTTTCTGTCTCTCTCTCTCCTTCTCCTTTCCTCTCTCTGAAATCAATAAAGATATTTAAAAAAACCCTCAAAAATATTCAAACACATGGAGTCTAAATAGCATGTTATTAAGTAAGGAATGGGTTGTCAAAGAGACCAAGAAATAAATAAAATACTTCCTGGACAAAAATGAAAACGAACAGACAACAACCCCAAGTCTATGGGACACAGCAAAAGCAATCTTGAGAGGAAAGTTCATAGCATTATAGGCATACCTCAAGAAACAAGAGAAAGCTGAAATAAACTATCAAATACTACAACTAAAAGAATTAGAAAGAGAACACCAAGAAAAGTCCAGAGGAAGTAGAAGAGGTAAATAACATAGATCAGAGCAGAAATAAATGCCATAGAAACTAAAAATAAAAATACCAAAAAAACAAAACAAATGATCAATGAAACCAAGAGTTGTTCCTTTCGGGGGGGGGGGGGGAGGAGAAAGATTAATGAACCTTTAGCCAGGCTCACCGAGAAAAAAAAGAGAAAGGACCCAAATAAATAAAATCAAAAATGAAAGGCTGAAGTAACAACAGACACCACAGGAATAGAAAGGATTGTAAGAAACGACCAGAAGAATCTATATGCCAACAAACTGGACAACGTGGATGAAATAGATAAATTCATAGAAAAAGACAATCTTCAAAACTCAATCAGGAAGAATCAGAAAACCTGAATACGCCAATAACAACTGAGGAAATCAAAAAACTCCCAGCAAACAGAAGTCTGGAAACAGACAGATTTACAGGTGAGTTTTACCAAACATTGAAACATGAATTAACACCTAATCTTCTTAAACTATTCCTAAAATTCAAGAGGAGGGAAGACTTCCAACCTCGTTTTATGAGGCCAGTATTATCCTAATTCCAAAACCAGATCAAGAAACTACCAAAAAGAGAATTAAGACCAATATACCCTATAAATATACACGCTAAATTCCTCAACCAAATATTAGCAAATCAGATCCAGCAATACATTACAAAGTTCATACAACATGACCAAGTGAGATTTATCCCAGGGATGCAAGGCTGATATAATATTCCCAAATTAATACATGTAATATTTCACATTAACAAAATGAAGGACAAAAATCATGATCATATCAATAGATGCAGAAAAAGCATTTGACAAAATCTAGTGTCAATTTATGATAAAAACTCTCAGCAAAGTAGGAATAGAGAGAGCATACATTAACATAATAAAGGCCACATATGACAAGCCTACAGCCAACATTGTACTCAATGGCCAAAAATGAAAACCATTTCCCTTAAACACAAGAACATGACAGGGTTGTCTGCTTTCACCAGTATTATTCAACATAGTACTGGAAGTCTTTGCCACAGTGATCAGACAGGAAGAAAACAAAAGGCATCCAAATTGGAAAGGAGGAAGGAAAACTGTCATTATATGCAGATGACATGATATTGTAGAAAGAAAATACTAGACTCCACCAAAAACTTCTAAGGTTTAATAAATGAATTAGGCAATGGAGCAGGATATGAAATTAACATGCAAAAAGCAAAAATATTTTTATACATCAATAATGAAGTCTCAGAAAGAGAAACTAAACAATACCACTCACCACTGCAACTAAAAAAATAAGACCAAAGAATAAGCTTAATCAAGGACATAAAGACCTGTACTTGAAAAAAGATATAGAGAAAGATACAAAGAGGTGAAAGAATATACTATGTTCACGGATTAGAAGAATTAAAATCATTAAAATGTCCATATTACTCAAGGCAATCAATAGATTCATTGCAATTCCTATTGAAATACCAACAGCCTATTTCACATAATTAGAACAAATATTCCGAATGTATTTATGGAACTAAAAAAGACGCTCAATAACCACAAGAATTTTGAGAAAAAAGATCTGAGTTGGAGGGATCACTACAACAGATATCAATCTATATTACAAAGCCATTTTAATTAAAACAGCATGGTATTGGTACACAACAGATATACATATAGATCAGTGGAACAGAACAGAGAACCCAGAAATTAACCCATTATGGTCAATTAATATTTGACAAGAGAGGCAAAGGCATACAATGGGGTAAAGACATTCTCTTCAATAAATGGTGTTGAGAAAATTGGACAGGTACATGAAAAAAAATGATACTAGACCACCAACTTATTACATACACAAGAATAAATTCAAAATGGATAAAAAATTGAATGTAAGTCATGAAACCATAAAAATCCCGGAAAAAAACATAGGCACTAAAATCACACATATGTCACATAGCAGAATGTTCACCAATACATTTAATAGGACAAGAGGGACAAAATAAAAATAAACCAATGGGACTACATCAAACTGAAAAACTTCTGTACAGAAAAAGAAATCATCCTCAAAATACAAAGGGAATCACACAGTATGGAAAAATATACTTGCAAAGGATACATCTGATAAAGGGTTAATTTCCAAAATATACAAAGAACTCATACACTCAACAAGAGAGAGACAAACCACCTGATTAAAAAATGGGCAAAGGACCTGAAAGATACTTCTACAAAGAGGACATACAGATCGCCCAGAGATACATGAAAAAATGCCCAAAGTTACTAATCATCAGAGAGATGCAAATTAAAACCACAATGAAGTATCACTTCACACATGTCAGAATGGCTCTCATCAACAAACCATCAAATGAGAAGTACTGGCGAACAGGTAAAGAAAGGAGAACCCTAGTACACTGCTGGTGAGAATGCAGACCGGTGCAGATACTATGGAAAACAGTATCGAGGTTTCTCAAAAAATAAAAAATTAGAAATGGAACTGCCAGTTCTAAGAATATATCCTAAGAATCCTGAAACGCCAATCAGAAAGAATATATGCACCCCTAAGTTCATAGCAGCACTACTGACAGTAGCTAGGACCTGGAAACAGCAGAAGTCCCCATCAGTAGATGAGTGGATAAAAAATCTGTAGGACATTTATACCACGGAATACTATGCAGCTTTATAAAAGAAGGATCTCTTACCCTTTGAGACAGCTCGGATTGACCTGGAGAATATTATGCTAAGCAAAATAAGCCAGTCAGAAAAAAGACAAATATCACATGATGCCACTCATAGGTAGAATCAAAGGAACAAAATAAATTGACAAACAAGATTGGACCACAAGACACGGAAGCATGAAACAGTACGACAGAAATCAGAGGGAAGGCGGGAAGGAGGGAAGGAAGAAATTAACCAAAGAATTTATAAGCATATATGCACAGTCCATGGACACAGACAAAAGACAGGTTAAGGCCGGGGGTGGGTGGCATTTGGGTGGAAAGGGAGAAAGGGGGGAAAATGAGGGACATCTGTAATACTGTCAACAATAAAATAAACTTTAAAAATATATAAGACTTCATGTCATATATTTTATATCAGTGAACTGAGCATTTAATAAGTTAATAGATGTCAATTATATATCAAAATTTATAACTTTAACATTATTTAAAATAGAATTTATTACTGCTTCACTAATCAATGAATCATGCTTAGCAAAAAAATATCTCTGACCTAGCTGTTTCAGCTAAATTTCTATATTGCTATGCTATTAGAATTTTTATTTCTGGATTTTCTTTTGGTTAGCTTTTATTCTTCCTAGAATAGTGTAATTTCTACTTCATCCACTCCTCTTCCTTGAAATTATCTGTGGGCTTGAAAGCCTAACGAATATGAAAGAACTGTTATGTAAAATAATATCATGGAGACACATCAGGTAAAGCACTAAAGGCTAAAAGAATGCAGAGGCCTCTCCTATAAGGTTAAGGATGGAAGAAAGGAGATAGATCTACTTTATCCCCAAAAACCTCTCTTTTCTTACTCCCTGGATTGGTCTTATATCAGATTGATGTTAAATTTTAAATATACATATTTTTATAATTCTATCAAATAATAAAAATTATATGACTCTTTTGAAATTAAAATTATTGGGGTAAGTGGTTAATAACACTATGTAAATTTCAAGTGCACAACGTTATAATAGGACATCTGCCTGCTCTACTGTGAAGTTTAGTCTCCTTCCCTCGCCTGCCTTTAACCTCTTCATCTTCTCCCCACCACCTTTCCCTTCTGGTAACCACCATTTGGTTGTCTGGAACTGGGAGGTGGGGTTTTTTGCTGGTTTCCTTCTGTCCATGTGTTGCTTTTTGCTTTATATCCCACATGAGTGAAATCATAGTTTTAGTCCTTTCCTGGCTGACTTACTTCCTTAGCATAATCCTCTCAAGATCCGTCCATACTGTTGCAAGTGGCAATAATTAATCTTTTTATGTCTGAGTACTATTCCACTGTATATACATACCAAGTCTTTATCCAATCATCTGTTGAAGGACACTTAGGTTGTCTCCATGTCTTTAGCTAGTGTAAATAATGCTGCAGTGAATACAGAGTGTCATATATCTTGGAAAGTGTTTTCAATTTTTTCTGGTAGATACCCAGAAGAAGGGTTGCTGGTTCATGTGTTACCTCTATTCTTAATTTTTCTGATGACCCGTCATACTGTTTTCCATAGTGGCTGGCTGCACCAATTTACATTCCCACCAGCAGAGCATGAGGGTTCCCTCTTCTCCATATTCTCTTCAATACTTGTTATTTCTTGTCTTTTTGATAATAGACATTTTATCAGGTGTGAGGTCGTATCTCATTGTGGTTTTGATTTGCATTTCCCTAATAACTAGTGATGTTGAGAATCTTTTAATACATTGGAAGGCCATCTGTATGTCTTCTTTGGGTGACTGTCTATTCAGGTCTTCTGCCCATATTCTAATCACATTTTATTGCTGTTGTTGAGCTGTAAGAGTTCTCTATATATTTTGGAAATTAGGCCCTTATCAGAGGTATCCTCTGCAAATACTTATTCCCATTCAGTTGATTGCCTTTTTTGTTGTCTTGTTAATCCGTTTTGGAGGATATTTTGCCCATTCATTTTTAGAGAGAGTGGGAAGGATGGAAGGTGGGAGGGAGGGAGAGAGAGAAACATCAACGTCAGAGAGACACATCTATTGGTTGCCTCCTGCATATGTCTGAACTGGGGCCAGAGACTGAAACTGCAACACAGGTACCTGCCCTTGACTGGGAATCAAATCCACAACCCTACAGTGTGAGGGATGATGCTCTAACCATTGAGCAATGTTGGCCAGGGCAGTTGCCTTTTTGTTCTTTTGACAGTTTCTTTTGCTGTGCAGAAGCTTTTAAATTTGATGTAGTGCCATTTATTTATTTCTTTTTTCAGTTCCTGTGCCTTGGGGGTCAAGTTCACAGAAACCCCGCTGAGACCACGGTGTATAAGTTTAATAATTATATATTCTCCTATGTATTTTATTGTTACAGGTTTTATATTCAAGTCTTTAATCCATTTTGAGTTAATTTTTGTTTATGGTATCACATAGAAGTCTAAGTTTTTTCTTTTGCATGCGGCTTTCCAGTTCTCCCAGTACCATTTATTGAGGAGACTTTTCTTTTGTCATTGTCTCTTTTTGGCTCTGTTGTCAAAAATTAGTTGTTCATTATGTGTGTGATTATTTCTGTGCTCTCAGTTCTGTCCAATTAGCTGTGAGACTGTTTTCCTGCCAATGCCACACTTTTATTGTAGCTTTGTAGCATAGTTTGAAGTCAGGAGGTGTAATACTGAAACTGGAACCAAGTTTCCACAGAAACCAAACTCATGAGACAGACGCCTGCTGCCACAGACACCAAACTCATGAGACAGATGCTGGTAAAAAGAAAACAAGTTTATTTAAGTGCCTGTAACCTGAGAAGATGGGGGATTCATCTCAAAGCCATCTTGACATCTCAGTGCAGGCATCGGTTCTTAAAGGGAGGGAGAGGGACATAATTGATGTTCATTGAGGGAAAGCAGAACAAAGAGATCAGGAGGAGGGGCTGTGAACCTGCCTCCAAGCAGTCCTTGCTGTTCCCAGAAGGGATCATTTAAAAAAAACTTTTTTTCTTGAATTTTAGAGAGAGAGGAAGGGAGAGGGAAAGAGAGAAACATGGATGGGAGAGTGAAACATTGAACGGCTGCCTGCAGCATTTCCCCTTCCAGGCATCAAGCTTGCAACCCTGGCATGTGCCATCTCCAGAATAGAACAGGCAACCCTTTGGTACATGGGAGAGTGCCCAACGAACTGAGCCACACCCGACAGGGTCATATGGATCTTTGATGTCAGCATACTGGATCTGGTCAGTGCTAGCTAAATTCCTGCAGTTGGGCAACCTTGCATCAGCCATGAAGTCTTGGCCAAGGCCGAATCTTCTACAAGCAGAAATTGGGACTGCTAATGCCTGTAATACTCATAAGGAAACTGATATTATGTGAATTCCTTTTATCAGTTTATCAGTACATTTTATTCTAATTCCATTTCATGGTTAGTCAGTGTACTATAAAGTTTTTATTCACTGTTATAATATCTTTAGCTTTGTTCTTTTTTCTCAGGATTGCTTTGGCCATTCAGAGACTTTTGTAGGTCCATAAAATTATATAAAATTTGTTTTATTTCTTTGAAAAATGCCATTCGGATTTTGATGGGGATTGCATTAAATTTGTATATTGTTTCACATATATGCCCATTTTAAAAATGCTAAATCATCTAATCCATTAACATGAAATATCTTTCCATTTATTGGTCTTCTTAAATTTCTTTCAGCAATGTACTTTTCAGTATAAAGTTCCTTCACATCCTTTGTTGATTCCTTTGTATTTTATTCTGATTGTTCCAATGTAAATAGGATACTTTTCTTTATTTCTCTTTCTGATATTTTGTTGTTAATATGTAAGAACAGCCCAACAGGGTGTGGCTCAGCAGTTGAGCATTAACCTAGGATCCAGGAGATTGCAGTTTGATTCCTGGTCAGGGCACATGCCTGGGTTGAGGGGTTGATCCCCAGTTGGGGGTGTGCAGAAGGCAGCCGATCAATGACTCTCTCATCATTTATGTTTCTCTCTCTCTCTCTCTCTTCCTCTCTCTGAAATCAGTGAAGACATATTTTTAAAAAACAACAACATATTAAATTTAAAACTATATTTAAGAACACAATGGATTTTTGTACACTGATATTGTATCCTGCAACTTACTGTATTTGTTCATTTTCTTTAAAATTCTTTT
Organism: Miniopterus schreibersii; assembly: GCF_964146895.1. Lineage (NCBI taxonomy): Eukaryota > Metazoa > Chordata > Mammalia > Chiroptera > Miniopteridae > Miniopterus > Miniopterus schreibersii. The sequence continues at coordinate 29,325,352 of NC_138119.1, forward strand.
GGTGGAGTCTTTAGGGTTTACTATATAGAGAATTTTGTCATATGCAAATAGTGACAGCTTCACTTCTTCCATCTAATTTAGATGCCTTTTAGTTCATTTTCTTGCCTATTTTCTCTGGCTAGGAATTCCAGGAATCTGTTGAATAATAGTAGTGAGAGCGGGCATCCTTGTCTTGTTCCTGATTTTACAGGAAAAGCTTTCAGTATACTGCTTTACATATATGGCCATTTTAACAATGCTAAATCTTCTAATCCATTAACTAGCTAATGAAATATCTTTCCATTGATTATGACATTAGCTAAGTGTCACAGCATGTCTTTATTATGTTGAGATACTTTCTTCTCTACTTAATTTATTGTGTTTTAGTCATAAGTAGCTGTTGTATCTTGTCAAATGCCTTTTGTGCATCTTAAAGTGGTCATGTGATTTTCATCTCTTGTTTTGTTAATGTGGTGCATCACATTGATTGATTTGTGAATGTTTAATCATCCTTCCATCCCAGGAATGAACCTCACTTGATCATGATATGTGATACTTTTAATGTATAGTTGTATTTGATTTACCAGTATTTTGTTTACAATTTTTGCATTGATGCTCATCAAAGATATTGGCCTGTGTATTTCTTTTGTGTGTGTGTCTGTGACTGGTTTTGTTATCAGGGAAAAGTTGGCCTCATGAAATGAGTTTGGAAGTATTCCCTCCGCTTGAATTTTTGGAACAGTTTGAGAAGGATTGGTATTTAATCTTCTTTGAATGCGTTGCAGTATTAAACAATGAGCCATCTGGGTCTGAACTTTCGTTTAAGGGGAAGTATTTGATTACTGCTTAAATTTCCTTACTAGTGATCCTTTACTTAGGTTTTTCAATTCTTTCGTTAAAAATTTCAGTATAGTTGGTATATAATATTTTATCAATTGTATTAGTTTTAGGTATACAATATAGATTTGAAAATGTTATACCTTACCATGAGATCATCCAACTAATTCTACCATCAACTGTCATGGTGAACATTTATCACCATAATATTTCCCTTCAGCTTTTTCATGCATCCCCCATCCACCTCCCCTCTGGAAACCATCCCTTTATTCACTGCTTCTATGAGTCTGTTCTTGTGTTGTTTGTTTCTTTGTTTTATGTGTTTATTTAGATTCCACATATAAGTGAAATTATATGGTATTTGTTTTTCCCTTTTATACTTATTTAACATAGCACAATACACCCTAAGGCCATGTATGTTTCTGCAAATGGCAAGATTTCATTCTTTTTTATATTAGTGCAATATTCCAGTGCGTGTGTGTGCCTGTGTGTGTATAAATTTTTTAACCATTCATGTAATTATGAACACTCACTTTGCTTTCATATCCTGGGTATTATAAGTAATGCAGCAAGGAACATATGTGTCCATGTATTTTTTTAATTAATTGGATAAATACCCAGAATTGTAGTTTGGGGGTTGTACTCTAGACCTATTTTTTGTTTTTTAAGGAATATCCACTCTGTTCTTAATTTACTACTAAATCCGCCTTCAGTACTTATTTTCATTAGTACGTTCGTTTGGGAAAGTGTGCCCTGAGATAGGGAATGTAGCCCATTTCTTTCCAACCCATAAGCTACACCTTGACCTAACGTCTTTATATATTTATGATTGTGCTTACTGTCTAGCCTTTTTAGGGTTTGCTGGAGATGGCGGTATATAGGCTGATTTAGCAAGAGTTGGTGAGGTTTAACGGGGTTTATCGATTATAGAACAGGCTCCTCTAGAGGGGTGTGAAGCACCGCCAAGTCCTTTGAGTTTTAAGCTTTTGCTAGTAGTTCTCTGGCAAATAGTTTTGTTGCATAAAATTTTTAAGGTTTATAGCTAAGCATAGTGGGGTATCTAATCCCAGTTTGGGTCTTAGCTGTCGTGTAGTCAGAATTTTAAAAGTCACTTTCGTTGTTTATTTTACAATGGCTGGGGCTTTTTACAGCTTAGCCAAAGTTTAACTTTATTTTCTACTTTTTCTTTAACACACTTTACGCCGAAGGTCTATTAATTTGGGTTAATCGTATGACCGCGGTAGCTGGCACGAGATTTACCAACCCTATGATAATTAGCATAACTTAGTCAAACTTTCGTTCATAGCTTAATTTTTATTACTGCTGTTTCCCGTGGGGGTGTGGTTGAGCAAGGTGTAGTGGGCTACTGTAGAGTGTGCCTGATACCCGCTCCTTTTTATCGGCAGATCGATTTAGAGGGCATTCTCACTGGTATGGGGATACTTGCATGTATAAATTTACTAAAAACTAATAGAAGGGCCAGGACCAAACCTTTATGTTTATGGAGCCCGGTAGGCTCATCTAGGCATTTTCAGTGCCTTGCTTTAAATTGTTAAGCTACATTAACTGAGACTTGGAGTAGAGGCCATTAAAATGCGCCACGGATCTAGAGGCATAGCTGTCTAAGGAAAGTTGTCTCATTAAAGTGATACGATTCTATCACGAAGACAGTATTACATTTTAATGGGGTAGAGAGTTAAGCATACAGACCTATCGGGGATAGTCTTGTTTTTGGGGTTTGGCAGGACTCAAACTGTATAAGTTCGGCTTAACGGGGGGTGGGGGGGGTTTGTTAAGCAAGGGTAGTCTGGGTAACGTGAGCGGGTGCGTGCACAGGTGCATGATCCCATATGTCCTGAAACCATGAAAACTATGTCCTCTGTTTAGGCTGCCGCGAGTATACCACCCCACATGTAGAAACTAACCATCTTATGTACCTGCATCATTAATCAAATGTCAAATTCACATTCAATTTCCCGATCCATTGAACTCCTGTCCCGGTTCCTCATTATGTGTACTATGAAGGTACATGCTGGGTCCGTCTAGACTTACAGTCCTGTGACGGGGCCAGGCGGCCATAGTTGAGTCCAAGCATCCCCAAAATAAAAAGATACCAAGGGCACTTCAAACCACCCGTTGCCGAGATAAGAGGGTGATAGACCCGTCATCCATCGTGATGTCTTATTTAAGAGGAACGTATGGGCGATCTTCTCCTAAATGGTCCTGAAGTAAGAACCAGATGCCGTTTACGACCCATTGTAGCTACCCCCACAGTCAATGGGCCCAGGGCGAGAAGAGGGACACGTTTGTGGGTGGGTTGCTGGTTTCACGGAGGATGGTAGATCAATAAACCAACAATACCTGCGGGATAGCCATGTTGACTGGGATTTATCACACTAAATGGTTTATGTACGATAAATAATATAATGTGCTCATGTAATATAAGATCATAAATGTACATGCTACATATTCATGGGGAAATAAAGTTAATGCACGATGTACACAGTATCACCATGGGGTATGTGTTTGACATATATAGCCTGCAAGGAGTAGTTTAAGTAGAATTTCAGCTTTGGGTGCTGACGGTAGGGCTTATGCTCTTTCCTTGAGTCTTTGGAGGAACTATTATTCCTCGTCTCTGGTTTACAAGACCAGTGTAATGGGTATACTACATAGACTCTTCACTTGAGTAGATGATTTTCTATAATGCTGATAAGTGGTATGAGAACGAGAATGATCATAAAGTAAAGAATAGATGCTAGTTGGCCAATAATAATATAGGGATGTTCTACTGGTTGGCCTCCAATTCAAGTTAGGGTCAGTAGATTGGCTACCAGCAATCAGAACAGGCATTGACTGATTGGGCGGAAAGTCATGCTTCGTTGTTTGGACGTGTGAAGAAGTGGAACAATAGCTAAGACCAAGACAGAAAGAACTAGGGCTAAGACTCCGCCTAGTTTGTTAGGGATTGAACGTAGGATTGCATAGGCAAATAGGAAATATCATTCTGGCTTAATATGTGGTGGAGTGTTTAGTGGGTTAGCTGGGGTGTAGTTGTCGGGATCTCCTAGAAGGTCTGGAGAAAATAGTACTAAGGTTAGTAGTGCCATGATTATGATTAGGAATCCTAAGGCATCTTTGATTGTATAGTAAGGGTGGAATGGGATAGCGTCTATATCTGATGGGATGCCAGTGGGATTATTAGATCCTGTCTCATGTAGAAATAGCAGGTGGACTATTACTATAGCTGCAATAATGAATGGAAGGAGAAAATGGAAGGCAAAGAATCGGGTAAGGGTTGCCTTGTCGACCGAGAAGCCCCCTCAGATTCATTCTACTAGGTCTGTGCCGATATAGGGGATTGCTGATAAAAGATTTGTAATGACTGTTGCTCCTCAGAAAGATATTTGTCCTCAGGGTAGTACGTAGCCTATAAATGCTGTTGCTATTACAGCGAAGAGCAGGAGAATGCCAATATTTCAGGTTTCAGTGAGGGTGTAAGATCCGTAGTAAAGTCCTCGGCCTACGTGGAGATATAGGCAAATAAAGAACATAGAGGCTCCATTGGCGTGGAGGTAGCGGAGGATTCAACCATAGTTGACGTCTCGGCAGATATGGGTGACTGAGTTGAAGGCTGTTGCTGTGTCTGCTGTGTAGTGTATGGCTAGGAATAGTCCGGTTAAGATTTGAATGGCTAGGCATACTCCTAGCAGGGAGCCAAAGTTTCATCAGGATGAAATATTTGAAGGGGCCGGAAGGTCTACTAGAGAGCTGTTGACAATTTTGATAAGAGGGTGGGATTTTCGGATGTTGGTCATTATCATTCTTGTAGTTAAAATACAACAGTGGTTTTTCATGTCACAGGTCATGGTTTGAATCCATGCGAGAATAATGTTTACTTACATTGTGTTTATTTTGAGTATCATCTTTGTGATTGGTTTTGTAGGGTTTTCCTCAAAGCCTTCGCCAATTTATGGGGGTCTTGGTCTTATTGTAAGTGGGGGAGTAGGGTGTGGGATTGTAATTAGTTTTGGCGGGTCCTTTTTAGGTTTAATAGTGTTTTTGATTTATTTAGGAGGGATACTTGTCGTTTTTGGTTATACTACTGCTATAGCCACGGAGCAATATCCTGAGGTGTGAGTTTCTAATGTAGTGGTATTAGGGTCACCAATTTGCAATCCCACCAACAGCTCACAAGGCTTCCATTGTTTCCACATTCTTGCCAACACATGCTGTTTGTTTGTTGGACTTTTGAACATAGCCATCCTGACTGGTGTGATGTGCGATCTCATAGTGGTTCTGATTTTCACTGTCTTGGTCATTAGTGATATTGAGCATCTTTTCAAATGTCTGTTGGCCATAAATATGTCTTCTTGGAGATATGTCTTTTCATATCCTCTGTCCATTTTCTGTTTAATTTTATTGTTGTTAACATTATTACAGATGTCCCCCATTTTATCCATTTTTACCCCGTCCAGCCAGATGCAGCCCTACCCCCCTACCATCCTGGTCCTAACCACATTGCTGTCTGTGTCCATGGGATATGCACATATGCTCTTTGGCTATTTTCTTCACTTTCTTTTATCCTTTTTGCCATAGCCACCTCACAATTTGTTTTTTTATAAAATGCCAAAAGAGATTTGAATCAAAGTAAAAGTTATAGATTGCTCTACTAAATTCATGGAAATGTGTTTTTTTTTCTTATTTATTTTCACTAAGTTTATTGGATTCACATTGGCTAATAAGTTTATATATGTTTCAAGTGTACAATTCTATGATACGTGATCTGTATATTGCATTGTGTACCCACAACCCAAAGTCAGTTCATTTTCTGTCACATATATTTGGATCCATTTATCATTTCCCCACCCACACTTCCCTCTGGTAACCACCAAACTTGTCTATGTCTACGAGTTTCAATGTTATATCTCACATATGAGTGAAATCAAATGGTTCTTAGCTCTTTCTCACTTATTTTGCTCAGCATAATAAGGTCCATCCATGTTGTCACTAATGGCCAAACTTAAGATTAAAATTACCCCAGAGAATCAATAGCCAAACAAAAAATTACCTGGAGAATTTCAAAGCCTGAAAAAATACATGGCTATCTAAAAATCTACATCGTCCTGAGAAAACCATCATTGTAACAGTGCAATATGCACTGTAAAATGTGTGAAAAACTTTAGAGCAATAAAAATAAAGTTTTGGGCACTTACGTTTACAGGCCTCCATGATCTTTGTCCAGGTAGCATTCTTGCCACAAACAATACGGATCGGAAGAAGAGGATCCTTAGGCACATATCCTGGGATACACTCATAGTCTATTTCAACCCCAATATTATAAGGGGGTGTAATATTACCCTTGGGTACCATAGAATGGAATTTCGGTGGGTCTTCACATTCATCTGGGAATAACAGAATAAGAACATGAAAGTAAATTATTTTCTCTTTTTCACAAGCCCCAGAATAAGGCCTGAGAGCAGGCAGGGAGTACAGAATGAATGGAAAGGTTGTTGGTAAGATTGGAAGTGATTGTGCCAGGATTTTACCAAACTATGTGTTGTGCTTGCTTCAAATAATATTCTATTAGATTTTGCTTACTTTGGGAATAAGCTGAATATTCATTCAACAGTAAATTGAACAGGCAGCAGAAATACTTTTGGCTTTAAAATATATTTATGGGTATGTATCCTTCCCATTTTTTCTGAGTTCATTTCACAATTCCCTTTCCCCTAAGAATACTTGATAACCCTTGATAAGATTACTCTTCCACAGTTTGAAAGGCAAACTGATGACTTCTCACTTAAGGTTCAGTCTCCTCACAGAAGGCAAGTTCCTAGAGATCAAGGATCATGTGCCTCCTTTTCCACTACACTCTGTGCCCAGTGGTGCTCAAGGAATGCTATGGTAAGCGCTATTATACAACCATCATGAATTTCATAGATCAAAATAAATTTGGACTAAACTAGTTCACAATAATAAGATTAGAATAGTTCAAAAATTGTGGCACTCTAACAAGAGGCTGAGTGCCCCTGCTCCCAGCCATGCCTGGATTTACAGCTAAAATACTGCATAGGGAGCTTCTAAAAACAAGGGAAATATAGCTGATTGGATATATTTTGACTAGAGTACCGAAGAAACATTGTAGAGACTGGTAAGAGAGGGGGAGGTGTGGAACGGGGCAGTGCCCCCTTCCACCCAGAGACCATGCTTGGCTGGGAGGCCTGAGGGTTAAAGGATACAAAGCTCCCTCCCCTTGGTAGAGTGGACTTGTTGGGGGCATAGATCTTGATCATGCTCTGTTGACAGTGGTTGTGAAAGGAGGGAAGGCACCTAATAGGAATAGGACCATAGTTGTTTAATGATTATTCACCATACTAACTATAGATCAGAAGTTTTAATTCAAAACCTGGGAAAATGGAGGATGTGCTGCATGAAGAAAAACAGAGGTGTAAGAAGATAAGAGACACAATGGAACCTGGGTGGGTCCATTGCTCACAAAAGAAAATGTACTTTGAGAACAAAGGACACGATGCACTTTGATTTGGTTGCTGTGCCTGGAGCCTGATACCTCTGGGAATCTGCCTCTGTAATGCTGACCATTCTCAGGTTCTAGGAAATGGTGGAGCTGGTTTTGAACCCCATTGAAAATGAATTACTTTTTTTTTTTTTTTTACTTCAAGATCCTGACAGGAGAAACAAACTACAGACTATGTAGCCATCCACCCACCCCTTCCCCCCTTGCATGCAGTCTTTCTTCTTTATCCCAATATAATCAGCCAGCTAGTAAGGGAGAGTAGAACAGATTTTATGTGGACAAATCCTGCTGCTCTCTCCCATACTGCCAACAGTATTGGAATAAACACTTTATATGATTCAACCCTGTCTCTGCTTAATTGGCCCAAGTGGTGACAGGCAGCTCAGACCCATTGTGTCCAGTTTCAGACTGGCATCAAAAGCAGGGATCTCAAACCCTCAGCAGTCAAGCGAAGCAGTGTACATCGGGCAGGGAGAGCCAGGAGAGCTGTCTGCCTTTGAGGTGCGGTCTGACCCTTCCCAGTGAAAGAACACGCCTAATGGCAGCAGCTTTGGAAGGACATATTCACTCCTGGTGCTGACTCCAGCAAAGGCTGTCCTGCAGTGTGTGGCTTCAGAATAGAATGGGGCCTGTGGGCTGCCCCCAGCAGTGAACCAAAGGGACCCTCTTCTTTCCTGTAAAGCATTGTATAGAGCTCCAGAAATCATTTTAACTGTGTGGCGCAGGGAAAAGGAAGTGAGACTTCTCGTCACCAGAGAGAGACTGGAGATCCCTGCGAGGCAGAGTGGGGATTTTTGACCTGCTCTGAAAGAGCCTGGATAGTGAGCAGATCTGGGAATCATGGTCCCAGCTTTACTGAGATCAGATGTGGGAGACCTGCATGGAGCTAACTTTGTAACCCCTCCTGCTTGGACATGAGGTGCAAGGGTGCCACATCCTTAAAAAGCAGGTTTTCTGCCTGTTTGTTAGTTTATATATTTTTATTATTGGTGGCACCCCAAGGCATCCACCTTCCTGTCTAATATTGCTGAGGCAAACCAGCAAAAGCCTGGTTTTGTGTTTGCATTGTTCAGCCAACCAGATCTGGGAAAGGAGGAGTGGAACATGCCTACCTATACTGTAAGCTAGGAGCACCACCTCCACCAGAAGAGGGGCTGGTCCACCTCACTGAAGCCCCTGATACCCCCCGCTGGGCACAGTTTGATGGGGGCAGGGACAACAGCTCACAGAAAGACATTTCAAGACTACGACTCTCAGGGAGTTTTGTTTGGGAACCAGAAGAAATGCTTAAAACCCTGTCTGGGGGCTGGGCAGGTAACGTGCTCATGAGAGTCTCTTTTGATCAATCCCACGGAGCCAAGGCCACCTAAAACTGTCCATACAGAAAAGGCAACAGGCTTAATTCAATCTGAACATTCACCAGGTTACTTTAGGGGTAACTAGAGCTGGAGAATATGGTAGAGACTGAGGAGTTGGCTTTGAAGCACAGATTCATTTCCTCGTAGTGAGTGTTAGACACTGAAATCTCTTAGTAAGAGACCCAATAGCGAAAGGTACACAAACTGGCCTGCACCCTAAAGACTGTCTTCAGAAGATGCTAGAGTAAGACCAGGCAACCAGAAGGGGGAGGCAAAGTACATGACAGGTAGAGGTGGTCCATAGAAAGCCTTAGACCAACCAGCTACATAAAGAAACCAGGAGACAAACCTACACAGCTCCTGACATTGGCTGCACTAAAGTACCTCCCAGGAGGCCCCAAATCAGATTACAATAGTGAGCCTCAGACAAAATAAGCTGCCCAGACAAAATTCACTTGGCTGGCTTTTAAAAAACAATTAACATTATTATCATCATCACTACTGTTATTATTGGATGTATTTTGTATTGCTTTGATTTTTTGTTTTTGTTATGTTCTTTTCAAGATTTCCTTGATATACTTGCTTTATTGCTTGGATATTGTTACTGTAATTATTAAGTTTATTGCTTTTCTCTATTTTTTCTTCCATATCTCTTATTAGCCTCCTTCTGTGCTCTTGCTTGACCTTTCTCTCTCTCCTTGTTCCCTTTGCATAACATTTTCCCCCTTTATTTCTACGTCTTCCTGTCTTTTCAAAACCATTTATCTATTCCTGCTATCTACCCTTATTTTTTGCTATCCCTTCTTTCATTTCACAATATTTTTCCCTTCCCCCTTTATCTCCCAGTAGCTTCTTTATTTTTTATTCTTTTACTGTTAGCAATAGTATCCATTTCTCTCTTTCTTTTTTCCTTTAGCATTTGTGTTTTCTCTTTGCTTTCCTAAATCTACTTTCTCTTGGGTTGTTTTCATTGTGATTGTGGGTTATGTTATAAGTTCTTGTGTGTTGTGTGTCAGTTTGGTTGTGTTTTATTAACCCGTCAGCACCTATAGAACAGGTGACATGACATGGTAGTGGCTGAGCCTCACAGTGAGGAAGCCTGACAGGAGAGTCCTCCTACGAACAGGTCAACAACAATCTAGACCCGACCACAAGAGGACAGCCCAAAGAACAAACAAAGGAGCACACCTAGAGTATACTGCTCAGAAATATAAGAGAAACACACCTCTGGGTCCCATTGGATATTCACTACAAAAGCCCATACCACAAGACGGGGAGACAGCAAATATATGTAAATCACCGATACAACCTCAAAGAGACAACTAAAATAAGGAGACAAAGAAACATCACCCAAACGAAAGAAAACCAAACACTGCCAGAAAAAGACCTTGATGAGATGGAGGTAAGCAAGTTATCAGAAATAAGAGTTCAGAGAAATGGTTATAAACATGTTCAAGGAAATTAGTGAGAGCCACAAGACACTTAATGGAAACGTCCAGGAACTTAGTGGGAAATACAAAGAACTTAGGGAAAGCTACATCAGCATGAAAAAACATAGATATTAGGAGTAAGAACCAGGCAGAAATGAAGAATACTATATCTAACATCAAGAATACCCTGGAAGGAATTAAAAGCAGGCTCAATGAAGCAGAGGACTGAATAAGTGAATTAGAAGATAAGGTAGGAAAACAACTCAACCAGAGCAGCAAGCAGGAAAATACTAAAAAAGCATGAGGACAGTTTAAGGGAACTGAGGGACAACATGAAACAAAACAAAATGTGCACAATAGGGATGCCAGAGGGGGAGGGAAGGAGGCAAGGGAGAGAGAACCTGTTGGAAGAAATAACGGCAGAAAACTTTTTTAAGCTGGCGAAGGAGAAAGCCTACCAAGTTCAGAAAGCACAGAGGGCACCAAACAAGAGGAACCCAAAGAGACCCACTCCAAGACACCACAATCAAAATGGCAAATGTTAAGGACAAAGAGAATATTAAGGGCTCTTAGAAGGACAAAAGTGACCAACAAGAGATGCCTATAAGGTTGTCAGAAGATTTCTCAACAGAAACACCTCAGGCCAGAAGGGATTAGCATGAAGTTTTCAAAGTAATGAAAAGCAAGAACCTGAAACCAAGACTGCTCTATACAGCAAGGCTCTCATTTAAAATGGAAGGGGAAATGAGCTTCCCAGACAAAAGAAGGATAAAGGAGCTCAGTACCACCAACCCAGCACTGCAAAAAATGCTAAAAGGACTGCTCTAAGAAGAAAAATATATTGACAGAAAGGTACATAGGCATAAAGGGGAAAAATGGAGTAAAATAAATATATATCAATAAAAACCTTAAATATAAATGGAATAAATACACCACTCAAAAGTCATAGGGTAGCTGAGTGGATAAGAAATATGACTCATATATATACTGTCTACCAGAGACCCATCTCAGAGCAAAGGATTCACACAGGCTGAAAATGAAGGGATGGAAACAAATATTCCATGAGAAATTGAAACAAAACAAACAAACCAAAAAGATGGGGTAGCAATACTTATTTCTAACAAAACAGACTTCAAAATAAAGAACATAACAAGAAACAAAGAAGGTCACTATATAATACCAAAGGCATTGATCCAGCAGAAGGATATAACCCATATAAACATATATGCCTATAATATAGGAGCACCTAAATATATAAAAATCTTGGCGGGCTATAAGACAGATATTGACAGCAATACAACCATAGAGGGGGACTTTAACATCCACTGACATCACTGGATAGATCATTCACACACAAAATCAACAAGGAAACAAAGACCTTAAAAGACACAATAGATCTAATGCATTTAATTGATATTTACAGAACATTTCAACCCAAAGCAGCAGAATATACATTCTTCTCAGGTGCACATAGAACATCCTCAAAAATAAACCACATATTAGGCCACAAAAGAAGTCTCTACAAGTCCATGAAGACTGAAATCATATCAAGCATCTTCTCAGATCACAATGGCATGGAACTAGAAATCAATCACTATTAAAAACCTAAAAAATATTCAAACACATGGAGGCTAAGTAGCATGCTATGAAACAATGAATGGTTTGCCAAAGAGATCAAGAAAGAAATAAGAAACTTCCTGAAAACAAACGAAAATAAACGGACAACAACCCAAAATCTATGGGACACAGCAAAAGCAATCCTGAGAGGAAAGTTCATAGCGTTACAAGCATATCTCAAGGAACAAGAAAAAGCTCAAACTATCTAGCACTACAACTAAAAGAATTAGAAAGAGAACAGCAAGAAAAGCCAATTGAAACTAGAATGAAGGAAATAATATAGATTAGAGCAGAAATTAATGACACAGAAACTAAAAAAAAAAAATACAAAAGATCAATGAAATCAAGGGCTTTTCCTTTGAAAAGAAAAATAAGACTGATGAACCTTTAGCCAGACTCACTCAGAAACAAAAAGAGAGGAACGAAATAAATAAAATAAAAAATGAAAATAGTGAAGCAACAAAGGACACAACAGAAATAGAAAAAAAATCCTAAGAAAACACCATGAGAAACTACATGCCAACACACTGGACAACCTGAGTGAAATGGATAAATTCCTAGAAAAATAGAACCTTCCAAAACTCAATCAGGACGAATCAGAAAATGTGAATATGCGAATAACAACTAAGGAAATTGAAGCAGTAATCAAAAAACTCCCAGCAAAAAAAATCTGGGACCAGATGGATTTACAGGAGAGTTTTACCAACCATTGAAAGAATTAACACCTAATCTACTTAAACTATTCCCTAAAATTGAAGAGGAGGGAAGACTTCCAACCTCTTTTTATGAGGCCAGTATTATCATAATTCCAAAACCAAATCAAGAAACTAAAAAAAAAAAAAAAAAAAAAATTACCAACCAATATACCTGATAAACATACATGCTAAATTCCTCAACAAAATATTAACAAATCAGATCCAGCAATACATTACAAAGTTCATACAACATGACTAAGTGAAATTTATCCCAGGGATGCAAGACTGATATAATATTCTCAAATTAACACATGTAATACTTCACATTAACAAAATGAAGGACAAAAATCATGATCACATCGATAGATGCAGAAAAAGCATTTGACAAAATCTAGTATCAATTTATGGTAAAAAATCTCAGCAAAGTGGGAATAGAGAGATCATACATCAACACAGTAAAGGTCATATAAGAAAAGCCTACAACCAACATCGTACTCAATGGACAAAAATGAAAAACATTTCCCTTTAACACAAGAATACGACAGGGTTGTCTGCTTTCACCAGTATTATTCAACACAGTACTGGAAGTCTTTGCCACAGTGATCAGACAGGAAGAAAACATAAAAGGCATCCAAATTCGAAAGGAGGAAGGAAAACTGTCATTATATGCAGATGACATGATTTTGTATATAGAAAACAATAGGATCTACCAGAAACCTACACGGTTTAATAAATGAATTTGGAAATGTAGTAGGATATGAAATTAACATCCAAAAAGCAAAAACATTATTATACATCAATAATGAAGTCTCAGAAAGAGAAACTAAAAAAAAATACCATTCGCCATTGCAACTCAAAAAAATAAGAACCAAAAAATAAACTTAATCAAGGACATGAAGACCTGGACTTCAAAAACTACAGGACATTGAAAAAATTAATAGAAAAAGATACAAAGGGGTGAAAGAATATACTATGTTCATGGATTGGAAGAATGAATATCATTAAAATGTCAACATTACCCAAAGCAATCTATAGATTCAATGCAATTCCTATTAAAATACCAATAGCATATGTCACATAATTAGAATAAATATTCCAAAGCTTTTTATGGAACTAAAACGCACACTCAGTAGCCAAAGCAATTATGAGAAAAATGAACAGAGTTGGAGGAATCACTATACCAGATATCAATCTATATTACAAAGCCATTTTAATCAAAACAGCATGGTATTGGTACAACAATAGACATATATATAGATGGAAAAGAACAGAGAACCCAGATATCAACCCATGCCATTATAGTCAGTTAATATTTCACAAGAGAGGCAAAGGCATACAATGGTGTAAAGTCAGTCTCTTCAATAAATGATGCTGGGAAAATTGGGCAGGTACATGCAAAAAAATGAAACCAGACCACCAACTTACTCCATACACAAGAATAAATTCAAAATGGATAAAAAACTAAATGTAAGTCATGAAACCATAAAAATTCTGCAAAAAATCATAGGAAGTAAAATCACAGACATGTCACATAGCGGAATTTTCATAGGATTATAGGCACAAAATAAAAATGAAAAGCTTCTGCACAGAAAAAGAAATCATTGTCAAAAGACAAAGAAACCCCAAGGTATAGAAGAACATATTTGCAAAGGATACAGATGATAAAGGGTTAATTTCCAAAATATACAAAGAACTCATACACTCAACAAGAGAGAGACAAACCACCTGATTAAAAAATGGGCAAAGGACCTGAAAGATACTTCTACAAAGAGGACATACAGATCGCCCAGAGATACATGAAAAAATGCCCAAAGTTACTAATCATCAGAGAGATGCAAATTAAAACCACAATGAAGTATCACTTCACACATGTCAGAATGGCTCTCATCAACAAACCATCAAATGAGAGAGTACTGGCAAACAGGTAAAGAAAGAAGAACCCTAGTACACTGCTGGTGAGAATGCAGACCGGTGCAGACACAATGGAAAACAGTATGGAGGTTCCTCAGAAAATTTAAAATGGAACTGCCATTTCTAGGAATATATCCAAAGAATCTTGAAACACCAATCAGAAAGAATATATGCACCCCTAAGTTCATCGCAGCACTATTTACAATAGCTAGGACCTGGAAACAGCAGAAGTCCCCATCAGTAGATGAGTGGATAAAAAAAATGTGGGACATTTATACCATGGAAAACTATGCATCTTTAAAAATGAAGGATCTCTTACCCTTTGGGACAGCACGGATCGACCTGGAGAATATTATGCTAAGCAAAATAAGCCAGTCAGAAAAAGACAAATATCACATGATGCCACTCATAGGTAGAATCAAAAGAACAGAATAAATTGACAAACAAGATTGGACCACAAGACATGGAAGCATGAAACAGTATGACAGAAACCAGAGGGAAGGCGGGAAGGAGGGAAGGAAGAAATTAACCAAAGAATTTATAAGTATATATGCACAGTCCATGGACACAGACAAAAGACAGGTTAAGGACTGGGGTGGGTGGCATTTGGGTGGAAAGGGAGAAAGGGGGGAAAATGAGGGACATCTGTAATACTGTCAACAATAAAATAAACTTTAAAAATATATAAGACTTCATGTCATATATTTTATATCAGTGAACTGAGCATTTAATAAGTTAATAGATGTCAATTATATATCAAAATTTATAACTTTAACATTATTTAAAATAGAATTTATTCTTGTTTCACTAATCAATGAATCATGCTTGGCAACAAAAGTTCTCTGACCTAGCTGTTTCAGCTGAATTACTATATTGCTATGCTATTAGAATTTCTGGATTTTTTTGGGTTAGCTTTTATTCTTCCTAGAATAGTGTAATTTCTACTTCATCCACTCCTCTTCCTTGAAATTATCTGTGGGCTTGAAAGCCTAACGAATATGAAAGAACTATTATGTAAAATAATATCATGGAGACACATCAGGTAAAGCACTAAAGGCTAAAAGAATGCAGAGGCCTCTCCTATAAGGTTAAGGATGGAAGAAAGGAGATAGATCTACTTTATCCCCAAAAACCTCTCTTTACTTACTCCCTGGATTGGTCTTATATCAGATTGATGTTAAATTTTAAATATATATATTTTTATAATTCTATCAAATAATAAAAATTATATGACTCTTTTGAAATTAAAATTATTGGGGTAAGTGGTTAATAACACTATGTAAATTTCAAGTGCACAACGTTATAATAGGACATCTGCCTGCTCTACTGTGAAGTTTAGTCTCCTTCCCTCGCCTGCCTTTAACCTCTTCATCTTCTCCCCACCACCCTTCCCTTCTGGTAACCACCATTTGGTTGTCTGGAACTGGGAGGTGGGGTTTTTTGCTGGTTTCCTTGTGTCCATGTGTTGCTTTTTGCTTTATATCCCACATGAGTGAAATCATAGCTTTAGTCCTTTCCTGGCTGACTTACTTCCTTAGCATAATCCTCTCAAGATCCGTCCATACTGTTGCAAGTGGCAATAATTAATCTTTTTAGGTCTGAGTACTATTCCACTGTATATACATACCAAGTCTTCTTTATCCAATCATCTGTTGAAGGACACTTAGGTTGTTTCCATGTCTTAGCTATTGTGAATAATGCTGCAATGAACATAGGGTTCCCTATATCTTGATAAGTGTTTTCAATTTTTTCTGGTAGATACCCAGAAGAAGGGTTGCTGGTTCATGTGTTACCTCTGTTCTTAATTTTTTCTGATGACCCTCCATACTGTTTTCCATAGTGGCTGCACCAATCTACATTCCCACCAACAGAGCATGAGGGTTCTCTCTTCTCCATATTCTCAACACTTGTTATTTCTTGTCTTTTTGATAACAGACATTTTATCAGGTGTGAAGTCGTATCTCATTGTGGTTTTGATTTGCATTTCCCTAATAACTAGTGATGTTGAGAATCTTTTAATATATTGGAAGGCCATCTGTATGTCTCCCTTGGGTAATTGTCTATTCAGGTCTTCTGCCCCTATTCTAATCAGATTTTGTTGTTGTTGAACTGTAAGAGTTCTTTATATATTTTGGAAATTAGCCCCTATCAGAGGTATCCTCTGCAAATACTTATTCCCATTCAGTTGATTGCCTGTTTTGTTGTTCTTCTTAATCCATTTTCAAGGATATTTTTTCCATTAATTTTTAGTGGGAGTGGGAAGGAGGGAGGGAGGAAGGAAGGAAGGGAGAGAGAGAAACATCAATGTGAGAGAGACACAACCACTGGTTGCCTCCTGCACACACCTGAACTGGGACCAGAGATTGAAGCTGCCACACAGGTACCTGCCCTTGACCTGGAATCAAACTCACAACCCTTCAGTGTGAGGACTGATGCTCTAACCATTGAGCCATGCTGGCCAGGGCAGTTGCCTTTTTGTCTTTTGACAGTTTCTTTTGCTGTGCAGAAGGGAGAGGGAAAGGGAGAAACATGGATGGGAGAGTGAAACATTGAACAACCGGTTGCTTGCAGCACTCCCCCTACCAGAGATCAAGCCAGCAACCCTGTCATGTGCCATCTCCAGAATAGAATAGGCAACCCTTTGGTACATGGGAGAGTGCCCAACGAACTGAGCCACACCTGACAGGGCCATATGGATCTTTGATATCAGCATACTGGATCTGGTCAGTGCTAGCTAAATTCCTGCAGTTGGGCAACCTTGCATCAGCCATGAAGTCTTGGCCAAGGCCGAATCTTCTACAAGCAGAAACTGGGACTGCTAATGCCTGTAATATGCTCATAAGGAAACTGTTAGTGTGTGAATTCCTTTTATCAGTTTGTCTGTACATTTTATTCTAATTCCATTTCATGGTTAGTCAGTGTACTATAAAGTTTTTATTCACTCTTACAATATCTTTAGCTTTTTCTTTCTTCTCAGGATTGCTTTGGCTATTCAGAGTCTTTTGTAGGCCCATAAAATTAGATAAAATTTTGTTTTATTTCTCTGAAAAATGCCATTGGAATTTTGATGGGGATTGCATTAAGTTTGTATAGTGCTTCACATATATGGCCATTTTAACAATGCTAAATCTCCTAATCCATTAACATGAAAGATAAATGAAATATCTTTCCATTTATTGGTTTTCTTCAATTTCTTTCAACAATGTACTTTTCAGTATAAAGTTCCTTCACATCCTTTGTTGACTCCTATGTATTTTATTTTGATTGTTCCAATGTAAATAGGATACTTTGCTTTATTTCTCTTTGTGATATTTTGTTGTTAATATGTAAGAATAGCCCAGGCGGGTGTGGCTCAGCAGTTGAGCATTGACCTCGGATCCAGGAGATTGCAGTTTGATTCCTGGTCAGGGCACATGCCTGGGTTGAGGGGTTGATCCCCAGTTGGGGGTGTGCAGGAAGCAGCCGATCAATGACTCTCTCATCATTGATGTCTCTCTCTCTCTCTCCATCTCTCTCCCTCTCTCTGAAATCAATGAAGACATATTTTAAAAAACCCAACATATTAAATTTTAAAAAATATATAAGAATATGATGGATTTTTGTTCACTGATATTGTATCCTGCAACTAACTGTATTTTTTCATTTTCTCTAAAAGTCTTTTGGTGGAGTCTTTAGGGTTTCCTATATAGAGAATTTTGTCATACGCAAATAGTGACAGCTTCCCTTCTTCCATCTAATTTAGATGCCTTTTAGTTCATTTTCTTGCCTATTTTCTCTGGCTAGGTATTCGAGGAATCTTTTGAATAACAGTGGTGAGAGCGGGCATCCTTGTCTTGTTCCTGATTTTACAGGAAAAGCTTTCAGTATACTGTTTCACATATACGGCCATTTTAACAATGCTAAATCTTCTAATCCATTAACATGAAATATCTTTCCATTGACTATGACATTAGCTGAGTGTCACAGCATGCCTTTATTATGTTGTGATATTTGGCTTCTCTACCCATTTTATTGTGTTTTAGTCATAAGTAGCTGTTGTATGTTGTCAAATGCCTTTTCTGCATCTTGAAGTGATCATGTGATTTTCATCTCTTGTTTTGTTAATGTGGTGCATCACATTGATTGATTTTTGAGTGTTTAATCATCCTTCCATCCTTGAAATGAACTTCACTTCATCATGATACGTGATACTTTTAATGTATAGTTGTATTTGATTTACCAGTATTTTGTTTACAATTTTTGTATTGATTCTCATTAAGGATATTGGCCTGTATATTTCTTTTTTGTGTGTTGTCCTTGACTGGTTTTGTTATGAGGAAAAAGTTGGCCTCATGAAATAAGTTTGAAAGTATTCTCTCCTCTTGAATTTTTTTTCTTTTTTTTATATTTTATTGAAATGCAAACCGAGACATTTATTTATGTCTAACATTAGGAATGGAAAGGAGGAGGGAGTGGAAAATAAAAGTACAAGTATGTATAAGCACAAGTTTAGCATTTAAGTCTCCCTGCATCTCATTTCAGAGACATTTCCCAGCAGCGGAAACAAGCCGCAGATCAGAAGATGCTGCCGGTAGTAAATTCTCTCCCTCTTTGTGGTCAAATCCAGGCGATGAAATTTTGCTTTGCCTTTTCCAAAGCAATGACCAATTAAGATGATCATTTTTCAGCATTACCCCCATCATTATTTAAAAAAACACAAAACCACAACACTCATTGATGTCCTCTGTATGGGCCTCTGGAGTTCCTGCGATGAGAAAATAATAAAATATCTTTTTCATGTCCTTGGCCTGTAGTCTCAGTTCACCGTGGTCATAGTAAACTTCCAGGCACTCGTCGTTTCCTTGCCGTGGGATCTGTAGGCTTCATGTATGGTGTGCCCTGATTATCTGCAATTCTGTGTTGTGAGCTGCACAGGGGACTCTGGTCCCCATTTGCACATTCAATTGGAACCCCTGGTGTGTTGACAAAGGAGAAGCAGGACACGGTGTGGGTGGCAGCCTTCTTTGTCTTTCTCAGGAGAGAAGGGAGCTGAGGAGTCAGAGACTCTTTCTTCTGCCTGATGCTCATGTATTGCTGTTCAGTTGCCTCTGGAATCAAGGATCGCATTCTGTCAAAGGTCGCTTCCAATCCAGTGTCCTGGATCAATCCCACCATTCAAAACCAAAATGGGATTCCCATGGTAGCAAGATGACAGTCATAACCGGAAATACGGTGCCTGGCAGGCTAGGATGGCTTGTTATCAACAGAGCTGTTCTATAGATTGCTCATTGTTTCATCAGCACAGGTACAACGATGGAACGGATTCTTTTGTTCTACACTTTTGTGTCTCCCAGAGCCTTGAATTCACTGGTGGAAGAGGTCATCCCAAACATTTATTATCCTTGTGCACGGGGCGCCCCTTCACCCAACTGCTGTTTGTTCTTGGCTGGTCCATGGTGTGGTTCAGAGTGACCTCTTCTCATTGAAAATAGCCTGTATTTGCACAGACCTGACACTGCAATCCTAAGATTTTTGGCCAGTGTCCAGTCAAGTCAATGTCAAATTATGTTTTTCTTGCAAGAGTGATCGTTGAAAAGACAGTTTTCCACTTCAAGCATTCAAATGTTTTCAAATAATAAAGTGCCTTTTCACTTATTTAGTTAGGGCCAAATGGTGACCTTTCAAAGTAACAAACATGAATATTAAAAACTGAGGTCAGCTTATGCTTAGTTATTAGTTTTGGGTGATTATGCCATTTGGAGCACATCCATCTTCTGTTTTTGTTAATGTCATAGTGGGCTTGTAGTGCCAGGCTTCATAAAAATGTCACTGGTGAGCTGTTTCTATTATAGAGGTCTTCTTGTGGTTTCAGAATCCACTTCTTGATGTCCAGGATGTTTTCCTCCAAATCAGGCCGAGGTACCAATGAGGCTCTTTGGATACATCAGCACAGCATGGTCCTCTCGATCTCTGCAGAGCTCTTTTGCACCCCACTCGGGCAAAACAGCATAATTTGAATTACTGCATTGGACTCTTCTCTAATCTTTCTGCACATGCTTTTGCCTCTAACCCATTCACCACCACGCTGTCTGTCCAGTTGCCTTGGTGAAAGGTATGCCACTGTCTTCTTAAGCATTGGTCTCGTCTCCAGACCAACCCAACCAACTTGGCACTATCTTTCTTCTGCCTGGAAATCCCTTTCTTTGGTTCTCTGTTAGGCTTGTTGTAGGCATCGGGAACAGGACCCAGGACTGGGTGTTTGACCTGTGGGGTCAGACCGGACCAGGTTCAGCAACCTTGGTACTTGGAGGTCTGGCCAGGAAAGAATTCAGAGCCAAGGCTCGAACCGTAAGAGACCATTTATTTCGTTTATCACAGAGGTAGAAAAGGTAATGCCTAGAAGAAATGAGCTTAGGAAACAAGTTATAGAAGCAAAGGAAGGGCACGTGGAAGCCAATGGCTAACAGGCCTGGGGCGGGGGGAGGAGAAGGGACAGGCATGAGAGTGCTCCCAGGAGGGACAGCTCTGGGTCCTACGTCCTGATGGTTTCACCTTAGGCCCTCTTGAATATTTTGGAAGAGTTTGAGGAGGATTGGTATTTAATCTTCTTTGAATGTGTTGCAGAATTAAACAATGAAGCCATCTGGGCCTGGACTTGTGTTTAAGGGGAAGTATTTCATTACTGCTTAAATTTCCTTACTAGTGATCCTCTACTTAGGTTTTTCAATTCTTTTATTTTTAGTTTCAGTATAGTTGGTATATAATATTTTATCGATTGTATTAGTTTTAGGTATACAATATAGATTTGAAAATGTTATACCTTACCATGAGATCATCCAACTAATTCTACCATCAACTGTCAAGGTGAAAATTTATCACAATAATATTTCCCTTCACCTTTTTCATGCATCCCCCATCCACCTCCCCTCTGGAAACCATCCCTTTATTCACTGCTTCTATGAGTCTGTTCTTGTGTTGTTTGTTTCTTTGTTTTATGTGTTTATTTAGATTCCAGATATAAGTGAAATCATGTGGTATTTGTTTTTCTCTTTTATACTTATTGAACATAACACAATACACCCTAAGTCCCTGTATGTTGTTGCAAATGGCAAGATTTCATTCTTTTTTATATTACCACAATATTCCAGTGTGTGTGTGTGTGTGTCTATATAAATTTTTTAATCATTCACGTAATTATAAACACTTACTTTGCTTTCTTATCCTGGGTATTATAAGTAATGCAGCAAGGAACATATGTGTCCATGTATTTTTTCAATTAATTGGATAAATACCCAGAATTGTAGTTTTTGGGTTGTATTGTAGACTTATTTTTACTTTTAAAGCAATATCCACAGAGTAGCCTATAATGGTGGCACCAATTTGCAATCCCACCAACAGTTCCATTGTTTCCACATCCTTGCCAACACATGCTGTTTGTTTGTTGGACTTTTGAACACAGCCATCCTTACTGGTATAATGTGGGATCTCATAGAGGTTCTGATTTTCACTGTCTTGGTCATTAGTGATATTGAGCATCTTTTCAAATGTCTGTTGGCCATAAGTATGTCTTCTTGGAGATATGTCTTTTCATGCCCTCTGCCCATTTTCTCATGAGTTGTTTAATTTTTTATTGTTAGCATTATTACACATGTTTCCCATTTTCCCCATTTAGAACCCATCTATCCAGACCCAGCCCTAAACCCCTACCACTCTGGCCCTAACCACACTGATGTCTGTGTCCATGGGATAAGCATATATGCTCTTTGGCTATTCTCTTCACCTTCTTTCATCCTGTCTGCCCCACCCACTTCCGAATTTGTTATTGTATACAATGTCAAAAGAGATTTGAATAAAATAAAAGTTATACATTGCTCTACTAAATTCATGGAAATATTTTTTTTCTTCATTTTTATTTAGTTTATTGGATTCACATTGGTTAATAAATGTATACATGTTTCAAGTGTACAAATCTATGATACATGATCTGTTTATTGCATTGTATACCCACCACCCAAAGTCAGTTCATTTTCTGTCACATATATTAGGTCCCCTTTTCCCTTTACCCCACCCCCACATCCCTCTGATAACCACCAAACTTGTCTATGTCTACGAGTTTCAGTTTTGTATCTCACATATGAGTGAAATCATATGGTTCTTAGCTTTTTCTGACTTATTTTGCTCAGCATACTATTCTAACGGTCCATCCATGTTGTCACTAATGGCCAAACTTAAGATTCACATTGCACAGAATATCAATAGTCTTAATAAAAAATTTCCTGGAGAATTTCAAAGCCTGAAAAAATACACTGGTATATAAAAATCTATATCCACCTGAGAAAATCATCACTGTAACAGTGCAATGTTCACTGTAAAATGTGTGAAAATCTTTAGAACAATAAAAATAAAAGTTTTGGGTACTTACGTGTACAGGCCTCCATGATCTTTGTCCAGGTAGCATTCTTCTGACACACAATATTGGTCGGAAGAGGAGGATCCTTAGGCACATATCCTGGGAGACACTCATGGTCTATTTCAACCCCAATATTATAAGGGGGTGTAGCATTACGCTTGGGTACCATAGAATGAAATTTCGGTGGGTCTTCACATTCATCTGGGCATAACAGAATAAGAACATGAAAGTAAATTATTTTCTTGTTTTCAACAGCCCCAGAATAAGGCCTGAGAGCAGGCAGGGAGTAGAGAATGAATGGAAAAGTCCTTGGTAAGATTGGAAGTGATTGTGCCAGGATTTTACCAAACTGTGTGCTATGCTTGTTTTAAACATCATCTCTTAGCTTTTGCTTATTTTGGGAATAAACTGAATATTCATTCAACAGTAAATTGAAGAGACAGCAGAAATACTTTTGGCTTTAAAATATATTTATAGGTATGCATCCTTTCCATTTTTTCTGAGTTCATTTCTCACTGCCCTCTCCCCTAAAAAGACTATATAGCTCTCGATCAGATTGCTCTTCCACAGTCTGAAAGGCAAACTGATGATGATTTGTCACTTCAGGCTCAGTCTCCTCTCAGGAGACAAGATCCTAAAGATCAAGGATCACGTACGTGCCTCTTTTTTCACTACACTCTGGCCAGTGGTGCTCAAGGAATGCTATGGTAAGTGCTGACTATTACACAAGCATCGTGAATTTAAGAGATCAAAATAAACATGGACTAAACTAGCTTACAATATAAAATTGGAGTAGTTAAAAAATGGTGTCACTCTAACAAGAAGCTGAGTGCCCCTGCTCCCAAGCATGGACTGCATTTTCAGCTAAAATACTGCATAGGCAGCTAGTAAAAACAAGGGAAATATAGCTGATTGGATATATTTTGACGAAGGAGCACTGAAGAAACATTGTAGAGACCGGTAGGACAGGGGAAGGTTTGGAACGAGAGAGTCCCCCCACAAAGCCCACGCTTGGTTCCAAGGCCTGACGGTTAGAGGCTGCAAAGGTCCCTCCCCTTGGTAGGGGGGACTTGTTGGGGGCATAGATATTGATCATGCTCTGTTGACAGTGGTTGTGAAAGGGGGGGAAGTCACCTAATAGGAATAGGACCATAGTTGTTTAATGATTATTCACAGTACTAACTATAGATCAGAAGTTTTACTTCCGAACCTGGGAAACTGGAGGATGTGCTGCAAGAAGAAAAACAGGGCTATAAAAAGATAAAACAAGATGAAACATGGGTGGGTCCATTGCTCACAAAAGAAAATGCAATTTGAGAACAGACAAAAAACAGAATGCACTTCGATTTTGTTGCTGTGCCTGGAGACTAACCCCTCTAGGAATTTTCCTCTGGAATACTGGCCATTCTCAGGTCCCAGGAACTGGCAGAGCTGGGTTTTAACCCCATTGAAAGTTAACTTCTTTTTTATCTGACTTTAAGATCCTGGAAAGAAACACAAGAACCACAGGCTCTGTAGCCATCCTCTCACCCCTTCTCCCCTTGAATGCAGACTTTCTTCTTTATCCCTATATAATCAGCCAGCTAGTAAGGAGAGAGCAGAGCAGATTTCATGTGCTCAAATCCTGCTGCTCTCTCCCATACTGCCAGCATTATTGGAATAAACACACATCTATGATTCAACTCTGTCTCTGCTTAATTGGCCCAAGTGGAGACAGGCAGCCCAGACCCATTGTGTCCAGTATCAGACTGGCATCAAAAGCATGGATCTCAAACCCTCAGGAGTGGAGAAGGGAAGGAGAGCCCATGCACATCGAGCAGAGGGAGCCAGGAGAGCTGTCTGCCTTTGAGGTGGGGTCCAAACCTTCCCAGTGGAAGAACACACCTAATGGCAGCAGCTTGAGCAGGAGATATTCAATCCTGGTGCTGACTGCAAGAAAGGCTGTCCCACAGTGTGTGCTTTGGAATAAAAAGGGGTCTGTGAGCTTCCCTCAGCAGTGCACTATAGGGACCACCTGCTTTCCTGTACAGCATTGTATAGAGCCCCAGAAAGCATTTTAACTGTGTGGCGCAAGGAAAGGGAAGAGAGACTTCTCACCACCAGAGAGAGACTGAAGCTGCCTGCGAGGAACAGCAGGGGTTTTGATCTGCTCTCAAGAGAGTCCGGATATTGAACAGAGATGGGAATCATGGCCCCATCTTTACTGAGATCAGCTGTGTGAGAGATCTGCATGGGGTTAACTTTGTAATCCCTTCTGCTAGGACCTGTGGTGCAAGGGTGCCACATCCTAAAGAAGCTGGTTTTCTGCCTGTTTGTTACTTTATATGTTTTATTATTGGTTGGCACCCCATGGCATCTACCTTCCTGGCTTATATTGGGGGGGCAGACCAGCAAAAGACCGGTTTTGTGTCTGCATTGTTCAGACAACAAAAACTGGGAAAGAACAGGTAGAACACGCCTACCTATACTGCAGGATAGAGCACCACCTCCACCAGAAAAAGGGTGGCCCAGCTCACTGAAGCCCCTAATACCCACTGCTGGGCACAGTTTGATGGGGAAAGGGAGAACAGCTCAAAGGGGAATATTTCAAGAGTAAGATTCTCAAGGACTATAGTCTGGGAACCAGAAGAAGTACTTAAAACCCTTTCTGGGGCCTGGGCAAGTAACGTGCTCATGAGAGTCTCTTTTGATCCATTGCACAGAGCCAAGGACACCTAAAACTGCCCATACAGAAAAGACAACAGTCTCAATTCAATCTGAACCTGCACCAGGTCATTTTAGAGGAAACTAAAACTGGAGAATATGGTAGGGACTGAGGAGTTGGCTTTGAAGCAGAGATTAATTTCCCCACAGTGAGTGCCTGACACTGAAGTCTCTTAGTAAGAGGTCCAATAGCAATAGCTATACAAGCTGACCTGCACCGTAAAAACTCTCTTCAGAAGATGCTGGAGTAAGACCAGGCAACCAGAAGGGGGAGGCAAAGTAGATGACAGGTAGAAGTGGTCCACAGAGAGCCTCAGACCAACCAGCTACATAAAGAAACCAGGAGACAAACCTACATAACTCCTGATATTGGCTCCACAAAAGTACCTCCCAGGAGGCCCCAAATCAGCATACAAAATCGTAAGCCAGAGACAAAATAATCTGCCCAGACAAAATTCACTTGGCTGGCTTTTAAAAAACAATTACCATTATTATCATCATCATTATCATTATTACTGGATGTGTTCAAGGAAATTAGTGAGAGCCACAAGACACTTAATGGAAACGTCCAGGAACTTAGTGGGAAATACAAAGAACTTAGCGAAAGCTACATCAGCATGAAAAAGCATATAGAAATAAGGAGTATGAACCAGACAGAAATGAAGAATACTATATCTAACATCAAGAATACCCTGGAAGGAATTAAAAGCAGGCTCAATGAAGCAGAGGACTGAATAAGTGAATTAGAAGATAAGGTAGGAAAACAACTCAACCAGAGCAGCAAGCAGGAAAATACTTAAAAAGCATGAGGACAGTTTAAGGCAACTGTGGGACAACATGAAACAGAACAAAATGTGCACAATAGGGATGCCAGAGGGGGAGGGAAGGAGGCAAGGGAGAGAGAACCTGTTGGAAGAAATAATGGCAGAAAACTTTTCTAAGCTGGCGAAGGAGAAAGCCTACCAAGTTCAGAAAGCACAGAGGGCACCAAACAAGAGGAACCCAAAGAGACCCACTCCAAGACACACCACAATCAAAATGGCAAATGTTAAGGACAAAGAGAGAATATTAAGGGCTCCAGGAGAGACAATCAGTGACCAATGAGATACCCCATAAGGTTGTCAGAAGATTCCTCAACATAAACACTTCAGGCCAGAAGGGATTAGCATGAAGTTTTCAAAGTAATGAAAAGCAAGAACCTGAAACCAAGACTGCTCTATACAGCAAGGCTCTCATTTAAAATGGAAGGGGAAATAAAGAGCTTCCCAGACAAAAGAAGGATAAAGGAGCTCAGTACTACTAACCCAGGACTGCAAGAAATGCTAAAAGGACTGCTCTAAGAAGAAAAATATATTGACAGAAAGGTACATAGGCATAAAGGGGGAAAATGGAGTAACATAAATAGATATCAATAAAAACCTTAAATATAAATGGAATAAATACACCAATCAAAAGTCATAGGGTAGCTGAGTGGATAAGAAAATATGACCCATATATATGCTGTCTACGAGAGACCCACCTCAGAGCAAAGGATTCACACAGGCTGAAAATGAAGGGATAGATACAAATATTCCATGAGAAATTGAAACAAAACAAACAAACAAACAAACAAAAAAGCTGGGGTAGCAATACTGATTTCTAACAAAACAGACTTCAAAATAAAGAACATAACAAGAGACAAAGAAGGTCACTATATAATACTAAAGGCATTGATCCAGCAGAAGGATATAACCCATATAAACATATATGCCTATAATATAGGAGCACCTAAATATAAAAATCTTGGTGGACTGTAAGGGGGATATTGACAGCAATACAACCATAGAGGGGGACTTTAACACCCACTGACATCACTGATGTTGTCACACACAAAATCAAGAAGGAAACAAAGACCTTAAAAGACACAATAGATCTAATGTATTTAATTGATGTTTACAGAACATTTCAACCCAAAGCAGCAGAATATGATTTCTTCTCAAGTGCACACAGAATATTCTCAAAAATAAACCACATATTAGGGCACAAACACAAGTCTCTACAAGTTCATGAAGATTGAAATCATATCAAACATCTTCTCAGATACAACAGCATGGAACTAGAAATCAATCGCTTTAAAAAAGCCTAAAAAATATTCAAACACATGGAGGCTATGTAGCATGCTATTAAACAATGAATGGTTTGCCAAAGAGATCAAGAAAGAAATAAAAAACTTCCTGTAAACAAACAAAAATAAACAGACAACAACCCCAAATCTATGGGACACAGCAAAAGCAATCCTGAGAGGAATGTTCATAACATTACAGGCATACCTCAAGAAACAAGGAAAAGCTCCCATAAATTATCTAGCACTACAACTAAAAGAATTAGAAAGAGAAAAACAAAAAAAGCCAATTCGAAGTAGAAGGAAGGAAATAATATAGATCACAGCAGAAATAAATGACACAGAAACAAAAAACAAAATACAAAAGATCAATGAAACCAAGAGCTTTTTCTTTGAACAGAAAAATAAGATTGATGTAACGTTAGCCAGACTCACTGATAAAGAAAAAGAGGGAGGACCCAAGTAAATAAGATCAGAAATGAAAGAGGCCCAGCCGGGCTTGGCTGAGCTGTTGAGCGTCGACCTAGGATCCAGGCGATCGGGTTCGATTTCAGGTCAGGGCACATACCCGGGTTGCGGGCTCAATCAATGACTCTCTTATAATTGATGTTTCTATCTATCTTTCCCCCTATCCTTTTCCCTCTCTGAAATCAATAAATATATTAAAAAAAAAAAAAGAAATGAAAGAGGCGAACTAACAATGGACACCACAGAAATAGAAAGAATCCAAAGAAAACACCATGAGAATGACAGGAGAAACTATATGCTAACAAACTGGATGACCTGAGTAAAACGGATAATTTCCTATAAAAAGACAATCTTCCAAAACTCAATTACGAAGAATCAGAAAACCTGAATATATCAATAATAACTGAGGAAATTGAAGCAGTAATCAAAAAACTCCCAGTAAAAAAAATCTGGGACCAGATGGATTTACAGGCGAGTTTTACCAAACATTGAAAGGAGAATTAACACCTAATGAACTTAAACTATTCCCGAAAATTCAATAGGAGGGAAGACT
This sequence comes from Miniopterus schreibersii, assembly GCF_964146895.1. Lineage (NCBI taxonomy): Eukaryota > Metazoa > Chordata > Mammalia > Chiroptera > Miniopteridae > Miniopterus > Miniopterus schreibersii. The sequence continues at coordinate 29,353,931 of NC_138119.1, forward strand.
TCCAACCTCCTTTTATGATGCCAGTATTATCCTAATTCCAAAACCAGATCAAGAAACTAAAAAAAAAAAAAAAAAAATTACAGACCAATATATCCGATAAACATACTTGCTAAATTCCTGAACAAAGTATAACAAATCAGATCCAGCAATACATTACAAAGTTCATACAATATGACCAAGTGGGATTTATCCCGAGGATGCAAGGCTGATATAATATACCCAAATTAATAATGTGATACATCACACAAACAAAATGAAGGACAAAAATCATGATCATATCAATAGATGAAGAAAAAGCATTTGACAAACTCTAGTGTCAATTTATGGTAAAACTCCCAGCAAAGTGGGAATAGAGAGATCATACATCAACATAATAAAGGTCATAAATGACAAGCCTACAGCCAACATCATACTCAATGGCCAAAGATGAAAACCATTTCCATTAAACACTAGAACATGACAGGGTTGTCAGCTTTCACCAGTATTATTCAACATAGTACTGGAAGTCTTTGCCACAGTGATCAGACAGGAAGAAAACATAAAAGGCATCCAAATTGGAAAGGAGGAAGGAAAACTGTCATTATATGCAGATGACATGATATTGTAGAAAGAAAACACTAGACTCCACCAAAAACTTCCAAGGTTTAATAAATGAATTTGGCAATGGAGCAGGATATGAAATTAACATCCAAAAAGCAAAAACATTTTTATACATCAATAATGAAGTCTCAGAAAGAGAAACTAAAAAAAAAACACCATTTACCATTGCAACTAAAAAAATAAGACCTAAGAATAAACTTAATCAAGGACATAAAGACCTATACTTGAAAAAAGAAATAGAAAGATACAAAGAGGTGAACGAATATACTATGTTCATGGATTGGAAGAATTAACATTATTAAAATGTCCATATTACCCAAAGCAATCTATAGATTCAATGCAATTCCCATTAAAATACCAACAGCATATTTCACATAATTAGAACAAATATTCCAAATGCGTTTATGGAACTAAATAAGACGCTTAATAGCCACAGCAATTTTGAGAAAGAAAAATGGAGTTGGAGGAATCACTATAACAGATATCAATCTGCATTACAAAGCCATTTTAATCAAAACAGCATGGTATTGGTACAACAGACATACACATATATCAATGGAAAAGAACAGAAAACCCAGAAATTAACCCATGACATTATGGTCAATTAATATTTCACAAGAGAGGCAAAGGCATACAATGGTGTAAAGTCAGTCTCTTCATTGGGCAGGTACACGCAAAAAAATGAAACCAGACCACCAACTTACTCCATACACAAGAATAAATTCAAAATGGATAAAAAACTAAATGTAAGTCATGAAATCATAAAAATCCTGCAAAAAAAAACATAGGCAGTAAAATCAGAGATATGTCACACAGCGGAATTTTCAAAGATACATCCAATTAGAGAAGAGGGGGAAAATAAAAATAAACCAATGGGACTACATCAAAATGAAAAGCTTCTGCACAGAAAAAGAAATCATCCTCAAAATACAAAGGGACTCCACGGTATGGAAAAACATACTTGCAAAGGCTACATCTGATACAGGGTTAATTTCCAAAATATACAAAGAACTCATACACTCAACAAGAGAGAGACAAACCACCTGAATAAAAAATGGGCAAAGGACCTGAAAGATACTTCTCCAAAGAGGACATACAGATCGCCCAGAGATACTTGAAAAAATGCCCAAAGTTACTAATCATCAGAGAGATGCAAATTAAAACCACAATGAAGTATCACTTCACACATGTCAGAATGGCTCTCATCAACAAACCATCAAATGAGAGAGTACTGGCAAACAGGTAAAGAAAGAAGAACCCTAGTACACTGCTGGTGAGAATGCAGACCGGTGCAGACACAATGGAAAACAGTATGGAGGTTCCTCAGAAAATTTAAAATGGAACTGCCATTTCTAGGAATATATCCAAAGAATCTTGAAACACCAATCAGAAAGAATATATGCACCCCTAAGTTCATCGCAGCACTATTTACAATAGCTAGGACCTGGAAACAGCAGAAGTCCCCATCAGTAGATGAGTGGATAAAAAAAATGTGGGACATTTATACCATGGAAAACTATGCATCTTTAAAAATGAAGGATCTCTTACCCTTTGGGACAGCACGGATCGACCTGGAGAATATTATGCTAAGCAAAATAAGCCAGTCAGAAAAAGACAAATATCACATGATGCCACTCATAGGTAGAATCAAAAGAACAGAATAAATTGACAAACAAGATTGGACCACAAGACATGGAAGCATGAAACAGTATGACAGAAACCAGAGGGAAGGCGGGAAGGAGGGAAGGAAGAAATTAACCAAAGAATTTATAAGTATATATGCACAGTCCATGGACACAGACAAAAGACAGGTTAAGGACTGGGGTGGGTGGCATTTGGGTGGAAAGGGAGAAATGGGGGAAAATGAGGGACATCTGTAATACTGTCAACAATAAAATAAACTTTAAAAATATATAAGACTTCATGTCATATATTTTGTATCAGTGAACTGAGCATTTAATAAGTTAATAGATGTCAATTATATATCAAAATTTATAACTTTAACATTATTTAAAATAGAATTTATTCTTGTTTCACTAATCAATGAATCATGCTTGGCAACAAAAGTTCTCTGACCTAGCTGTTTCAGCTGAATTACTATATTGCTATGCTATTAGAATTTCTGGATTTTTTTGGGTTAGCTTTTATTCTTCCTAGAATAGTGTAATTTCTACTTCATCCACTCCTCTTCCTTGAAATTATCTGTGGGCTTGAAAGCCTAACGAATATGAAAGAACTATTATGTAAAATAATATCATGGAGACACATCAGGTAAAGCACTAAAGGCTAAAAGAATGCAGAGGCCTCTCCTATAAGGTTAAGGATGGAAGAAAGGAGATAGATCTACTTTATCCCCAAAAACCTCTCTTTACTTACTCCCTGGATTGGTCTTATATCAGATTGATGTTAAATTTTAAATATATATATTTTTATAATTCTATCAAATAATAAAAATTATATGACTCTTTTGAAATTAAAATTATTGGGGTAAGTGGTTAATAACACTATGTAAATTTCAAGTGCACAACGTTATAATAGGACATCTGCCTGCTCTACTGTGAAGTTTAGTCTCCTTCCCTCGCCTGCCTTTAACCTCTTCATCTTCTCCCCACCACCTTTCCCTTCTGGTAACCACCATTTGGTTGTCTGGAACTGGGAGGTGGGGTTTTTTGCTGGTTTCCTTGTGTCCATGTGTTGCTTTTTGCTTTATATCCCACATGAGTGAAATCATAGCTTTAGTCCTTTCCTGGCTGACTTACTTCCTTAGCATAATCCTCTCAAGATCCGTCCATACTGTTGCAAGTGGCAATAATTAATCTTTTTAGGTCTGAGTACTATTCCACTGTATATACATACCAAGTCTTCTTTATCCAATCATCTGTTGAAGGACACTTAGGTTGTTTCCATGTCTTAGCTATTGTGAATAATGCTGCAATGAACATAGGGTTCCCTATATCTTGATAAGTGTTTTCAATTTTTTCTGGTAGATACCCAGAAGAAGGGTTGCTGGTTCATGTGTTACCTCTGTTCTTAATTTTTTCTGATGACCCTCCATACTGTTTTCCATAGTGGCTGCACCAATCTACATTCCCACCAACAGAGCATGAGGGTTCTCTCTTCTCCATATTCTCAACACTTGTTATTTCTTGTCTTTTTGATAACAGACATTTTATCAGGTGTGAAGTCGTATCTCATTGTGGTTTTGATTTGCATTTCCCTAATAACTAGTGATGTTGAGAATCTTTTAATATATTGGAAGGCCATCTGTATGTCTCCCTTGGGTAATTGTCTATTCAGGTCTTCTGCCCCTATTCTAATCAGATTTTGTTGTTGTTGAACTGTAAGAGTTCTTTATATATTTTGGAAATTAGCCCCTATCAGAGGTATCCTCTGCAAATACTTATTCCCATTCAGTTGATTGCCTGTTTTGTTGTTCTTCTTAATCCATTTTCAAGGATATTTTTTCCATTAATTTTTAGTGGGAGTGGGAAGGAGGGAGGGAGGAAGGAAGGAAGGGAGAGAGAGAAACATCAATGTGAGAGAGACACAACCACTGGTTGCCTCCTGCACACACCTGAACTGGGACCAGAGATTGAAGCTGCCACACAGGTACCTGCCCTTGACCTGGAATCAAACTCACAACCCTTCAGTGTGAGGACTGATGCTCTAACCATTGAGCCATGCTGGCCAGGGCAGTTGCCTTTTTGTCTTTTGACAGTTTCTTTTGCTGTGCAGAAGGGAGAGGGAAAGGGAGAAACATGGATGGGAGAGTGAAACATTGAACAACCGGTTGCTTGCAGCACTCCCCCTACCAGAGATCAAGCCAGCAACCCTGTCATGTGCCATCTCCAGAATAGAATAGGCAACCCTTTGGTACATGGGAGAGTGCCCAACGAACTGAGCCACACCTGACAGGGCCATATGGATCTTTGATATCAGCATACTGGATCTGGTCAGTGCTAGCTAAATTCCTGCAGTTGGGCAACCTTGCATCAGCCATGAAGTCTTGGCCAAGGCCGAATCTTCTACAAGCAGAAACTGGGACTGCTAATGCCTGTAATATGCTCATAAGGAAACTGTTAGTGTGTGAATTCCTTTTATCAGTTTGTCTGTACATTTTATTCTAATTCCATTTCATGGTTAGTCAGTGTACTATAAAGTTTTTATTCACTCTTACAATATCTTTAGCTTTTTCTTTCTTCTCAGGATTGCTTTGGCTATTCAGAGTCTTTTGTAGGCCCATAAAATTAGATAAAATTTTGTTTTATTTCTCTGAAAAATGCCATTGGAATTTTGATGGGGATTGCATTAAGTTTGTATAGTGCTTCACATATATGGCCATTTTAACAATGCTAAATCTCCTAATCCATTAACATGAAAGATAAATGAAATATCTTTCCATTTATTGGTTTTCTTCAATTTCTTTCAACAATGTACTTTTCAGTATAAAGTTCCTTCACATCCTTTGTTGACTCCTATGTATTTTATTTTGATTGTTCCAATGTAAATAGGATACTTTGCTTTATTTCTCTTTGTGATATTTTGTTGTTAATATGTAAGAATAGCCCAGGCGGGTGTGGCTCAGCAGTTGAGCATTGACCTCGGATCCAGGAGATTGCAGTTTGATTCCTGGTCAGGGCACATGCCTGGGTTGAGGGGTTGATCCCCAGTTGGGGGTGTGCAGGAAGCAGCCGATCAATGACTCTCTCATCATTGATGTCTCTCTTTCTCTCTCCATCTCTCTCCCTCTCTCTATCTCTCTCTGAAAGCAATGAAGACATATTTTTAAAAACCCAATATAGGAAATTTTTCAAAATATGTAACAACACGATGAATTCTTGTACACTGATATTGTATCCTGCAACTAACTTTATTTGTGTATTTTCTTTAAAAGTTTTTTGGTGGAGTCTTTAGGGTTTCCTATATAGAGAATTTTGTCATATGCAAATAGTGACAGCTTCCCTTCTTCCATCTAATTTAGATGCCTTTTAGTTCATTTTCTTGCCTATTTTCTCTGGCTAGGAATTCCAGTACTCTGTCGAATAACAGTGGTGCGAATGGGCATCCTTGTCTTGTTCCTGATTTTACAGGAAAAGATTTCAGTATACTGTTTCACATATATGGCCATTTTAACAATGCTAAATCTTCTAATCCATTAACATGAAATATCTTTCCATTGACTATGACATTAGCTGAGTGTCACAGCATGCGTTTATTATGTTGAGATACTTTCTTCTCTACCTAATTTATTGTGTTTTAGTCATAAGTAGCTGTTGTATGTTGTCAAATGTCTTTTTTGCATCTTGAAGTGATCATGTGATTTTCATCTCTTATTTGTTAATGTGGTGCATCACACCGATTGATTTGTGAGTGTTTAATCATCCTTCCATCCTTGAAATGAACTTCACTTCATCATGATATGTGATACTTTTAATGTATAGTTGTATTTGATTTACCAGTATTTTGTTTACAATTTTTGTATTGATACTCATTAAGGATATTGGCCTGTATATTTCTTTTGTGTGTGTTGTCCTTGACTGGCTTTGTTATCAGGGAAAAGTTGGCCTCATGAAATGAGTTTGGAAGTATTCCCTCCTTTTGAATTTTTGGAAGAGTTTGAGAAGGATTGGTATTTAATCCTCTTTGAATGTGTTGCAGTATTAAACAATGAAGCCATCTGGGCCTGGACTTGTGTTTAAGGGGAAGTATTTGATTACTGCTTAAATTTCCTTACTAGTGATCCTTTACTTAGGTTTTTCAATTCTTATATTTTTAATTTCAGTATAGTTGGTATATAATATTTTATCAATTGTATTAGTTTTATGTATATAATATAGATTTGAAAATGTTATACCTTACCATGAGATCATCCAACTAATTCTACCATCAACTGTCATGGTGAAAATTTATAACAATAGTATTTCCCTTCACCTTTTTCATGCATCCCCGCATCCACCTCCCCTCTGGAAACCATCCCTTTATTCACTGCTTCTATGAGTTTGTTCTTGTGTTGTTTAGTTTTGTGTGTTTATTTAGATTTCACATATAAGTGAAATTATATCGTATTTGTTTTTCTCTTTTATACTTATTTAACATAGCACAATACACCCTAAGGCCATGTATGTTTTTGCAAATGGCAAGATTTCATTCTTTTTTATATTAGCGCAATATTCCAGTACGTGTGTGTGTGTGTGTGTGTGTGTGTGTATATACATAAATTCTTTAACCATTCATGTAATTATGAACTCCAAGTTTGCTTTCACATCCTGGGTATTATAAGTAATGCAGCAAGGAACATATGTGTCCATGTATTTTTTTAATTAATTGGATAAATACCCAGAATTGCAGTTTTTGGGTTGTATTGTAGACCTATTTTTACTTCTTTAAGCAATATCAATAGAGTACCCTACAGTGGTAGCACCAATTTGCAGTCCCACCAACAGCTCACAAGGCTTCCATTGTTTCCACATCCTTGCCAACCCATGCTGTTTGTTTGTTGGACTTTTGAACACAGCCATCTTTATTGGTATAATGTGGGATCTCATAGTGGTTCTGATTTTCACTGTCTTGGTCATTAGTGATATTGAGCATCTTTTCAAATGTCTGTTAGCCATAAGTATGTCTTCTTGGAGATATGTCTTTTCATTTCTTCTGCCCATTTTCTGATGAGTTGTTTAATTTTTTTACTGTTAGCATTATTACACATGTTCCCCATTTTTCACATTTAGAACCCATCTACCTAGACCCAGCCCTACCCCCCTACCACTCTGGCCCTAACCACATTGATGTCTGTGTCCATGGGATAAGCATATATGCTCTTTGGCTATTCTCTTCACCTTCTTTCATCCTGTCTGCCCCACCCACTTCCGAATTTGTTATTGTATACAATATCAAAAGAGATTTGAATAAAATAAAAGCTATACATTGCTCTACTAAATTCATGGAAATACTTTTTTCTTCTTTATTTTTATTTAGTTTATTGGATTCACATTGGTTAATAAATGTATACATGTTTCAAATGTACAAATCTATGATACACGATCTGTTTATTGCATTGTACCCACCACCCAAAGTCAGTTCATTTTCTGTCACATATATTAGGTCCCCTTTTCCCTTTACCCCACCCCCACATCCCTCTGATAACCACCAAACCTGTCTATGTCTACGAGTTTCAGTTTTGTATCTCACATATGAGTCACATCATATGGTTCTTAGCTTTTTCTGACTTATTTTGCTGAGCATGCTACTCTCAAGGGCCATCCATGTTGTCACTAATGGCCAAACTTAAGATTCACATTGCCCCAGAATAACAATAGTCTAATAAAAAATTTCCTGGAGAATTTCAAAGCCTGAAAAAATACATGGCTATTAAAAATCTACATGCACCTGAGGAAACCATCACTGTAACAGTGCAATCTACATTGTACAATGTGTGAAAAACTTTAGAGTAATAAAAATAAAAGTTTTGGGTACTTACTTGTGCATGCCTCCATGATCTTTGTCCAGGCAGCATTCTTGTCACAAACAATACGGGTCGGAAGAGGAGGATCCTTAGGCACATATCCTGGGAGACACTCATAGTCTATTTCAACCCCAATATTATAAGGGGGTGTAATATTACCCTTGGGTAGCATAGAATGGAATTTCGGTGGGTCTTCACATACATCTGGGCATAACAGAATAAGAACATGAAAGTAAATTATTTTCTCTTTTTCACAAACCCCAGATTAAGGCCTGAGAGCAGGCAAGGAGTACAGAATGAATGGAAAGGTCCTTGGGAAAACTGGAAGTGATTGTGCCAGGATTTTACCAAACTGTAAGCGATGCTTGTTTTAAATAAGATCTATTAGCTTTTGCTTACTTTGGGAATAAACTGAATATTCATTCAACAGTAAACTGAAGAGACAGGAGAAATAATTTTGGCTTTAAAATATATTTATAGGTATGCACCCTTCCCATTTTTTCTGAGTTCATTTCTCACTCCCTTCTCCCCTAGGAAGACTTTATAGCCCTCGATCAGATTGCTCTTCCACAGTCTGAAAGGCAAACTGATGATGACTTGTCACTTCAGGCTCAGTCTCCTCTCAGGAGACAAGATCCTAAAGATCAAGGATCACGTGCCTCCTTTTTCACTGCACTCTGGCCAGTGGTACTCAAGGAATGCTATGGTAAGCGCTGACTATTACACAAGAGTCGTGAATTAATCGATCAAAATAAATATGGACTAAACTAGTTGACAATATAAAATTGGAGTAGTTCAAAAATGGTGGCACTCTAACAAGAGGCTGAGTGTCCCTGCTCCCAAGCATGGACTGGATTTACAGCTAAAATACTGCATAGGCAGCTAGTAAAAACAAGGGAAATATAGCTGATTGGATATATTTTGATGAAGGAGCACTGAAGAAACATTGTAGAGACTGGTAGGACAGGGGAAGGGGTGGAACAGGAGAGTCCCCCCACAAAGGCCATGCTTGGCTCAAAGACCTGAGGGTTAGAGGCTGCAAAGGTCCCTCCCCTTGGTAGGCGGGACTTGTTGGGGGCATAGATGTTGATCATGCTCTACTGACAGTGATTGTGAAAGGGGGGAAGGCACCTAAAAGGAATAGGACCATAGTTGTTTAATGATTATTCACCGTACTAACTATAGATCAGGAGGTTTTCTTCAGAACCTGGGAAACTGGAGGATGTGCTGCAAGAAGAAAAACAGGGCTGTAAAAAGATAAGACACGATGGGACCTGGAGGAGTCCTTTGCTCACGAAAGAAAATGTATTTTGATACGAGACAAAGCACAGAATGCACTTTGATTTGGTTGCTGTGCCTGGAGACAGACCCCTCTAGAAATTTGCCTCTGGAATACTGACCATTCTCAGGTCCCAGGAACTGGCAGAGCTGGGTTTTAACCCCATTGAAAGTTAACTTCTTTTTTATCTGACTTTAAGATCCTTGAAAGAGACACAGGAATGATAGGCTCTGTAGCCATCCTCTCACCCCTTCCCCCCTTGCATGCAGTCTTTCTTCTTTATCCCTATATAATCAGCCAGCTAGTAAGGAGAGAGCAGAGCAGATTTTATGTGCTCAAATCCTGCTGCTCTCTCCCATACTGCCAGCATTATTGGAATAAACACACATCTATGATTCAACTCTGTCTCTGCTTAATTGGCCCAAGTGGAGACAGGCAGCCCAGACCCATTGTGTCCAGTTTCAGACTGGCATCCAGAAGCAGAGATCTCAAAGCCTCAGCAATGGAGAAGGGAAGGAGAGCCCATGCACATCGAGCAGAGGGAGCCAGGAGAGCTATCTGCCTTTGAGGTGGGGTCTGAACCTTCCCAGTGGAAGAACACGCCTAATGGCAGCAGCTTCAGCAGGAGATATTCAATCCTGGTGCTGACTGCAAGAAAGGCTGTCGCACAGTGTGTGGCCTCAGAATAGAAAGGGGCCTGTGGGCTGCCCTAGCAGTAAACTAAAGGGACCACCTGCTTTCCTGTACAGCATTGTATAGAGCCCCAGAAAGCATTTGAACTGTATGGTGCAAGAAAGTGGAAGTGAGACTTCTCACCACCAGAGAGAGACTGAAGCTGCCTGCAAGGCACAGTAGGGATTTTGATCTGCTCTGAAGACAGCCGGGATGCTGAGCAGAGCAGGAAATCATGGCCACATCTTTACTGAGATCACCTGTGTGAGCGAACCTGCATGGGGCTAACTTTGTAATCCCTTCTGCTAGGACCTGTGGTGCAAGGATGCCACATCCTAAAGAAGCTGGTTTTCTGCCTGTTTGTTACTTTATGTTTTTATTATTGGTTGGCACCCCATGGCATCTACCTTCCTGGCTTATATTGGGGAGGCAGATCAGCAAAAGCCCGGTTTTGTGTTTGCTTTGTTCAGCCAACAAGAGCTGGGAAAGTGCCGGTAGAACACGCCTACCTATACTGCAGGTTAGAGCACCACCTCCACCAGAAAAGGGGTGGTCCAGCTCACTGAAGCCCCTGATACCCACTGCTGGGCACAGTTTGATGGGGGAAGAGAGAACAGCTCAAAGGGGAATATTTCTTTTTTTTTATCTTCAAATTTAAATTTATTAAGACATTCAGCTATGTCTGTCACTCTACATCCAAATTTGCTACTAAAAATAAAATAAAGTCACATCCTACATTAGGAATACCGAGTCTGAAAAACACTTCTGGAGCCAAAACTATTGTATAAATAAATGACTAGTTTCTTTTCATATCAAAATTCGATAAAAAATTACATTCCCCCCTCCCCAGTTCTACCTGTAGCCATAACAAATGTAAAAATTTAAATATGACACATCCTTGCCAAAGAAAAGGTGCAAAGTCTATTAACAGCTTTAAAAGTGGCATTTGCAGAGAGTGATCATACAGTTATGTACTCATTCACCAGTGCAAATATTGCCATAATTTAACACTGTAGATTCGGTTGCCAGAACTAAACATTACACAGGACTGAAAAGTACACGAGTGCTTTTATCAGTGCCCTAAAGCCCTTCCCACTTTGGTCTCCCACCCACACTAACATGGACTCCAAAGTGTTCATTAGAGTTTTAGTTTACTTCACACAGCCAACACAGTGTACAATATATTAACAAAGTTTCATATACACAAAATATCGAAGACTCCATCAGAAAGTTCAAGAGTCTTGGATTACATGAATGTAACCCCAAGGCCCAAGTGCCCCACCCCCCTCGAAGCACATACCAAATATGAGCGTGTTTTGATCTCTGGATACAATCAATGCTCTTATATCTTTGAATTCAATCAGTGCTGTACAAAACTCAATATTATCACCAGACTGAGTTCCAATTAGCTGAGGGGAAAGGGGGTGGAGAAAGGGGCTGGTAACTACTCATATTCTGCTGCAAGAATGATCCTGTCCCATAGAAGGTGAAATGTCAGTTCCACTTCTGCCTGCCTCTTCCCAGACTGTCCTTATGTTCTTTGTCTTCCTTTCAGACACACAAATCTGATTTTTTTTTATCCCTTACAAATCAGGGGCAGCTTCTGAAGTTGTTGAGGTTGAATTTCCTTGGCAAACCTCTACAAAACATCAGCATATGATATATAAATATATTTTGATTAGCATACATTGCAAAATTTATCTCAAAGGGGAATATTTCAAGAGTAAGATTCTCAAGGACTATAGTTTGGGAACCAGAAGAAGTACTTAAAACCCCTTCTGGGGCCTGGGCAGGTAACGTGCTCATGAGAGTCTCTTTTGATCCATTGCACAGAGCCAAGGACACCTAAAACTGCCCATACAGAAAAGAAAACAGTCTCAATTCAATCTGAACCTGTACCAGGTCATTTTAGAGGAAACTAGAGCTGGAGAATATGGTAGGGACTGAGGAGTTCGCTTTGAAGCAGAGATTAATTTCCCCACAGTGAGTGCCTGACACTGAAGTCTCTCAGTAAGAGGTCCAATGGAAATAGCTATACAGTTGGCCTGCACCCTAAAGACTGTCTTCAGAAGATGCTGGAGTAAGACCAGGCAACCAGAAGGGGGAGGCAAAGTAGATGACAGGTAGAAGTGGTCCACAAAGAGCCTCAGACCAACCAGCTACATAAAGAATCCAGGAGACAAACCTACATAACTCCTGATATTGGCTGCACTAAAGTGCCTCCCGGGAGGCCCCAAATCAGCATACAAAATCGTAAGTCTGAGAAAAAATAATCTGCCCAGACAAAATTCACTTGGCTGGCTTTTAAAAAACAATTACCATTATTATCATCATCCTTACTATTATTACTGGATGTGTTCTAGGAAATTAGTGAGAGCCACAAGATACTTAAAGGGAACTTCCAGGAACTTAGTGGGAAATACAAAGAACTTAGCGAAAGCTACATCAGCATGAAAAAGCATATAGATATTAGGAGTAAGAACCAGGCAGAAATGAAGAATACTATATCTAACATCAAGAATACCCTGGAAGGAATTAAAAGCAGGCTCAATGAAGCAGAGGACTGAATAAGTGAATTAGAAGATAAGGTAGGAAAACAACTCAACCAGAGCAGCAAGCAGGAAAGTACTTAAAAAGCATGAGGAGAGTTTAAGGGAACTGAGGGACAACATGAAACAGAACAAAATGTGCACAATGGGGGTGCCAGAGAGGGAGGGAAGGAGGCAAGGGAGAGAGAACCTGTTGGAAGAAATAACGGCAGAAAACTTTTCTAAGCTGGCGAAGGAGAAAGCCTACCAAGTTCAGAAAGCACAGAGGGCACCAAACAAGAGGAACCCAAAGAGACCCACTCCAAGACACACCACAATCAAAATGACAAATGTTAAGGACAAAGAGAGAATATTAAGGGCTCCTAGAAGGACAAACAGTGACCAACAAGAGATGCCTATAAGGTTGTCAGAAGATTTCTCAACAGAAACACCTCAGGCCAGAAGGGATTAGCATGAAGTTTTCAAAGTAATGAAAAGCAAGAACCTGAAACCAAGACTGCTCTATACAGCAAGGCTCTCATTTAAAATGGAAGGGGAAATAAAGAGCTTCCCAGACAAAAGAAGGATAAAGGAGCTCAGTACTACCAACCCAGGACTGCAAGAAATGCTAAAAGGACTGCTCTAAGAAGAAAAATATATTGACGGAAAGGTACATAGGCATAAAGGGGGAAAATGGAGTAAAATAAATATTTATCATTAAAAATCTTAAATATAAATGGAATAAATACACCACTCAAAAGTCATAGGGTAGCTGAGTGGATAAGAAAATATGACCCATATATATGCTGTCTACGAGAGACCCACCTCAGAGCAAAGGATTCACACAGGCTGAAAATGAAGGGATGGAATCAAATATTCCATGAGAAATTGAAACAAAACAAAGAAACAAACAAAAAAGCTGGGGTAGCAATACTGATTTCTAACAAAACAGACTTCAAAATAAAGAACATAACAAGAGACAAAGAAGGTCACTATATAATACTAAAGGCATTGATCCAGCAGAAGGATATAACCCATATAAACATATATGTCTATAATATAGGAGCACCTAAATATATAAAAATCTTGGCGGGCTATAAGACAGATATTGACAGCAATACAACCATAGAGGGGGACTTTAACACCCACTGACATCACTGGATAGATCATTCACACACAAAATCAACAAGGAAACAAAGACCTTAAAAGACACAATAGATCTAATGCATTTAATTGATATTTACAGAACATTTCAACCCAAAGCAGCAGAATATACATTCTCCTCAAGTGCAGGTAGAACATTCTCAAAAATAAACCACATATTAGGGCACAAACACAAGTGTTTACAAGTTCATGAAGACTAAAATCATATCAAGCATCTTCTCAGATCACAACGGCATGGAACTAGAAATCAATTGCTTTAAAGAAAACCTAAAAAATATTCAAACACATGGAGGCTATGTAGCATGCTATTAAACAATGAATGGTTTGCCAAAGAGATCCTGAAAGAAATAAAAAACTTCCTGTAAACAAACAAAAATAAATAGACAACAACCCCAAATCTATGGGACACAGCAAAAGCAATCCTGAGAGGAAAGTTCATAGCATTACAGGCATACCTCAAGAAACAAGGAAAAGCTCCCATAAATTATCTAGCACTACAACTAAAAGAATTAGAAAGAGAACAGCAAAAAAAGCCAACTGGAAGTAGAACTAAGGAAATAATATAGATCAGAGCCGAAATAAATGACACAGAAACTAAAAACGAAATACAAAAGATCAATGAAACCAAGAGCTTTTTCTTTGAACAGGAAAGTAAGATTGATGTAACGGTCCGGCCAGGCGTGGCTCAGCAGTTGAGCGTTGACCTGGGATCCAGGCGATCAGGGTTCGATTCCTGGTCAGGGCACATGTCCAGGTTGAGGGCTTGATCAATGATTCTCTCATCATTGATGTTTCTATCTCTCTCTCTCCCTCTCCTTTCCTCTCTCTGAAATCAATAAAGATATATTAAAATACAAAACAAAAAGATTGATGTAACGTTAGCCAGACTCACTGATAAAGAAAAAGAGGGAGGACCCAAATAAATAAGATCAGAAATGAAAGAGGTGAAGTAACAACAGACACCACAGAAATAGAAAGAATCCAAAGAAAACACCACGAGAATGCCAGGAGAAACTATATGCCAACAAACTGGACAACCTGGGTGAAATGGATAAATTCCTAGGAAAAGACAATCGTCCAAAACTCAATCAGGAAGAATCAGAAAACCTGAATATGTCAATAACAACTGAGGAAATTGAAGCAGCAATCAAAAAACTCCCAGTAAAGAAAATCTGGGACCAGATGGATTTACAGAAGAGTTTTACCAAACACTGAAAGAATTAACCCCTAATCTACTTAAACTATTCCCGAAAATTCAAGAGGAGGGAAGACTTCCAACCTCCTTTTATGAGGCCAGTATTACCCTAATTCCAAAACCAAATCAAGAAACTAAAAAATAAAAATAAAAAAATTACAGACCAATATACCCGATAAACATACTTGCTAAATTCCTCAACAAAATATTAACAAATCAGATCCAGCAATACATTACAAAGTTCATACAACATGACCAAGTGGAATTTATCCCAGGGATGCAAGGCTGAGATAATATTCCCAAATTAATAAATGTGATACATCATATAAACAAAATGAAGGACAAAAATCATGATCATATCAATAGATGCAGAAAAAGCATTTGACAAAATCTAGTGTCAATTTATGGTAAAAACTCTCAGCAAAGTGGGAATAGAGAGATCATACATCAACATAATAAAGGTCATAAATGACAAGCCTACAGCCAACATCATATCCTGCAACTTACTGTATTTGTTCATTTTCTCTAAAAGTCTTTTGGTGGAGTCTTTAGGGTTTACTATATAGAGAATTTTGTCATATGCAAATAGTGATAGCTTCCCTTCTTCCATCCCAATTTGGATGCCTTTTTGTTCATTTTCTTGCCTATTTTCTCTGGCTAGGAATTCCAGTGTTCTGTTGAATAACAGTGGTGAGAATGGGCATCCTTGTCTTGTTCCTGATTTTACAGGAAAAGATTTCAGTATACTGCTTTACATATATGGCCATTTTAACAATGCTAAATCTTCTAACCTATTAACATGAAATATCTTTCCACTGACTATGACATTAGCTGAGTGTCACAGCATGCCTTTATTATGTTGAGATATTTGGCTTCTCTACCCATTTTATTGTGTTTTAGTCATAAGTAGCTGTTGTATGTTGTCAAATGCCTTTTCTGCATCTTGAAGTGATCATGTGATTTTCATCTCTTGTTTTGTTAATGTGGTGCATCACACTGATTGATTTGTGAGTATTTAATCATCCTTCCATCCTTGAAATGAACTTCACTTCATCATGATATGCGATACTTTTAATGTATAGTTGTATTTGATTTACCAGTATTTTGTTTACAATGTTTGCATTGATGCTCATCAAAGATATTGGCCTATATATTTCTTTTTTGTGTGTTGTCCTTGACTGGTTTTGTTATGAGGAAAAAGTTGGCCTCATGAAATAAGTTTGAAAGTACTCCGTCCTGCCCGGCCAGGCGTGGCTCAGAAGTTGAGCATCGACCTAGGATCCAGGAGATCAGGGTTCGATTCCCGGTCAGGGCACATGCCCAGGTTGTGGGCTCGATCAATGACTCTCTCATCATTGATGTTTCTGTCTCTCTCTCTCCCTCTCCTTTCCTCTCTCTGAAATCAATAAAGATATATTTTTTAAAAAAAAGAAAGTACTCCGTCCTATTGAAATTTTTGGAAGAGTTTGAGAAGGATTGGTATTTAATCTTCTTTGAATGTGTTGCAGAATTAAACAATGAAGCCATCTGAGCCTGGACTTGTTTTTAAGGGGAAGTATTTGATTACTGCTTAAATTTCCTTACTAGTGATCCTCTACTTAGGTTTTCCAATTCTTTTTTTTTAATTTCACTATAGTTGGTATATAACATTTTATCGATTGTATTAGTTTTAGGTATACAATATAGTGATTTGAAAATTTTATGCTTTACCATGAGATCATCCAACTCACTCTACCATCAACTGTCATGGTGAAAATTTATCACAATAATATTTCCCTTCACCTTTTTCATGCATCCCCCCATCCACCTCCCCTCTGGCAACCATATCTTTATTCACTGTTTCTATGAGTCTGTTCTTGTGTTGTTTCTTTGTTTTGTGTGTTTATTTAGACTCCACTTATAAGTGAAATCATGTGGTGTTTGTTTTTCTCTTTTATACTTACTTAGCATAGCATAATACACCCTAAATCCATCTATGTTGTTGCAACTGGCAAAATTTCACTTTTTATATTAGTGCATATTCCAGTGTGCGTGTGTGTGTGTGTATGTGTGTGTGTGTGTGTGTGTGTGTGTGTGTGTGTACATATATATATATATATATATATGTACACACACACATATATAATTTATCCATTCATGTAATTATGAACACCTAGTTTGCTTTCATATCTGGCTATTATAAGTAAAGCAGCAGCAATATATGTGTGCATGTATCTTTTTAAATTAATTGGATAAATACCCAGAATTAGAGTTGCTGGGTTATATTGTAGATCTATTTCTAGTTTTTTAAGGAATATCTATATAGTTCCCTATAGTGGCTGCACAAATTTGCAGTCCCACCAACAGCTCACAAGGCTTCCATTGTCTCCACATCCATGCCCACACATGCTGTTTGTTTGTTGGACTTTTGAACATAGGCATCCTGACTGGTGTGATGTGGGATCTTATAGTGGTTCTGATTTTCACTGTCTTGGTCATTAGTGATATTGAGCATCTTTTCAAATGTCTGTTGGCCATAAGTATGTCTTCTTGGAGATATGTCTTTTCATGTCCTCTGCCCATTTTCTGATCAGTTCTTTAATATTTTTATGGATGACATTATTAGAGATGTCTTCTCGTTTCCTCAACTTTGACCCCATCCACCCAGACCAAGCCATATCCCCCTACTGCCCTAGCCCGAACAACACTTTTGTCTGTGTCAATGGGATATGCATATATGCTCTTTGGCTATTCTCTTCGCCTTCTTTCATCCTATCAGGCCCACCCACCTCCCAATTTGTTTTTTTATACAATGTCAAAAGAGATTTGACAAAATAGAAATTAAACATTGCTCTACTAAATTCATAGAAATATTTTCTTTAGTATTTATTTTTATTAAGTTTATTGGGTTCACATTGGTTAATTAGTTTATATATGTTTCAAGTGTAGAATTCTATGATACATGATCTGTATATTGAATATACTGTATTCAATACACCCAAAAGTCAGTTCACCCAAAGTCAGTTCACCCAAAGTCAGACCACCCAAAGTCAGTTCATTTTCTGTCACATATATTTGGTTCACTTTACTCATTTCCCTACCCCCACTTCCCTCTGGTAACCAACAAATTTGTTTGTATCTATGAGTTTCAGTTTTATATCTCACATATGAGTGAAATCATATGGTTCTTAGCTTTTTCTGACTTATTTTGCTCAGCATAATATTCTCAAGGTACATCCATATTGTCACTATGGCCAAAGTCAAGATTCACATTACTCCAGAAAATCAATAGCCAAATAAAAAATTTCCTGGAGAATTTCAAAGCCTGAAAAAAGACATTGCTATCTAAAAATTGACATTCACCTGAGAAAACCATCATTGTAATAGTGCAATATGCACTGTAAAATGTGAGAAATCTTTAGAGTAATAAAAATAAAAGCTTTTGTGTACTTACTTGTTGTACAAGCTTCCATGATGTGTGTCCAGGTGGAATTCTTCTGACAAACAACATTGGTGGGAAGAGGAGGATCCTTAGGCACATATCCTGGGAGACACTCATAGTCTATTTCAACCCCAATATTATAAGGGGGTGCAGGTGTCCCCTTGGGTTTCATAGAATGGAATTTCGGTGGATCTTGACATTGACCTGGGCATAACAGAGTAAGAACATGAAAGTAAATTATTTTCTCTTTTTCACCAGCCCCAGAATAAGGCCTGGCAGCAGACAGGGTGTACAGAATGAATGGAAAGGTCCTTGGCAAGACTGGAATCGATTGTGCCAGGCCTTTACCAGATAATGCGCTGTGCTTCCTTCAAGTAACATTCTATTACCTTTTGCTTTCTTTGGGAATAAGCTGAATATTCTTTCAACAATAAATTGAAGACACAGCAGAAATACTTTTGGCTTTAAACTATATTTATAGGTATGCATCCTTCCCATTTTTTCTGAGTTCATTTCCCACTCTCCTCTTCCCTAAGAAGACTTGATAGCCCTCGATCAGACTGCTCTTCCACAGTTTGAAATGCAAACTGATGATGACTTCTCACTTCAGGCTCAGTCTCCTCTCAGGAGGCAAGTTCCTAGAGATCGAGGATCATGTACCATCTTTGTCCACTACACTCTGTACCCAGTGGTGCTCAAGGAATGCTATGGTAAGCGCTGACTATTACACAAGCGTCAGGATTTCACAGATCAGAAAAAATATGGACTAAACTGTTTCAAAATATAAGACTGGGGTAGTTCAAAAATAGTGGCCTTCTAAGAAGGGGGTGAGTGCCCCTGCTCTCAGCCATGGAGTAGATTTACAGCTAAAATATTGCATAGTCAGCTTGTAAAAACAAGGGAAATATAGCTGATTGGGTATATTTTGACTAAGGAGTACTGAAGAAACATTGTAGAGACTGGTAAGAGAGGGGGAGGTGTGGAAGGGGCAGTGCCCCCGTCCCCCCTGAAGCCTATGCTTGACTGGGAGGCCTGAGGGTTAGAGGCTGCAAAGCTCCCTCCTCTTGGTAGTGTGGACTTGTTGGGGGCATAGATGTTGATCATGCTCTGTTGACAGTGGTTGTGAAAGGAGGGAAGGCACCTAATAGGAATAGGACCATAGTTGTTTAATGATTATTCACCATACTAACTATGGATCAGAAGTTTTCCTTCAGAACCTGGGAAACTGGAGGATGTGCTGCAAGAAGAAAAACAGGGCTGTAAGAAGATAAGAGACACAATGGGACCTGGGTGGGTGCTTTGCTCACAACAGAAAATGCATTTTGAGAACAGACAAAGGACACAACGCACTTTGATTTGGTTGCTGTGCCTGGAGACTGAACCTCCTCTGGGAATTTTCCTCTGGAATACTGACCATTCTCAGGTCCCAGGATCTGGTGGAGCTGGGTTTTAACCCCACTGAAAGTTAATTACCTTTTTTATCTGACTTCAAGATCCTGGAAAGGGACACCGGGACTACAGACTCTGTAGCCATCCTCCCCCTCCTTCCCCCCTTGCATGCAGCCTTTCTTCTTTATCCCTATACAATCAGCCAGCTAGTAAGGAGAGAGCAGAGCAGATTTTATGTGGACAAATCCTGCTGCTCTCTCCCATACTGCCAGCATTATTGGAATAAACACTTATATATGACTCAAACCTGTTTCTGCTTAATTGGCCCAAGTGGTGACAGGCAGCTCAGACCCATTGTGTCCAGTTTCAGACTGGCATCAAAATCAGGGATCTCAAACCCTCAGCAGTGGAGAAGGGAAGGAGAGGCCATGCACATCGGGAAGAGGGAGCCAGGAGAGCTGTCTGCCTTTGAAGTGGGGTCTGAACCTTCCCAGTGAAAGAGCACGCCTAATGCCAGCACCTTGATATTCACCCCCGGTGCTGACTGCAGAAAAGTCTGTCCTTTAGTGTGTGCTTCAGAATAGAAAGGAGTCTGTGAGCTTCCCTCAGCAGTGCACTGAAGGGACCCTCTGCTTTCCTGTAAAGCATTGTATAGAACTCCAGAAAGCATTTTAACTGTGTGGTGCAATGAAGGGGAAGCTAGACTTCTCACCACCAGAGAATGGAGCTGCGTGCGAGGCACAGTGGGGATTTTTCACCTGCTCATAAGAGAGCCCAGATAGCGAGCAGAACTGGGAATCAGGGCCCAGCTTTACTGAGATCACCTCTGTTGGAGACCTGTGTGGGGCTAACTTTGTAACCCCTTCTGCTTGGACATGAGTTGCAAGGGTGCCAGACCCTAAAAAAAGCAGGTTTTCTGCCTGTTTGTCATTGTGTATGATTTTTATTATTGGTTGGAACCCCATAGCATCTACATTCATGGCTTATATTGGGGAGCCAGACCAGCAAAATCCTGCTTTTGTGTTTGCATTGTAAAGCCAACCAGAACTGGGAAAGGAGGGGTGGAGCACGGCTGCCTCTCCTGCAGGCTAGGAGCTCCATATCCACCAGGAAAGGGGCTGGTCCAGCTCACTGAAGCCCCTGATACCCACCGCTGGGCACAGTTTGATGAGGAAAGGGACAACAACCCAAAGGAGGATATTTCAAGAGTAAGATTCTCAAGGACTATAGTTTGGGAACCAGAAGCAATGCTTAAAATCACTTCTGGGGCTGGGCAGGTATCGTGCTCACTAGAGTCTCTTTTGATCAATCCCACTGAACAAGCCCAGCTAAAACTGCCAATACAGAAAAGGCAACAGGCTCAATTCAATCTGAACCTGCACCAGGTCATTTTAGGGGGAACTAGAGCTGGAGAATATAGTAGAGACTGAGGAGTTGCCTTTGAAGCACAGATTAATTTCCCCACAGTGAGTGCCTGACGCTGAAATCTCTAAGTAAGAGGCCAAATAGCGATAGGTACACAAGCTGAGCTGTACCCTAAAGACTCTCTTCGGAAGATGCTGGAGTAAGACCAGGCAACCAGAAGGAGGAGGCAAAGTACAGGACAGGTACAGGTGGTCTATAGTGAGCCTCAGAAAAACCAGCTACATAAAGAAACCAAGAGACAAACCTACACAACTCCTGACATTGGCTGACACTAAAGTACCTCCCAAGGTCCCCAAATCAGCATACAAAATAGTAAGCCTCAGACGAAATAAGCTACCCAGACAAAATTCACATGTTGGCTTTAAAAAAAATATTACTACTATTCTCATCATCACTATTATTATTATTAAATGTGTTTTGTCTTGCTTTGCTGTTTTGTTGTTGTTTTTGTTTTGTCCTTTTCAAGATTTCCTTGATATTCTCTACTTTATTGCTTTAATATTGTTATTGTAATTATTAATTTTGTTGCTTTTCTCTATTTTTTCTTCCATATCTCTTATTAGCCTCCTTCTGTGCCCTTGCTTGACCTTACTCTCTCTCCTTGTTCCCTTTGCATAACTTCTTTTCCCTTTTCTTTCTCCATCTTCCTGTCTTTTTTAAACCATTTTCCTATTCCTACTCTCTACACTTATTTTTTTGCTATACCTTCTTTCCTTTCACAATCTTTTTCTCTGTCCCCTTTATCTCCCAGTAGCTTCTTTATTTTTCATTCTTTTACTATTAGCAGTAGTACCCTTTTCTCTCTTTCTTTTTTGCTTTAGCATTTGTGTTCTCTCTTTGCTTTCCTAAATCTACTTTCTGTTGCGTTGTTTTCATTGTAATTGTCGGATATGTTGTAAGTTCCTGTGTGTTTCGTGTCAGTTTGGTTGTGTTTTATTTCCCCCTGTCAGCACCTGTAGAACAGCTCACATGACACGATAGTGGCTGAGCCTCACAGTTAGCCAGCCTGACAGAAGATCCTCCCATGAACAGGTCAACAACAATCTAGACCCAACCACAACAGGAGAGCCCAAAGAACTCACGAAGGGACACACCTAGAGCATACAGCTGAGAAGTAGAAGAGAAACACACCTCTGGGTCCCACTGGATATTCACTACAAGAGCCTACACCACAAGACGGGGAGACAGCAAATGTATCTAAATCAAAGATACAAAGTCAAAGACACAACTAAAATAGGGAGACAAAGAAACAACCCCTAAACTAAAGAAAAGGAAAAACTGCCAGAAAAAGACCTTGATGAGATGGAGATAAGCAAGTTATCAGAAATAAGAGTTCAGAGAAATGGTTATAAAGATGTTCAAGGAAATTAGTGAGAGCCACAAGACACTTAATGGGAAATACAAAGAACTTAGCGAAAGCTAAATCAGCATGAAAAAGCATATAGATATTAGGAGTAAGAACCAGGCAGATGAAGAATACTATATCTAACATCAAGAATACCCTGGAAGGAATTAAAAGCAGGCTCAATGAAGCAGAGGACTGAATAAGTGAATTAGAAGATAAGGTAGGAAAACAACTCAACCAGAGCAGCAAGCAGGAAAGTACTTAAAAAGCATGAGGACAGTTTAAGGGAACTGAGGGACAACATGAAACAGAACAAAATGTGCACAGTAGGGGTGCCAGAGGGGGAGGGAAGGAGGCAAGGGAGAGAGAACCTGTTGGAAGAAATAACGGCAGAAAACTTTTCTAAGCTGGCGAAGGAGAAAGCCTACCAAGTTCAGAAAGCACAGAGGGCACCAAACAAGAGGAACCCAAAGAGACCCACTCCAAGACACACCACAATCAAAATGACAAATGTTAAGGACAAAGAGAGAATATTAAGGGCTCCTAGAAGGACAAACAGTGACCAACAAGAGATGCCCCATAAGGTTGTCAGTAGATTTCTCAACAGAAACACCTCAGGCCAGAAGGGATTAGCATGAAGTTTTCAAAGTAATGAAAAGCAAGAACCTGAAACCAAGACTGCTCTATACAGCAAGGCTCTCATTTAAAATGGAAGGGGAAATAAAGAGCTTCCCAGACAAAAGAAGGATAAAGGAGCTCAGTACTACCAACCCAGGACTGCAAGAAATGCTAAAAGGACTGCTCTAAGAAGAAAAATATATTGACAGAAAGGTACATAGGCATAAAGGGGGAAAATGGAGTAAAATAAATATTTATCATTAAAAATCTTAAATATAAATGGAATAAATACACCACTCAAAAGTCATAGGGTAGCTGAGTGGATAAGAAAATATGACCCATATATATGCTGTCTACGAGAGACCCACCTCAGAGCAAAGGATTCACGCAGGCTGAAAATGAAGGGATGGAATCAAATATTCCATGAGAAATTGAAACAAAACAAAGAAACAAACAAAAAAGCTGGGGTAGCAATACTGATTTCTAACAAAACAGACTTCAAAATAAAGAACATAACAAGAGACAAAGAAGGTCACTATATAATACTAAAGGCATTGATCCAGCAGAAGGATATAACCCATATAAACATATATGTCTATAATATAGGAGCACCTAAATATATAAAAATCTTGGCGGGCTATAAGACAGATATTGACAGCAATACAACCATAGAGGGGGACTTTAACACCCACTGACATCACTGGATAGATCATTCACACACAAAATCAACAAGGAAACAAAGACCTTAAAAGACACAATAGATCTAATGCATTTAATTGATATTTACAGAACATTTCAACCCAAAGCAGCAGAATATACATTCTCCTCAAGTGCAGGTAGAACATTCTCAAAAATAAACCACATATTAGGGCACAAACACAAGTGTTTACAAGTTCATGAAGACTAAAATCATATCAAGCATCTTCTCAGATCACAACGGCATGGAACTAGAAATCAATTGCTTTAAAGAAAACCTAAAAAATATTCAAACACATGGAGGCTATGTAGCATGCTATTAAACAATGAATGGTTTGCCAAAGAGATCCTGAAAGAAATAAAAAACTTCCTGTAAACAAACAAAAATAAATAGACAACAACCCCAAATCTATGGGACACAGCAAAAGCAATCCTGAGAGGAAAGTTCATAGCATTACAGGCATACCTCAAGAAACAAGGAAAAGCTCCCATAAATTATCTAGCACTACAACTAAAAGAATTAGAAAGAGAACAGCAAAAAAAGCCAACTGGAAGTAGAACTAAGGAAATAATATAGATCAGAGCCGAAATAAATGACACAGAAACTAAAAACGAAATACAAAAGATCAATGAAACCAAGAGCTTTTTCTTTGAACAGGAAAGTAAGATTGATGTAACGGTCCGGCCAGGCGTGGCTCAGCAGTTGAGCGTTGACCTGGGATCCAGGCGATCAGGGTTCGATTCCTGGTCAGGGCACATGTCCAGGTTGAGGGCTTGATCAATGATTCTCTCATCATTGATGTTTCTATCTCTCTCTCTCCCTCTCCTTTCCTCTCTCTGAAATCAATAAAGATATATTAAAATACAAAACAAAAAGATTGATGTAACGTTAGCCAGACTCACTGATAAAGAAAAAGAGGGAGGACCCAAATAAATAAGATCAGAAATGAAAGAGGTGAAGTAACAACAGACACCACAGAAATAGAAAGAATCCAAAGAAAACACCACGAGAATGCCAGGAGAAACTATATGCCAACAAACTGGACAACCTGGGTGAAATGGATAAATTCCTAGGAAAAGACAATCGTCCAAAACTCAATCAGGAAGAATCAGAAAACCTGAATATGTCAATAACAACTGAGGAAATTGAAGCAGCAATCAAAAAACTCCCAGTAAAGAAAATCTGGGACCAGATGGATTTACAGAAGAGTTTTACCAAACACTGAAAGAATTAACCCCTAATCTACTTAAACTATTCCCGAAAATTCAAGAGGAGGGAAGACTTCCAACCTCCTTTTATGAGGCCAGTATTACCCTAATTCCAAAACCAAATCAAGAAACTAAAAAATAAAAATAAAAAAATTACAGACCAATATACCCGATAAACATACTTGCTAAATTCCTCAACAAAATATTAACAAATCAGATCCAGCAATACATTACAAAGTTCATACAACATGACCAAGTGGAATTTATCCCAGGGATGCAAGGCTGAGATAATATTCCCAAATTAATAAATGTGATACATCATATAAACAAAATGAAGGACAAAAATCATGATCATATCAATAGATGCAGAAAAAGCAT
Organism: Miniopterus schreibersii; assembly: GCF_964146895.1. NCBI lineage: Eukaryota > Metazoa > Chordata > Mammalia > Chiroptera > Miniopteridae > Miniopterus > Miniopterus schreibersii. Next base: position 29,379,312 of record NC_138119.1, read on the forward strand.
TTGACAAAATCTAGTGTCAATTTATGGTAAAAACTCTCAGCAAAGTGGGAATAGAGAGATCATACATCAACATAATAAAGGTCATAAATGACAAGCCTACAGCCAACATCATATCCTGCAACTTACTGTATTTGTTCATTTTCTCTAAAAGTCTTTTGGTGGAGTCTTTAGGGTTTACTATATAGAGAATTTTGTCATATGCAAATAGTGATAGCTTCCCTTCTTCCATCCCAATTTGGATGCCTTTTTGTTCATTTTCTTGCCTATTTTCTCTGGCTAGGAATTCCAGTGTTCTGTTGAATAACAGTGGTGAGAATGGGCATCCTTGTCTTGTTCCTGATTTTACAGGAAAAGATTTCAGTATACTGCTTTACATATATGGCCATTTTAACAATGCTAAATCTTCTAACCTATTAACATGAAATATCTTTCCACTGACTATGACATTAGCTGAGTGTCACAGCATGCCTTTATTATGTTGAGATATTTGGCTTCTCTACCCATTTTATTGTGTTTTAGTCATAAGTAGCTGTTGTATGTTGTCAAATGCCTTTTCTGCATCTTGAAGTGATCATGTGATTTTCATCTCTTGTTTTGTTAATGTGGTGCATCACACTGATTGATTTGTGAGTATTTAATCATCCTTCCATCCTTGAAATGAACTTCACTTCATCATGATATGCGATACTTTTAATGTATAGTTGTATTTGATTTACCAGTATTTTGTTTACAATGTTTGCATTGATGCTCATCAAAGATATTGGCCTATATATTTCTTTTTTGTGTGTTGTCCTTGACTGGTTTTGTTATGAGGAAAAAGTTGGCCTCATGAAATAAGTTTGAAAGTACTCCGTCCTGCCCGGCCAGGCGTGGCTCAGAAGTTGAGCATCGACCTAGGATCCAGGAGATCAGGGTTCGATTCCCGGTCAGGGCACATGCCCAGGTTGTGGGCTCGATCAATGACTCTCTCATCATTGATGTTTCTGTCTCTCTCTCTCCCTCTCCTTTCCTCTCTCTGAAATCAATAAAGATATATTTTTTAAAAAAAAGAAAGTACTCCGTCCTATTGAAATTTTTGGAAGAGTTTGAGAAGGATTGGTATTTAATCTTCTTTGAATGTGTTGCAGAATTAAACAATGAAGCCATCTGAGCCTGGACTTGTTTTTAAGGGGAAGTATTTGATTACTGCTTAAATTTCCTTACTAGTGATCCTCTACTTAGGTTTTCCAATTCTTTTTTTTTAATTTCACTATAGTTGGTATATAACATTTTATCGATTGTATTAGTTTTAGGTATACAATATAGTGATTTGAAAATTTTATGCTTTACCATGAGATCATCCAACTCACTCTACCATCAACTGTCATGGTGAAAATTTATCACAATAATATTTCCCTTCACCTTTTTCATGCATCCCCCCATCCACCTCCCCTCTGGCAACCATATCTTTATTCACTGTTTCTATGAGTCTGTTCTTGTGTTGTTTCTTTGTTTTGTGTGTTTATTTAGACTCCACTTATAAGTGAAATCATGTGGTGTTTGTTTTTCTCTTTTATACTTACTTAGCATAGCATAATACACCCTAAATCCATCTATGTTGTTGCAACTGGCAAAATTTCACTTTTTATATTAGTGCATATTCCAGTGTGCGTGTGTGTGTGTGTATGTGTGTGTGTGTGTGTGTGTGTGTGTGTGTGTGTATATATATATATATATATATATATGTACACACACACATATATAATTTATCCATTCATGTAATTATGAACACCTAGTTTGCTTTCATATCTGGCTATTATAAGTAAAGCAGCAGCAATATATGTGTGCATGTATCTTTTTAAATTAATTGGATAAATACCCAGAATTAGAGTTGCTGGGTTATATTGTAGATCTATTTCTAGTTTTTTAAGGAATATCTATATAGTTCCCTATAGTGGCTGCACAAATTTGCAGTCCCACCAACAGCTCACAAGGCTTCCATTGTCTCCACATCCATGCCCACACATGCTGTTTGTTTGTTGGACTTTTGAACATAGGCATCCTGACTGGTGTGATGTGGGATCTTATAGTGGTTCTGATTTTCACTGTCTTGGTCATTAGTGATATTGAGCATCTTTTCAAATGTCTGTTGGCCATAAGTATGTCTTCTTGGAGATATGTCTTTTCATGTCCTCTGCCCATTTTCTGATCAGTTCTTTAATATTTTTATGGATGACATTATTAGAGATGTCTTCTCGTTTCCTCAACTTTGACCCCATCCACCCAGACCAAGCCATATCCCCCTACTGCCCTAGCCCGAACAACACTTTTGTCTGTGTCAATGGGATATGCATATATGCTCTTTGGCTATTCTCTTCGCCTTCTTTCATCCTATCAGGCCCACTCACCTCCCAATTTGTTTTTTTATACAATGTCAAAAGAGATTTGACAAAATAGAAATTAAACATTGCTCTACTAAATTCATAGAAATATTTTCTTTAGTATTTATTTTTATTAAGTTTATTGGGTTCACATTGGTTAATTAGTTTATATATGTTTCAAGTGTAGAATTCTATGATACATGATCTGTATATTGAATATACTGTATTCAATACACCCAAAAGTCAGTTCACCCAAAGTCAGTTCACCCAAAGTCAGACCACCCAAAGTCAGTTCATTTTCTGTCACATATATTTGGTTCACTTTACTCATTTCCCTACCCCCACTTCCCTCTGGTAACCAACAAATTTGTTTGTATCTATGAGTTTCAGTTTTATATCTCACATATGAGTGAAATCATATGGTTCTTAGCTTTTTCTGACTTATTTTGCTCAGCATAATATTCTCAAGGTACATCCATATTGTCACTATGGCCAAAGTCAAGATTCACATTACTCCAGAAAATCAATAGCCAAATAAAAAATTTCCTGGAGAATTTCAAAGCCTGAAAAAAGACATTGCTATCTAAAAATTGACATTCACCTGAGAAAACCATCATTGTAATAGTGCAATATGCACTGTAAAATGTGAGAAATCTTTAGAGTAATAAAAATAAAAGCTTTTGTGTACTTACTTGTTGTACAAGCTTCCATGATGTGTGTCCAGGTGGAATTCTTCTGACAAACAACATTGGTGGGAAGAGGAGGATCCTTAGGCACATATCCTGGGAGACACTCATAGTCTATTTCAACCCCAATATTATAAGGGGGTGCAGGTGTCCCCTTGGGTTTCATAGAATGGAATTTCGGTGGATCTTGACATTGACCTGGGCATAACAGAGTAAGAACATGAAAGTAAATTATTTTCTCTTTTTCACCAGCCCCAGAATAAGGCCTGGCAGCAGACAGGGTGTACAGAATGAATGGAAAGGTCCTTGGCAAGACTGGAATCGATTGTGCCAGGCCTTTACCAGATAATGTGCTGTGCTTCCTTCAAGTAACATTCTATTACCTTTTGCTTTCTTTGGGAATAAGCTGAATATTCTTTCAACAATAAATTGAAGACACAGCAGAAATACTTTTGGCTTTAAACTATATTTATAGGTATGCATCCTTCCCATTTTTTCTGAGTTCATTTCCCACTCTCCTCTTCCCTAAGAAGACTTGATAGCCCTCGATCAGACTGCTCTTCCACAGTTTGAAATGCAAACTGATGATGACTTCTCACTTCAGGCTCAGTCTCCTCTCAGGAGGCAAGTTCCTAGAGATCGAGGATCATGTACCATCTTTGTCCACTACACTCTGTACCCAGTGGTGCTCAAGGAATGCTATGGTAAGCGCTGACTATTACACAAGCGTCAGGATTTCACAGATCAGAAAAAATATGGACTAAACTGTTTCAAAATATAAGACTGGGGTAGTTCAAAAATAGTGGCCTTCTAAGAAGGGGGTGAGTGCCCCTGCTCTCAGCCATGGAGTAGATTTACAGCTAAAATATTGCATAGTCAGCTTGTAAAAACAAGGGAAATATAGCTGATTGGGTATATTTTGACTAAGGAGTACTGAAGAAACATTGTAGAGACTGGTAAGAGAGGGGGAGGTGTGGAAGGGGCAGTGCCCCCGTCCCCCCTGAAGCCTATGCTTGACTGGGAGGCCTGAGGGTTAGAGGCTGCAAAGCTCCCTCCTCTTGGTAGTGTGGACTTGTTGGGGGCATAGATGTTGATCATGCTCTGTTGACAGTGGTTGTGAAAGGAGGGAAGGCACCTAATAGGAATAGGACCATAGTTGTTTAATGATTATTCACCATACTAACTATGGATCAGAAGTTTTCCTTCAGAACCTGGGAAACTGGAGGATGTGCTGCAAGAAGAAAAACAGGGCTGTAAGAAGATAAGAGACACAATGGGACCTGGGTGGGTGCTTTGCTCACAACAGAAAATGCATTTTGAGAACAGACAAAGGACACAACGCACTTTGATTTGGTTGCTGTGCCTGGAGACTGAACCTCCTCTGGGAATTTTCCTCTGGAATACTGACCATTCTCAGGTCCCAGGATCTGGTGGAGCTGGGTTTTAACCCCACTGAAAGTTAATTACCTTTTTTATCTGACTTCAAGATCCTGGAAAGGGACACCGGGACTACAGACTCTGTAGCCATCCTCCCCCTCCTTCCCCCCTTGCATGCAGCCTTTCTTCTTTATCCCTATACAATCAGCCAGCTAGTAAGGAGAGAGCAGAGCAGATTTTATGTGGACAAATCCTGCTGCTCTCTCCCATACTGCCAGCATTATTGGAATAAACACTTATATATGACTCAAACCTGTTTCTGCTTAATTGGCCCAAGTGGTGACAGGCAGCTCAGACCCATTGTGTCCAGTTTCAGACTGGCATCAAAATCAGGGATCTCAAACCCTCAGCAGTGGAGAAGGGAAGGAGAGGCCATGCACATCGGGAAGAGGGAGCCAGGAGAGCTGTCTGCCTTTGAAGTGGGGTCTGAACCTTCCCAGTGAAAGAGCACGCCTAATGCCAGCACCTTGATATTCACCCCCGGTGCTGACTGCAGAAAAGTCTGTCCTTTAGTGTGTGCTTCAGAATAGAAAGGAGTCTGTGAGCTTCCCTCAGCAGTGCACTGAAGGGACCCTCTGCTTTCCTGTAAAGCATTGTATAGAACTCCAGAAAGCATTTTAACTGTGTGGTGCAATGAAGGGGAAGCTAGACTTCTCACCACCAGAGAATGGAGCTGCGTGCGAGGCACAGTGGGGATTTTTCACCTGCTCATAAGAGAGCCCAGATAGCGAGCAGAACTGGGAATCAGGGCCCAGCTTTACTGAGATCACCTCTGTTGGAGACCTGTGTGGGGCTAACTTTGTAACCCCTTCTGCTTGGACATGAGTTGCAAGGGTGCCAGACCCTAAAAAAAGCAGGTTTTCTGCCTGTTTGTCATTGTGTATGATTTTTATTATTGGTTGGAACCCCATAGCATCTACATTCATGGCTTATATTGGGGAGCCAGACCAGCAAAATCCTGCTTTTGTGTTTGCATTGTAAAGCCAACCAGAACTGGGAAAGGAGGGGTGGAGCACGGCTGCCTCTCCTGCAGGCTAGGAGCTCCATATCCACCAGGAAAGGGGCTGGTCCAGCTCACTGAAGCCCCTGATACCCACCGCTGGGCACAGTTTGATGAGGAAAGGGACAACAACCCAAAGGAGGATATTTCAAGAGTAAGATTCTCAAGGACTATAGTTTGGGAACCAGAAGCAATGCTTAAAATCACTTCTGGGGCTGGGCAGGTATCGTGCTCACTAGAGTCTCTTTTGATCAATCCCACTGAACAAGCCCAGCTAAAACTGCCAATACAGAAAAGGCAACAGGCTCAATTCAATCTGAACCTGCACCAGGTCATTTTAGGGGGAACTAGAGCTGGAGAATATAGTAGAGACTGAGGAGTTGCCTTTGAAGCACAGATTAATTTCCCCACAGTGAGTGCCTGACGCTGAAATCTCTAAGTAAGAGGCCAAATAGCGATAGGTACACAAGCTGAGCTGTACCCTAAAGACTCTCTTCGGAAGATGCTGGAGTAAGACCAGGCAACCAGAAGGAGGAGGCAAAGTACAAGACAGGTACAGGTGGTCTATAGTGAGCCTCAGAAAAACCAGCTACATAAAGAAACCAAGAGACAAACCTACACAACTCCTGACATTGGCTGACACTAAAGTACCTCCCAAGGTCCCCAAATCAGCATACAAAATAGTAAGCCTCAGACGAAATAAGCTACCCAGACAAAATTCACATGTTGGCTTTAAAAAAAATATTACTACTATTCTCATCATCACTATTATTATTATTAAATGTGTTTTGTCTTGCTTTGCTGTTTTGTTGTTGTTTTTGTTTTGTCCTTTTCAAGATTTCCTTGATATTCTCTACTTTATTGCTTTAATATTGTTATTGTAATTATTAATTTTGTTGCTTTTCTCTATTTTTTCTTCCATATCTCTTATTAGCCTCCTTCTGTGCCCTTGCTTGACCTTACTCTCTCTCCTTGTTCCCTTTGCATAACTTCTTTTCCCTTTTCTTTCTCCATCTTCCTGTCTTTTTTAAACCATTTTCCTATTCCTACTCTCTACACTTATTTTTTTGCTATACCTTCTTTCCTTTCACAATCTTTTTCTCTGTCCCCTTTATCTCCCAGTAGCTTCTTTATTTTTCATTCTTTTACTATTAGCAGTAGTACCCTTTTCTCTCTTTCTTTTTTGCTTTAGCATTTGTGTTCTCTCTTTGCTTTCCTAAATCTACTTTCTGTTGCGTTGTTTTCATTGTAATTGTCGGATATGTTGTAAGTTCCTGTGTGTTTCGTGTCAGTTTGGTTGTGTTTTATTTCCCCCTGTCAGCACCTGTAGAACAGCTCACATGACACGATAGTGGCTGAGCCTCACAGTTAGCCAGCCTGACAGAAGATCCTCCCATGAACAGGTCAACAACAATCTAGACCCAACCACAACAGGAGAGCCCAAAGAACTCACGAAGGGACACACCTAGAGCATACAGCTGAGAAGTAGAAGAGAAACACACCTCTGGGTCCCACTGGATATTCACTACAAGAGCCTACACCACAAGACGGGGAGACAGCAAATGTATCTAAATCAAAGATACAAAGTCAAAGACACAACTAAAATAGGGAGACAAAGAAACAACCCCTAAACTAAAGAAAAGGAAAAACTGCCAGAAAAAGACCTTGATGAGATGGAGATAAGCAAGTTATCAGAAATAAGAGTTCAGAGAAATGGTTATAAAGATGTTCAAGGAAATTAGTGAGAGCCACAAGACACTTAATGGGAAATACAAAGAACTTAGCGAAAGCTAAATCAGCATGAAAAAGCATATAGATATTAGGAGTAAGAACCAGGCAGATGAAGAATACTATATCTAACATCAAGAATACCCTGGAAGGAATTAAAAGCAGGCTCAATGAAGCAGAGGACTGAATAAGTGAATTAGAAGATAAGGTAGGAAAACAACTCAACCAGAGCAGCAAGCAGGAGAGTACTTAAAAAGCATGAGGACAGTTTAAGGGAACTGAGGGACAACATGAAACAGAACAAAATGTGCACAGTAGGGGTGCCAGAGGGGGAGGGAAGGAGGCAAGGGAGAGAGAACCTGTTGGAAGAAATAACGGCAGAAAACTTTTCTAAGCTGGCGAAGGAGAAAGCCTACCAAGTTCAGAAAGCACAGAGGGCACCAAACAAGAGGAACCCAAAGAGACCCACTCCAAGACACACCACAATCAAAATGACAAATGTTAAGGACAAAGAGAGAATATTAAGGGCTCCTAGAAGGACAAACAGTGACCAACAAGAGATGCCCCATAAGGTTGTCAGTAGATTTCTCAACAGAAACACCTCAGGCCAGAAGGGATTAGCATGAAGTTTTCAAAGTAATGAAAAGCAAGAACCTGAAACCAAGACTGCTCTATACAGCAAGGCTCTCATTTAAAATGGAAGGGGAAATAAAGAGCTTCCCAGACAAAAGAAGGATAAAGGAGCTCAGTACTACCAACCCAGGACTGCAAGAAATGCTAAAAGGACTGCTCTAAGAAGAAAAATATATTGACGGAAAGGTACATAGGCATAAAGGGGGAAAATGGAGTAAAATAAATATTTATCATTAAAAATCTTAAATATAAATGGAATAAATACACCACTCAAAAGTCATAGGGTAGCTGAGTGGATAAGAAAATATGACCCATATATATGCTGTCTACGAGAGACCCACCTCAGAGCAAAGGATTCACGCAGGCTGAAAATGAAGGGATGGAATCAAATATTCCATGAGAAATTGAAACAAAACAAAGAAACAAACAAAAAAGCTGGGGTAGCAATACTGATTTCTAACAAAACAGACTTCAAAATAAAGAACATAACAAGAGACAAAGAAGGTCACTATATAATACTAAAGGCATTGATCCAGCAGAAGGATATAACCCATATAAACATATATGTCTATAATATAGGAGCACCTAAATATATAAAAATCTTGGCGGGCTATAAGACAGATATTGACAGCAATACAACCATAGAGGGGGACTTTAACACCCACTGACATCACTGGATAGATCATTCACACACAAAATCAACAAGGAAACAAAGACCTTAAAAGACACAATAGATCTAATGCATTTAATTGATATTTACAGAACATTTCAACCCAAAGCAGCAGAATATACATTCTCCTCAAGTGCAGGTAGAACATTCTCAAAAATAAACCACATATTAGGGCACAAACACAAGTGTTTACAAGTTCATGAAGACTAAAATCATATCAAGCATCTTCTCAGATCACAACGGCATGGAACTAGAAATCAATTGCTTTAAAGAAAACCTAAAAAATATTCAAACACATGGAGGCTATGTAGCATGCTATTAAACAATGAATGGTTTGCCAAAGAGATCCTGAAAGAAATAAAAAACTTCCTGTAAACAAACAAAAATAAATAGACAACAACCCCAAATCTATGGGACACAGCAAAAGCAATCCTGAGAGGAAAGTTCATAGCATTACAGGCATACCTCAAGAAACAAGGAAAAGCTCCCATAAATTATCTAGCACTACAACTAAAAGAATTAGAAAGAGAACAGCAAAAAAAGCCAACTGGAAGTAGAACTAAGGAAATAATATAGATCAGAGCCGAAATAAATGACACAGAAACTAAAAACGAAATACAAAAGATCAATGAAACCAAGAGCTTTTTCTTTGAACAGGAAAGTAAGATTGATGTAACGGTCCGGCCAGGCGTGGCTCAGCAGTTGAGCGTTGACCTGGGATCCAGGCGATCAGGGTTCGATTCCTGGTCAGGGCACATGTCCAGGTTGAGGGCTTGATCAATGATTCTCTCATCATTGATGTTTCTATCTCTCTCTCTCCCTCTCCTTTCCTCTCTCTGAAATCAATAAAGATATATTAAAATACAAAACAAAAAGATTGATGTAACGTTAGCCAGACTCACTGATAAAGAAAAAGAGGGAGGACCCAAATAAATAAGATCAGAAATGAAAGAGGTGAAGTAACAACAGACACCACAGAAATAGAAAGAATCCAAAGAAAACACCACGAGAATGCCAGGAGAAACTATATGCCAACAAACTGGACAACCTGGGTGAAATGGATAAATTCCTAGGAAAAGACAATCGTCCAAAACTCAATCAGGAAGAATCAGAAAACCTGAATATGTCAATAACAACTGAGGAAATTGAAGCAGCAATCAAAAAACTCCCAGTAAAGAAAATCTGGGACCAGATGGATTTACAGAAGAGTTTTACCAAACACTGAAAGAATTAACCCCTAATCTACTTAAACTATTCCCGAAAATTCAAGAGGAGGGAAGACTTCCAACCTCCTTTTATGAGGCCAGTATTACCCTAATTCCAAAACCAAATCAAGAAACTAAAAAATAAAAATAAAAAAATTACAGACCAATATACCCGATAAACATACTTGCTAAATTCCTCAACAAAATATTAACAAATCAGATCCAGCAATACATTACAAAGTTCATACAACATGACCAAGTGGAATTTATCCCAGGGATGCAAGGCTGAGATAATATTCCCAAATTAATAAATGTGATACATCATATAAACAAAATGAAGGACAAAAATCATGATCATATCAATAGATGCAGAAAAAGCATTTGACAAAATCTAGTGTCAATTTATGGTAAAAACTCTCAGCAAAGTGGGAATAGAGAGATCATACATCAACATAATAAAGGTCATAAATGACAAGCCTACAGCCAACATCATATCCTGCAACTTACTGTATTTGTTCATTTTCTCTAAAAGTCTTTTGGTGGAGTCTTTAGGGTTTACTATATAGAGAATTTTGTCATATGCAAATAGTGATAGCTTCCCTTCTTCCATCCCAATTTGGATGCCTTTTTGTTCATTTTCTTGCCTATTTTCTCTGGCTAGGAATTCCAGTGTTCTGTTGAATAACAGTGGTGAGAATGGGCATCCTTGTCTTGTTCCTGATTTTACAGGAAAAGATTTCAGTATACTGCTTTACATATATGGCCATTTTAACAATGCTAAATCTTCTAACCTATTAACATGAAATATCTTTCCACTGACTATGACATTAGCTGAGTGTCACAGCATGCCTTTATTATGTTGAGATATTTGGCTTCTCTACCCATTTTATTGTGTTTTAGTCATAAGTAGCTGTTGTATGTTGTCAAATGCCTTTTCTGCATCTTGAAGTGATCATGTGATTTTCATCTCTTGTTTTGTTAATGTGGTGCATCACACTGATTGATTTGTGAGTATTTAATCATCCTTCCATCCTTGAAATGAACTTCACTTCATCATGATATGCGATACTTTTAATGTATAGTTGTATTTGATTTACCAGTATTTTGTTTACAATGTTTGCATTGATGCTCATCAAAGATATTGGCCTATATATTTCTTTTTTGTGTGTTGTCCTTGACTGGTTTTGTTATGAGGAAAAAGTTGGCCTCATGAAATAAGTTTGAAAGTACTCCGTCCTGCCCGGCCAGGCGTGGCTCAGAAGTTGAGCATCGACCTAGGATCCAGGAGATCAGGGTTCGATTCCCGGTCAGGGCACATGCCCAGGTTGTGGGCTCGATCAATGACTCTCTCATCATTGATGTTTCTGTCTCTCTCTCTCCCTCTCCTTTCCTCTCTCTGAAATCAATAAAGATATATTTTTTTAAAAAAAGAAAGTACTCCGTCCTATTGAAATTTTTGGAAGAGTTTGAGAAGGATTGGTATTTAATCTTCTTTGAATGTGTTGCAGAATTAAACAATGAAGCCATCTGAGCCTGGACTTGTTTTTAAGGGGAAGTATTTGATTACTGCTTAAATTTCCTTACTAGTGATCCTCTACTTAGGTTTTCCAATTCTTTTTTTTTAATTTCACTATAGTTGGTATATAACATTTTATCGATTGTATTAGTTTTAGGTATACAATATAGTGATTTGAAAATTTTATGCTTTACCATGAGATCATCCAACTCACTCTACCATCAACTGTCATGGTGAAAATTTATCACAATAATATTTCCCTTCACCTTTTTCATGCATCCCCCCATCCACCTCCCCTCTGGCAACCATATCTTTATTCACTGTTTCTATGAGTCTGTTCTTGTGTTGTTTCTTTGTTTTGTGTGTTTATTTAGACTCCACTTATAAGTGAAATCATGTGGTGTTTGTTTTTCTCTTTTATACTTACTTAGCATAGCATAATACACCCTAAATCCATCTATGTTGTTGCAACTGGCAAAATTTCACTTTTTATATTAGTGCATATTCCAGTGTGCGTGTGTGTGTGTGTATGTGTGTGTGTGTGTGTGTGTGTGTGTGTGTGTGTATATATATATATATATATATATATATGTACACACACACATATATAATTTATCCATTCATGTAATTATGAACACCTAGTTTGCTTTCATATCTGGCTATTATAAGTAAAGCAGCAGCAATATATGTGTGCATGTATCTTTTTAAATTAATTGGATAAATACCCAGAATTAGAGTTGCTGGGTTATATTGTAGATCTATTTCTAGTTTTTTAAGGAATATCTATATAGTTCCCTATAGTGGCTGCACAAATTTGCAGTCCCACCAACAGCTCACAAGGCTTCCATTGTCTCCACATCCATGCCCACACATGCTGTTTGTTTGTTGGACTTTTGAACATAGGCATCCTGACTGGTGTGATGTGGGATCTTATAGTGGTTCTGATTTTCACTGTCTTGGTCATTAGTGATATTGAGCATCTTTTCAAATGTCTGTTGGCCATAAGTATGTCTTCTTGGAGATATGTCTTTTCATGTCCTCTGCCCATTTTCTGATCAGTTCTTTAATATTTTTATGGATGACATTATTAGAGATGTCTTCTCGTTTCCTCAACTTTGACCCCATCCACCCAGACCAAGCCATATCCCCCTACTGCCCTAGCCCGAACAACACTTTTGTCTGTGTCAATGGGATATGCATATATGCTCTTTGGCTATTCTCTTCGCCTTCTTTCATCCTATCAGGCCCACTCACCTCCCAATTTGTTTTTTTATACAATGTCAAAAGAGATTTGACAAAATAGAAATTAAACATTGCTCTACTAAATTCATAGAAATATTTTCTTTAGTATTTATTTTTATTAAGTTTATTGGGTTCACATTGGTTAATTAGTTTATATATGTTTCAAGTGTAGAATTCTATGATACATGATCTGTATATTGAATATACTGTATTCAATACACCCAAAAGTCAGTTCACCCAAAGTCAGTTCACCCAAAGTCAGACCACCCAAAGTCAGTTCATTTTCTGTCACATATATTTGGTTCACTTTACTCATTTCCCTACCCCCACTTCCCTCTGGTAACCAACAAATTTGTTTGTATCTATGAGTTTCAGTTTTATATCTCACATATGAGTGAAATCATATGGTTCTTAGCTTTTTCTGACTTATTTTGCTCAGCATAATATTCTCAAGGTACATCCATATTGTCACTATGGCCAAAGTCAAGATTCACATTACTCCAGAAAATCAATAGCCAAATAAAAAATTTCCTGGAGAATTTCAAAGCCTGAAAAAAGACATTGCTATCTAAAAATTGACATTCACCTGAGAAAACCATCATTGTAATAGTGCAATATGCACTGTAAAATGTGAGAAATCTTTAGAGTAATAAAAATAAAAGCTTTTGTGTACTTACTTGTTGTACAAGCTTCCATGATGTGTGTCCAGGTGGAATTCTTCTGACAAACAACATTGGTGGGAAGAGGAGGATCCTTAGGCACATATCCTGGGAGACACTCATAGTCTATTTCAACCCCAATATTATAAGGGGGTGCAGGTGTCCCCTTGGGTTTCATAGAATGGAATTTCGGTGGATCTTGACATTGACCTGGGCATAACAGAGTAAGAACATGAAAGTAAATTATTTTCTCTTTTTCACCAGCCCCAGAATAAGGCCTGGCAGCAGACAGGGTGTACAGAATGAATGGAAAGGTCCTTGGCAAGACTGGAATCGATTGTGCCAGGCCTTTACCAGATAATGTGCTGTGCTTCCTTCAAGTAACATTCTATTACCTTTTGCTTTCTTTGGGAATAAGCTGAATATTCTTTCAACAATAAATTGAAGACACAGCAGAAATACTTTTGGCTTTAAACTATATTTATAGGTATGCATCCTTCCCATTTTTTCTGAGTTCATTTCCCACTCTCCTCTTCCCTAAGAAGACTTGATAGCCCTCGATCAGACTGCTCTTCCACAGTTTGAAATGCAAACTGATGATGACTTCTCACTTCAGGCTCAGTCTCCTCTCAGGAGGCAAGTTCCTAGAGATCGAGGATCATGTACCATCTTTGTCCACTACACTCTGTACCCAGTGGTGCTCAAGGAATGCTATGGTAAGCGCTGACTATTACACAAGCGTCAGGATTTCACAGATCAGAAAAAATATGGACTAAACTGTTTCAAAATATAAGACTGGGGTAGTTCAAAAATAGTGGCCTTCTAAGAAGGGGGTGAGTGCCCCTGCTCTCAGCCATGGAGTAGATTTACAGCTAAAATATTGCATAGTCAGCTTGTAAAAACAAGGGAAATATAGCTGATTGGGTATATTTTGACTAAGGAGTACTGAAGAAACATTGTAGAGACTGGTAAGAGAGGGGGAGGTGTGGAAGGGGCAGTGCCCCCGTCCCCCCTGAAGCCTATGCTTGACTGGGAGGCCTGAGGGTTAGAGGCTGCAAAGCTCCCTCCTCTTGGTAGTGTGGACTTGTTGGGGGCATAGATGTTGATCATGCTCTGTTGACAGTGGTTGTGAAAGGAGGGAAGGCACCTAATAGGAATAGGACCATAGTTGTTTAATGATTATTCACCATACTAACTATGGATCAGAAGTTTTCCTTCAGAACCTGGGAAACTGGAGGATGTGCTGCAAGAAGAAAAACAGGGCTGTAAGAAGATAAGAGACACAATGGGACCTGGGTGGGTGCTTTGCTCACAACAGAAAATGCATTTTGAGAACAGACAAAGGACACAACGCACTTTGATTTGGTTGCTGTGCCTGGAGACTGAACCTCCTCTGGGAATTTTCCTCTGGAATACTGACCATTCTCAGGTCCCAGGATCTGGTGGAGCTGGGTTTTAACCCCACTGAAAGTTAATTACCTTTTTTATCTGACTTCAAGATCCTGGAAAGGGACACCGGGACTACAGACTCTGTAGCCATCCTCCCCCTCCTTCCCCCCTTGCATGCAGCCTTTCTTCTTTATCCCTATACAATCAGCCAGCTAGTAAGGAGAGAGCAGAGCAGATTTTATGTGGACAAATCCTGCTGCTCTCTCCCATACTGCCAGCATTATTGGAATAAACACTTATATATGACTCAAACCTGTTTCTGCTTAATTGGCCCAAGTGGTGACAGGCAGCTCAGACCCATTGTGTCCAGTTTCAGACTGGCATCAAAATCAGGGATCTCAAACCCTCAGCAGTGGAGAAGGGAAGGAGAGGCCATGCACATCGGGAAGAGGGAGCCAGGAGAGCTGTCTGCCTTTGAAGTGGGGTCTGAACCTTCCCAGTGAAAGAGCACGCCTAATGCCAGCACCTTGATATTCACCCCCGGTGCTGACTGCAGAAAAGTCTGTCCTTTAGTGTGTGCTTCAGAATAGAAAGGAGTCTGTGAGCTTCCCTCAGCAGTGCACTGAAGGGACCCTCTGCTTTCCTGTAAAGCATTGTATAGAACTCCAGAAAGCATTTTAACTGTGTGGTGCAATGAAGGGGAAGCTAGACTTCTCACCACCAGAGAATGGAGCTGCGTGCGAGGCACAGTGGGGATTTTTCACCTGCTCATAAGAGAGCCCAGATAGCGAGCAGAACTGGGAATCAGGGCCCAGCTTTACTGAGATCACCTCTGTTGGAGACCTGTGTGGGGCTAACTTTGTAACCCCTTCTGCTTGGACATGAGTTGCAAGGGTGCCAGACCCTAAAAAAAGCAGGTTTTCTGCCTGTTTGTCATTGTGTATGATTTTTATTATTGGTTGGAACCCCATAGCATCTACATTCATGGCTTATATTGGGGAGCCAGACCAGCAAAATCCTGCTTTTGTGTTTGCATTGTAAAGCCAACCAGAACTGGGAAAGGAGGGGTGGAGCACGGCTGCCTCTCCTGCAGGCTAGGAGCTCCATATCCACCAGGAAAGGGGCTGGTCCAGCTCACTGAAGCCCCTGATACCCACCGCTGGGCACAGTTTGATGAGGAAAGGGACAACAACCCAAAGGAGGATATTTCAAGAGTAAGATTCTCAAGGACTATAGTTTGGGAACCAGAAGCAATGCTTAAAATCACTTCTGGGGCTGGGCAGGTATCGTGCTCACTAGAGTCTCTTTTGATCAATCCCACTGAACAAGCCCAGCTAAAACTGCCAATACAGAAAAGGCAACAGGCTCAATTCAATCTGAACCTGCACCAGGTCATTTTAGGGGGAACTAGAGCTGGAGAATATAGTAGAGACTGAGGAGTTGCCTTTGAAGCACAGATTAATTTCCCCACAGTGAGTGCCTGACGCTGAAATCTCTAAGTAAGAGGCCAAATAGCGATAGGTACACAAGCTGAGCTGTACCCTAAAGACTCTCTTCGGAAGATGCTGGAGTAAGACCAGGCAACCAGAAGGAGGAGGCAAAGTACAGGACAGGTACAGGTGGTCTATAGTGAGCCTCAGAAAAACCAGCTACATAAAGAAACCAAGAGACAAACCTACACAACTCCTGACATTGGCTGACACTAAAGTACCTCCCAAGGTCCCCAAATCAGCATACAAAATAGTAAGCCTCAGACGAAATAAGCTACCCAGACAAAATTCACATGTTGGCTTTAAAAAAAATATTACTACTATTCTCATCATCACTATTATTATTATTAAATGTGTTTTGTCTTGCTTTGCTGTTTTGTTGTTGTTTTTGTTTTGTCCTTTTCAAGATTTCCTTGATATTCTCTACTTTATTGCTTTAATATTGTTATTGTAATTATTAATTTTGTTGCTTTTCTCTATTTTTTCTTCCATATCTCTTATTAGCCTCCTTCTGTGCCCTTGCTTGACCTTACTCTCTCTCCTTGTTCCCTTTGCATAACTTCTTTTCCCTTTTCTTTCTCCATCTTCCTGTCTTTTTTAAACCATTTTCCTATTCCTACTCTCTACACTTATTTTTTTGCTATACCTTCTTTCCTTTCACAATCTTTTTCTCTGTCCCCTTTATCTCCCAGTAGCTTCTTTATTTTTCATTCTTTTACTATTAGCAGTAGTACCCTTTTCTCTCTTTCTTTTTTGCTTTAGCATTTGTGTTCTCTCTTTGCTTTCCTAAATCTACTTTCTGTTGCGTTGTTTTCATTGTAATTGTCGGATATGTTGTAAGTTCCTGTGTGTTTCGTGTCAGTTTGGTTGTGTTTTATTTCCCCCTGTCAGCACCTGTAGAACAGCTCACATGACACGATAGTGGCTGAGCCTCACAGTTAGCCAGCCTGACAGAAGATCCTCCCATGAACAGGTCAACAACAATCTAGACCCAACCACAACAGGAGAGCCCAAAGAACTCACGAAGGGACACACCTAGAGCATACAGCTGAGAAGTAGAAGAGAAACACACCTCTGGGTCCCACTGGATATTCACTACAAGAGCCTACACCACAAGACGGGGAGACAGCAAATGTATCTAAATCAAAGATACAAAGTCAAAGACACAACTAAAATAGGGAGACAAAGAAACAACCCCTAAACTAAAGAAAAGGAAAAACTGCCAGAAAAAGACCTTGATGAGATGGAGATAAGCAAGTTATCAGAAATAAGAGTTCAGAGAAATGGTTATAAAGATGTTCAAGGAAATTAGTGAGAGCCACAAGACACTTAATGGGAAATACAAAGAACTTAGCGAAAGCTAAATCAGCATGAAAAAGCATATAGATATTAGGAGTAAGAACCAGGCAGATGAAGAATACTATATCTAACATCAAGAATACCCTGGAAGGAATTAAAAGTAGGCTCAATGAAGCAGAGGACTGAATAAGTGAATTAGAAGATAAGGTAGGAAAACAACTCAACCAGAGCAGCAAGCAGGAAAGTACTTAAAAAGCATGAGGACAGTTTAAGGGAACTGAGGGACAACATGAAACAGAACAAAATGTGCACAGTAGGGGTGCCAGAGGGGGAGGGAAGGAGGCAAGGGAGAGAGAACCTGTTGGAAGAAATAACGGCAGAAAACTTTTCTAAGCTGGCGAAGGAGAAAGCCTACCAAGTTCAGAAAGCACAGAGGGCACCAAACAAGAGGAACCCAAAGAGACCCACTCCAAGACACACCACAATCAAAATGGCAAATGTTAAGGACAAAGAGAGAATATTAAGGGCTCCTAGAAGGACAAACAGTGACCAACAAGAGATGCCCCATAAGGTTGTCAGTAGATTTCTCAACAGAAACACCTCAGGCCAGAAGGGATTAGCATGAAGTTTTCAAAGTAATGAAAAGCAAGAACCTGAAACCAAGACTGCTCTATACAGCAAGGCTCTCATTTAAAATGGAAGGGGAAATAAAGAGCTTCCCAGACAAAAGAAGGATAAAGGAGCTCAGTACTACCAACCCAGGACTGCAAGAAATGCTAAAAGGACTGCTCTAAGAAGAAAAATATATTGACAGAAAGGTACATAGGCATAAAGGGGGAAAATGGAGTAAAATAAATATTTATCATTAAAAGTCTTAAATATAAATGGAATAAATACACCACTCAAAAGTCATAGGGTAGCTGAGTGGATAAGAAATATGACCCATATATATGCTGTCTACGAAGGACCCACCTCAGAGCAAAAGATTCACGCAGGCTGAAAATGAAGGGATGGAAACAAATATTCCATGAGAAATTGAAACAAAACAAAGAAACAAACAAAAAAGCTGGGGTAGCAATACTGATTTCTAACAAAACAGACTTCAAAATAAAGAACATAACAAGAGACAAAGAAGGTCACTATATAATACTAAAGGCATTGATCCAGCAGAAGGATATAACCCATATAAACATATATGTCTATAATATAGGAGCACCTAAATATATAAAAATCTTGGCGGGCTGTAAGACAGATATTGACAGCAATACAACCATAGAGGGGGACTTTAACACCCACTGACATCACTGGATAGATCATTCACACACAAAATCAACAAGGAAACAAAGACCTTAAAAGACACAATAGATCTAATGCATTTAATTGATATTTACAGAACATTTCAACCCAAAGCAGCAGAATATACATTCTCCTCAAGTGCAGGTAGAACATTCTCAAAAATAAACCACATATTAGGGCACAAACACAAGTCTCTACAAGTTCATGAAGACTAAAATCATATCAAGCATCTTCTCAGATCACAACGGCATGGAACTAGAAATCAATTGCTTTAAAAAAAAACCTAAAAAATATTCAAACACATGGAGGCTATGTAGCATGCTATTAAACAATGAATGGTTTGCCAAAGAGATCCTGAAAGAAATAAAAAACTTCCTGTAAACAAACAAAAATAAACAGACAACAACCCCAAATCTCTGGGACACAGCAAAAGCAATCCTGAGAAGAAAGTTCATAGCATTACAGGCATACCTTAAGAAACAAGAAAAAGCTCCCATAAATTATCTAGCACTACAACTAGAAGAATTAGAAAGAGAACAGCAAAAAAACCCCACAAGAAGAAAAAGGAAGGAAATAATATAGATCAGAGCAGAAATAAATGACACACAAACAAAAACAAAAAAAAACACAAAAAATTATTAAAGCCAAGAGTTGTTCATTTGAAAGAAAAAGATTGATGAACCTTTAGCCAGACTCACTGAGAAACAAAAAGAGATGACCCAAATAAATAAAATAAAAAATGAAAATAGTGAAGCAACAACGGACACCACAGAAATAGAAAGAATCCAAAGAAAATGTCAGAAGAAAGTATATGCCAACAAACTGGACAACCTGGGTGAAATGGATAAATTCCTAGAAAAAGACAGTCTTCCAAAACTCAATCAGGAAGAATCAGGAACCTGACTATGCCAATAACAACTGAGGAAATTGAAGCAGTAATCAAAAAACTCCCAGCAAAGAAAATCTGGGACCAGATGGATTTACAGGCGAGTTTTACCAAACATTGAAAGAATTAACACCTAATCTACTTAAACTATTCCCTAAAATTGAAGAGGAGGGAAGACTTCCAAACCTCTTTTTATGAGGCTAGTATTATCTTTATTCCAAACCAGATCAAGAAACTAAAAAAAAAGAGAATTACAG
Source organism: Miniopterus schreibersii (assembly GCF_964146895.1). Taxonomy (NCBI): domain Eukaryota; kingdom Metazoa; phylum Chordata; class Mammalia; order Chiroptera; family Miniopteridae; genus Miniopterus; species Miniopterus schreibersii. The sequence goes on from NC_138119.1 coordinate 29,399,065, forward strand.
ACCAATATGCCTGATAAACATATATGGTAAATTCCTCAACAAAGTATTCACAAATCAGATCCAGCAATACATTACAAAGTTCATACAACATGACCAAGTGGAATTTATCCCAGGATGCAAGGCTGATATAATATTCCCAAATTAATAAATGTAATACTTCACATAAACAAAATGAAGGACAAAAATCAAGATCATATCAATAGATGCAGAAAAAGCATTTGACAAAATCTAGTATCAATTTATGGTAAAAACTCTCAACAAAGTGGGAATAGAGAGATCATACATCAACATAATAAAGGTCATATATGACAAGCCTACAGCCAACATCGTACTCAATGGCCAAAAATGAAAACCATTTCCCTTTAACACAAGAACATGAGAGAGCTGTCTGCTTTCAGCACTCTTATTCAGCATAGTACTGGAAGTCTTTGCCACAGTGATTGGACAGGAAGAAAATATAAAAGGCATCCAAATTGGAAAGGAGGAAGGAAAAATGTCATTATATGCAGATGACATGATACTACACATATAAATCACTAGACTCCACCAGAACCTAAAAGTTTAATAAATGAATTTGCTAATGTAGCAGGACATGAAATTAACATCCAAAAAACAAAAACATTTTTATACATCAATAATGAAGTCTCAGAAAGAGAAACTAAAAAAAAAATACCATTTACCATTGCAACTAAAAGTCTTTTGGTGGAGTCTTTAGGGTTTACTATATAGAGAATTTTGTCATATGCAAATAGTGACAGCTTCCCTTCTTCCATCCCAATTTGGATGCCTTTAAGTTCATTTTCTTGCCTATTTTCTCTGGCTAGGAATTCCAGTGTTCTGTTGAATAACAGTGGTGAGAATGGGCATCCTTGTCTTGTTCCTGATTTTACAGGAAAAGATTTCAGTATACTGCTTTACATATATTGCCATTTTAACAATGCTAAATCTTCTAATCCATTAACTAGCTAAAGAAATATCTTTCCATTGACTATGACATTAGCTGAGTGTCACAGCATGTCTTTATTATGTTGAGGTATATGGCTTCTCTACCCATTTTATTGTGTTTTAGTCATAAGTAGCTGTTGTATGTTGTCAAATGCCTCTTCTGCATTTTGAAGTGATCATGTGATTTTCATCTCTTTTTTTGTTAATGTGGTGCATCACATTGATTGATTTGTGAGTGTTTAATCATCCTTCCATGTCTAGAATGAAACCCAGTTGACTGTTATATATGCTTCTTTTAATGTATAGTTGTATTTGATTTACCAGTATTTTGTTTACAATTTTTGCATTGATGCTCATCAAAGATATTGGCCTGTATATTTCTTTTGTGTATGTGTCCTTGACTGGTTTAGTTATCAGGGAAAAGTTGGCCTCATGCAATGAGTTTGGAAGTATTCCCTCCGCTTGAATTTTTGGAAGAGTTTGAGAACGATTGGTATTTAATCTTCTTTGAATGTGTTGTAGAATTAAACAATGAAGCCATCTGAGCCTGGACTTGTGTTTAAGGGGAAGTATTTGATTACTGCTTAAATTTCCTTATTAGTGATCCTCTACTTAAGTTTTCCAATTTTTTTTTTAACTTCAGTGTACTTTTTATATAATATTTTATGGATTGTATTGATTTTACGTATACAGTATAGTGATTTGAAAATTTTGTACCTTACAATGAGATCATCCAACTAACTCTACCATCAAATGTAATGGTGAAATTTTATCACAATATTTCCCTTCACTTTTTTCATGCATCCCCCCATCTACCTCCCCTTTGGCAACCATCCCTTTATTCACTGTTTCTATGAGTCTGTTCTTGTGTTGTTTGTTTCTCTGTTTTATGTGTTTATTTAGATTCCACATATAAGTGAAATCATATGGTATGTGTTTTTCCCATTTATAATTATTTAAAATAGCATAATACCCTCTTAGTTCATGTATGTTGTTGCAAATGGCAAAATTTCATTCTTTTTTATATTAGCGCAATATTCGTGTGTGTGTGTGTGTGTGTGTGTATAAATTCTTTATCCATACATGTAATTACAAACACCTAGTTTGCTTTCATATCCTGGCTATTATAAGTAAGGTGGCAAAGAACATATGTGTGCATGTATCTTTTTTATATAATTGGATAAATACCCAGAATTGGAGTTGCTGGGTTATATTGCAGATCTATTTCTAGTTTTTTAAGAAATATCTATCTAGTTCCCTATAGTGGATGCAGAAATTTACAGTCCCACCAACAGTGCACAAGGCTTCCATTGTCTCCACATCCATGCCCACACATGCTGTTTGTTTGTTGGACTTTTGAACATAGGCATCCTGACTGGTGTGATGTGGGATCTCAGTGTTTTGATTTTCATTGTCCTGGTGATTAGTGATATTGAGGATCTTTTCATATGTCTGTTGGCTGTAAGTACATCTTCTTGGAGATATGTCTTTTCATGTCCTCTGCGCATTTCTGACCAGTTCTTTTTTTATTGTTGACATTATTACAGATGTCCCCCATTTTCCCCATCTGTGACTCCATCCACCCAGACCCAGCCCTACCCCCCTACCGCTCTGGCCCTAACCACATTGATGTCTGTGTCTACGGGATATGCATATATGCTCTTTGGCTATTCTCTTCACCTTCTTTCACCCTGCCCGCCCCACCCACATCCCCTCTGACATCTCTCAGATTGTATCATGTATCCATGACCTTGGTTCTATTTTGTTCATCAGTTTATTTTGTTTATTAGATTCCACGTGTAAGTGAGATCCTATGGTATTTTTCTTCCTCTAGCTGGCTTATTTCATTTAGTATAATAATCTCCAGGTCCATCCATGCTGTCACAAAGTGTAAGAGATCCTTCTTTTATCCAGCTGCATAGTATTCTATTGTGTAACTGCAGCATGATAACTCCAACTTTGTTGTTCTTCATCAATAGTGCTTTGGCTATTCAGGGTGTTTTGTGCTTCCATATCAGTTAGGATTATTTCTTGTAGTTCTGAGAAGAATGTCAGGTATTTTAACAAGGATTGCATTGACTCTGCAGATTGCTTTAGGTAGTATAGTCATTTTTATGATATTAATCCTTCCAATCAATAGGCATGTTATATGCTTCCATTTATTTGTGTCCTATTCAATTTCTTCATTCAGTGTCTTATAGTTTCCAAGTACAGGACTTTCTTCTCTTTGATTAAATTTATTTCTAGGTATTTCATTCTTTTAAATGTAATTGTAAATGGGATTGTTTTCTTAATTTCTCCTTCTGATTTTTTGTATTTGTGTACAGGAACATGATGGATTTCTGTATATTAGTTTTGTATCCTGCTACCTCACTGCATTCCTTTATTAATATTTTTAAGTGGTTTAGTGGATTCTTTAGGGATTTCTATACGTAATATCATGTCATTTCCAAATACTGACAGTTTTAAATCTTCCTTTCCAATTTAGATGCCTTTTATTTCTCTTTCTTGTTTGATTGCTGTAGCTAGGAGTTCCAATACTATATTGAAAAATAGCATTAAGAGTGGGCATTCTTTTCTTGTCCCTGAATGCTATTGACCATTTTAGCTGTGGGCTTGTTATATATGGCCTGATAAAGTTGAAGTAAGTTCCTTCTATGCCACTTTGTTGAGAGTTTTCATAAACAGATGTTAAAGTATGTCAAATGTTTTTTCTGCATCTATTGAGATAATCACATGATTTTTTATTATTTCTTTTATTGATGTGATGAATCACATTAATTGTTTTGCAGATGTTGAACCATCCTTGCATCCCTGGTATAAATCCCACTTAATAATGGCATATAATCCTTTTAATGTATGTTGAATTTAGTTTGCTGAAATTTTGTTGAGAATTTTGGTATCTATGTTCATCAGGGATATTGGCTTCTAATTCTCTTTTTGGTAGTGTCCTTGTCTGGTTATGCTTATGAGACTAATGCTGGCCTCATAGTTGAAATTTGGAAGTGTTCCTTCCTCTTCAATATTTAGAAATAGTTGCAGAAGGATAGGTAATAATTCTTTAAATATTGGGTAGAATTTACCAGTGAAGCTGTCTGGTCCTGGGTTTCAGTGTGTTGTTAATTGTATTACTGCTTCAATTTCATTGCTAGTAATTGGTCACATTCTCTGTTTCTTCCAGGTTTAGTCTTGGAAACTTGTATGTTCCTAGAAATTTATCCATTTTTCTAGATTATCTAATTTGTAGGCATAGTACTGTTCACAGTATTCTTTAGTGACCCATTGTATTTCTCTGTTGTCCATGTCTTCTCTTTCATGTTCAATTTTATTTTGTATCCTCTCCTTTTTGAATTATGATTCTTGCTAAAGGTTTGTCAATGTTATTTATCCTTTCAAAGAACCACCTCTTAGTTTCACTAATCTTTTCTATTATGTCACTATTTTCTATTTCATTTATTTCCACTGTAATCTTTATTATTTTCTTCCTTCTATCTTTGGGCTTTGTTTGTTGTCTTTTTCAAGTTTCTTTAGGTGTAAATCAGATTGTTTATTTGGGGTCATTCCTGCTTCTTGATGAAGGCTGGTATAGCTGCAAACTTTCCTCCTATAACTACTTTTGCTGTATTCCATAAATTTTGTATGGTTTAATTTTTGTTTTCATTTTTTTCAGGGTAGTTTCTGTTTTCCTGTTTGATTTTAACTTCTACTGGGCTCTTAGCCCCCACTGAATCTTGTAACTAATTTTTCTGTCATTTACTAGTTATAAAAGAGTGGTGATGTGAAAGCCAAAAAAACCCTGGGCATTTGCAAACACAGTGGAACAAGTCAGAAAGAATCTCTGCATTCTAGTAGAGATAGATCAGAATAGATAGTTTTGGAAGAGTGACTACAAGTAAGGGGGAATTTCAGCTGGAGTGTGTGGGTCTCCCTGAGATAGTTTGCTCAGAGAAAGTCCCTGAGGGGATAACATCACAACTAAGTTTGAAGGATAAGGAGCCAATTATTCAAGAGAAAGGAAGAAAATGTTCGCAGACTGGGGGACAGCAAGTGCAGAAGCCCAAAGAGACAGAGTATGACCTGTCTCATGAAAAGAAGAATCGTTCCTTCCTCCAGTCATTTGTTAAATGCTGTAGGAGAATCACACTCCTTCCCTCCACAGCACCTCTCCTGGGTTAAAATACTAGTATTATGGTGTGGTTCCTGTTGGCCAGTCCCAATAAATTTCAGAAAATATTTATTGATTGCCTACTATGTGCCTGGCACTGGAGATCTAACAGTGAGCAAAACACAGTGGCTGTTGATATTTTTGTGTGTGCAGATGCAAACAGAAAAAGAGTGAAGTAAGGATCATGAAAATAGGAATGGTTTGCTATGGCTCACCAGTGTATCCCCAGAACCAGAACAGGACCTGGCACATACAGGGCAAATATTTACTGAATGAATTCTCCTAAGGAGAGAATGCAGCATACAAACTGTATGTATGATAGGATCCTAAAAATAACTTGGGTACATTAACACACATACATATAATAAAGACAGCTGGAAATATACCAAAGTATTCAATGGTTGTCCTTTGATTATATACAGTTTATACAATAAGCATATATATATATATATATATATATATATATATATATGTGTGTGTGTGTGTATGTGTATGTATGTATATATATACACTCATTCTATTCTATGAAACATGACTCAAACTTAGTGGATGGCCTGCAGGTTTAGTTTATCAGCTATAGGGGAATAGCCTACGATATTATTTATCATTCATTTCTTACTACTTATTTTTTAGGTTGCTTCGAATCTCCCCTAAAATGGGACCCAATCTAATGAAAGAAGAAAAAACACTGCCCAAAAGACATTCGGAAATAGCATAGGATAATATCTATATTGCATGGGAAAAGGAACGTGACTCCATGGTTAAAAAAGAAAAGAAACATGCAAACCAATACTAATACGATTGGGGGGCAACAAGAAGCCTATCACCTTTTTGTACAACAACCACTGTGTGCCCTTTCAACCCTTCTAAATCCCAGGCCCTAGAGCTGGCTCTCACTTAAGGGCTCTGTGCACAACATGTGCTTCCCAGGTCCCTTACAAATCAAGCAGGGAGCTTCCCTGTATGGCTGTCTGGGACGCTTCTGTAAAGCATACACCGAGTAACACCTGGCGTGGGACCCCCAGTCCAACCCAGAGGGGCACAACACCCTACACCAGGATGTCACTGTGCCCAGGGAACACAGCAAAGCCTCCCCACGGGCACAACAGGGACCACAGCAACAAACCCACACACCTGGGCATTCAAGAGCAAGCCCTCACCTCAGCACCCAGTCAGTGCTTCCCATCTTGTTTTTCTAATTGTTGACAGTACTACAGTTGTCCCCCATCCCCCCACCCCTTTGCTCTCACCCACCTAGCCCTCATCACACCCCAGGCCTTCCCCACACTCCTGTCTGTGTCCACGGGTTATGCACATATGCATATATGTTCTCTGGTCAATCTCTAATCATCTTGATTAGCTCAGTCCCCAAACTCCTGCAAGCTTTTGCTAGGGACACAGCTTGGCCCTAGGCAAACACTGACTGCATCCAGAGCTCAGCAAGGCTCAGAGCTGACCTCCAACAACCCTCACCGCGGCACCTGTGGGGCCCCACCGTCCTGCATCCATCACAGCTCAACCCAGAGTATCTGTGGCCACCTCCTCAACCTGCTCTAGTTCGCTCCCAGGGCTGACACCCTTGCCGGTCCCCTACCTGAGCAAATTGGCAGTAGGAGCGCTAGGGCCGCAGAAAGGATCCCAAGGAAGCCCCAAGGAAAGGGCCTCTCGAGGCGGCGGGGAGATGCCCTGAGCGGCTCGTAAGACGCCTTCATTTCTCAGGGTACCAGCGGGAAACCTGAGGGCCCGTGAGCACTTACCTTTTTGAGAGCGGGCGCCAGACGCAACAATCCGCTGACTCAAAGTGTCAGGTGCGTGGCCGCCGGTGGGCGTGGTCCGGGCCCGGCCATCCGGGTCTCGCGGGGCCCAGGACCGGATGCAAGGCGGGGCCTGGGCGCGGGGCGGAGCTTCGGGGCCGGAGGGGCGTGGCGTGGGCCGGGCCGGGCCGGGTCCCACCCGCCGGGGTCAGAGGGCAGCTCGGCTCCGCCCGCGCCCGCCCAGGGACCCTTCGGCCACCTGCGGGGCGGGGCGGCCTAGGTTTGCGGGGCGGGGTGGCCCCCGCCGCGTCCCGAAGCGGGCAGCTGCCCCCGACTCGGGAAGGGCGGAGAGGGAACGAGGGCTGCCGCGGTCACCGTCGCGCCTCCCCGGATCCCTGGCCGGAAGAGGAAAGCGCACCGACCCGGAAAGAGACGCCCGAGCCCGACACTGGGTCGCCTGGGGCCAGCGCCCCTCAGGGCTCCCTTTTGTCCTGGGGCCTCCAGACGGTCGGTGGTGCCAGGGCCCTCGCCCAACACTTGGCAGCAGGCAGGCATCACTAGGGACAGGGCCTGAGGGTCCCGCGGCTGCAGGCCTGCTAGGCTTCAGAAGCGCCAGGGCGGTTTGGCCACTGCGCCGGACCCCAGAGTACAGGACTCTGCCCCGAGGGGACCCCTGGGGAGGTAAGCTCGTGAAACACTGCCGTTAAGCATCTGGGGCGCAACCTATGGGCCCCTTGCCCCTTTAGGAACGAAGTGTGTTGAAGATGAAATACACATGCTGGAAGAGGTCAGGAGGGGGTGTATCAGGTGCCGAGCTCTGGGTGCGATTCATGCCGCGCTGGGGGGTGAGAGCTGACGAGAGGGGGAACTTCTGTGGTGGAACAAGCTCCATTCCGGGACCCTGAGCGTGAGCAACAGTCATTTGTAGAGTTGTGAGGTTGTAAGTAAATTTTAAAAAGGAACGTGAGGGCTATTAAAGAGCATACGAAAGGAGCTGGCGTTTTGTTGCTTAGTTGGCAAAGAATCAGAATGTCAAAATTGCGAGGAAACATTTTGTGAGTAGCAGCATCCTCAAATTTTTAGTTTGTAATGTAAATTTTTTGTAGGTTTAAAGTTTTTAAGTGGACGTGACTTTTAAACCACTATTTCCCATTAGAGTTTATACCAAAGAAATCATCAGAGATGTGAGCAAAGATGTAGAATTTTGGCAAAATACAAACCCTAAGGGTCTGGTAATAGTATTAAGGAGTTTATGGGAATTCTATGCAGCATGCATGTAAAAATGTCACTGTGAGGAAGTATAATATAATTGTAAGTGGACAAAGCAGACTCTAAATCAGCCCCTGACTTTTGGCATTTCTTTGTGAAACAGAGTGTACATTGATATATGTAAAAGAGATATTTGGAAATACACCAAAGTTAACTGATACTTGATAGGATTATGCATATTTAATTCTCTTTGTGCCTTTTCAGTTTTCTATGTAGACACAAGTTACATCTGGAATCAGGTAAAGAATAAAAGTGTATTAATCCAATTTCTGTTTCCTCGTCTATGTTGTGTATAGAATGATAGAACCTATATCACACATGAATGAGGAATGAGAGTTTGGTGAGGAAATGGAAGCTCTCAGCACAAAACTCAAATGCATCATTCGGGAATGACAAAACTTTATATATATTTCAACAATTCTGCACCTAAGAGGTGCTAACGACTTTCAGGGTTCAGCATGTCATGGAGTTTCCTCTTCCTCTCAGACCTACACAATGTTTTGATTCTTAGCTAAGCACGTAAGACACTTAGTGTGGACGCGATGTGTGAAATCGTTGACCATGAGAAAAATATACCTGTCAAAAAGGCCCCCTCCCGGTTAACTGGGGTCAAATCATAACCTGAATCAAGTAGCCATTGTTTACATAGGTCCCTCTTTCACTCTGCATTGCAGGGAAACCTCACACATGGGGCTGCCAAGCCTCCTGCACAGTGTTGCTGTCATATGAGTTGACTGATAAGAGAACTCCAGTAGGACTGAGGTGTTTTCAGTCTAATTGGATCTGTGCAGCTGGACCCTTATTGCACCTTCACCTGTCAGTCAGAGTGCCCAAATGCTGGCCAATCAAGATAGTGTGTTTTGGACCAATCAAACTGTGTGGATTTGGAGACCTCTTTTGCTTGGGAACATACAAATCAGGGTCCCATTGAGACATCCTTCTACATAAACCTGCCTCACCTCTATTTTTTTTTTCTTCTTAATATATCTTTCTTGATTTCACAGAGAGGGAGAGAGGGAGATACAAATATCAATGATGAGTCATCATTGATCGGGTGCCTCTTGCACTCCCCCAACTGGGGATGGAGCCCTCAACCTGAGGGTGCGCCCTGACTGGGAATCCAACTACCATCTCTTGGATCCTAGGTCAATGCTTAACCACTGAGCCACGCCCAGCTGGGCTTCACCTGTTTTGATGGAGATCATTTGCAGTTTCCACCCAAGACTTTGTTACCCTGGCTGGAACTGCAACCCCTGATGGCCTTGCCAGGGCCGCCTTTTAGGGCCATCTCACAGTGCTGCTGTTCCACAGTTGTGTTGTTAATAGTCCTGCTGTTTCATGATTGAACTGTCCCACAGCTGGGCTGTTCCACAGCCATGCTGTTTCAGAATTGAGCTGTTTTCGCTGAATAAAGTCTTTCCCCTCATGACACCCCAAATTGGGAATTCTGTTGGCATTGAATCAGCAATGATGACCTTCTGTCAACAAAACAACACCAAAGTGTCTTTGATAATAAAATTCAAACACTCCATATAACAAATAAGGTATAATTAAGCAGACTTCAGAAACTCAGTGAGGGGGAGTTATTTCTCCTCATTTTTAGTTATAAAGTGATGTAACATAAATGTCTGTGGCTCAATGTTGGCACTTACTTGTAAAAACAGAATGTAGTGTTCTCTGCAAACATCCTGCACAATGTTATAAATCAATTATATCCCAATAAAGCTGAAAAACTTTCCCATCTATTTCTAGGCTTCAAAGTGAGTTTTGTGTGTTTTCTTCTTGTGAGAAATTTAAAATATAGGGAAAAGATGTGGCTGGTGTTTGGTATCCTAGTTACAGGTACTAGATTAGATTCAACAATTGAGGTTTTTTGTCTCTTTCAATCAGTGAACTTTCTGCACCCGAGGTTCATTAAGCCATACTTAATATAATTGAAGATTTTCACATTGGTTTTTTTAACTTTGTTTGTTTTGACCCACCTTAGGCTCCATTTGATATATCCTGTACCTGAGTCTCTATTTTTCTGGACATGCTCACCGGAGAGGGATAGTTTTCTTGCTGTGCCCAGTGCTCAGACAGTTCTAGGTGTGCAGTAGGTACATAATAAAGACATTAAATACTGAATGAAATAAGTGGATGTCACTGTCAACTGCATTTAACATGTCTTTCCCATTCTACCCTAGCTTGGATTTACTAATCCTGGGAAAGTTCTGAGGGATTTTGATTATAATAATAATTAGACACTAGGAACAAAGCTGGATTTGTCTCTGAAAGGAATGATCTACAACTGTCTGCACAGAAAACCCTCCTAAATTAGACAAGCTAGCCGACCTTTGATGTGGCGCAAGCACCTGTCCCTTAGCTTTGAGATTGCTTTAGCGACTGAGTTCAGAGGAGAGTACTGACGGTGAACTTCCGAAGGTCCTCACAGAATAGAACTTAAAAGACTCAAGGCTCTGGGTGAAGCAGGGGAGTAAACACTTGTGGTTCCTTTAACCCCCCTAAGGGTTTTGTCAAACTGCCAAAGAGATTAGAGAATATGTATATTTGTGGACCAGATTTTGCACTGTGTGGTGGATGTCTCTTAAGGCTTTATGAATGGCAGTAGGGTGGAATTAGGCATGTGGGGATGTCACTAAACTAAGTGCAACTTTTTAAAAGTAAAACTTAATGTTAGCTGATTCTTTGGCTCCTAAATTAGTACATTTACATGATGCTTTTCAGAGGGGGGGTAGCAGCATGAATGGACCTGTGAATACTCTCACGAAAGGCCTTCCACTGTCCTGGTGAATTCCACACTAGGATTTGTGAAAACCTGAAAGAAAATGGTTAAACAGAGGATAGTGAAGCCATCTTTCTGATGTTAGCCCTGGAAGCTGTGCCTCTCTCTTTGCACCTGGTAAGCACCTGCCAGCCAGTTGACTTTTAGATTTAGCTTTTACCAACAAAAGCAAGACTGGTATGCCGTAACAAACGCAGGGATTCTGAAACCAATCAAAGGCATAAAGGAGAACATTTCCCAGCAGTTTTCTTTTCTCTTGGCTCTTCTTGGCTTTAAAAAGAAAATGTGTTACAAACCAGATTCCATAAGTAGATTTGAAAGATTAAAAAAAAGTCTTTTATTTCTTATTATAATGGTGGAGACAGAATTTCATTTAAACGTCGTAGACTTAAAATCACTTAACGTTTGATTCTTGTGTACAAAAAGGCAAACAAAACAAAACAAAGTTGGAAGGTTAATATTAACCAATGTCAGCCCAATAAATTTAAATTTTTAAAAAAGGAATAGCTTTGAACAATTGGTTCAGCCCTTAATTTTCAAATGAAAAATGTAAAGCCCCAGGTTAAGAGAATTTCATAATAAAACAAGCTAATGTAGGCAATTGGTATTTTACCATAGTTAACATATGTGTATAGTATATTCCATTATCGTAGATAACATTATATACAAAAAAAATCTCATGGATTTCTTGCAATAAAAAAATCACAGGGATCACATATTTGTTAATCATATTGCTCACTGACGTACTTAATTCTAGAAGAAAAAGGACAACTTTTTTTCTTGTGATGGAGAATTTATAGCCCCTCTTTAAAGTTACTTCTTTAGACCCCCCCCAAATGCTAGAGATTTGCTAAAGTTTGAACTAGGGACAAGTATTGAACATCTTTTCATACATTTGTGGGCTACTTGCCTTTACTTTTCCTGACCTGGCGCTATGTCATCTGCCCATTTTTGGGAGGAAGTAAGGCAAGATTGGCCTCTGAATTTTTAACTCTTTCAGTAAGCCAATTACCCTTTTCTGTAATATAAGATGCATTTTTTGCCCCTCCCAGTTTGTCAGTTGACTTTGCTCACGCAGGGCCTTTATGTTTTTTCTATCTTACATGAATTAAATTGAAATTCAAGTTGATATCCAGCTCACTGTTTTATATTTATCCAGGTAAATGTGGCAGAATATACTCTAAAAACTCTTAGACCTAGAATTACACAGAAGTTTACAGTGTGCACGTTACATACCTTTGAGTTGGCTCCAAATCTTGTAGACACTATGAATGAGTAACAATGTCCACAATGTCCAGTCCTCAGCAGCCCTGCTCACCTCCTGGGGAGTCCTACCTATGGCTTCTTTTATGGAGTCAATCCCCCTGTGTTTGGTCTTTCTCTTTTCCTGCTGCCTTCTACTTTTCCCAGCATTATTGTCTTTTCTAAAGAACCCTGCCTTCTTATGTGAACAGATTCTATGGTTATTTGCCACCAGGCTAAAAAATCCCCCCACTTTTAGAATTACAGCCGCTAGAAGGTAGAGGGCAAGGGAACATTACTCTGCTGAGCCGCCCTGAGCCAAAGCCCGTCAGTCCACATTAGTTTACCTTAAAACGGGAATGGCATAAAATTCGGTAACTTAGCCAAGGAAACTGGAATCTAAGTGTCCTCTTTGATGTTTGCTGTCATATCTTAGTTGAGGTTACTAACATCTACATATTCACTGAACATTTTTAAAAGAAAGGACAGCTGAAAAGAAACCCAGGAAGCAGATACCTTTTAGTGATAAAAGCAAACCTTTCTCTCATCTCTTCTTCTCATAGAGAAAGGAACTTTACTTCTTTGTGGCTCTCACCAGTTAGGTAGGTGCTGAACAGAGGAAGGGAAAGGGGCTGAATAAAATAGTGACAACAAACCAAAAGGAAGTGTGTGTGGCGTAATCCCTGGGATGAAATCAATGACAGGGCAGGATGGGAGGAAAGCTGTCAGCTGGGCTCAGATATTATGACTTTTCTGATTCTAGGAACTGGAAAGAGGAATGTTGTGCAAGAGGCGACTTTTAAGTTCGAATCTTATAGATCATCCAGCAGGTAGATGAGTGGATTCTGAATTCCTGTGCAATCTGTTCATCTCGGAAACATTTAGCCTCAAGTCAATCATGCAAAGTCTTTCACAGAATAACAGATCGGGGGGGAGAAATGGCCCTGGTCTCCAGCACCTAAGACTGAGGGGAGACACAGAGCGTGTATATTTAATGCATGTAATGCTGCCTTAGAAATCCGCTGTATGACAAGTCGCACATTTGCAGATGCATCCTGACGTCTGCACTGAGGGAAGATCTCTGTAAAACTGGTTATAAGACCTCCGGTTTTCCTGGGATGGGTCTAAATCTCGTCAGGTGTGCTCTCTCCACTAACTACAAAATCTTTGTTTCTTAGTAGATTTCTGTTTAAAACATTTGAAGAGTTTGTTGAATGCTCCAGAATTTGAGAACCAACTAGAAAAATGTTCAAGTTCATTTGATCCTGCTTTTTCGGTCTGATTTTTATTTAAACAATTTTTATTTTTAATAATTTAAAACAATTTTCATTTAGAGTTGGCATTCAATATTAGTTTCAGGTGTACAGCATAGTGGTTAGACAGTTATATAACTTACAAAGTGATCCCCTGATAAGTCTAGTATAGGGTCTCTTTTAAAAGGGTGTTAATCCTATTCCTGAGGTCTCACCCTCATGATCTAATCACCCTCAGAGCCCCCACCTTTTATTTTTGATTGAATGTATTGGGGTGACATTGGTTAATAAAATTGTATAGATTTCATGTGTACAATTCTATAATTTATCATCTTTATATTTTCTTGTATGTTCACCACCCCTAGTCAAGTCTTCCATCACCATTTATCCCCTCTATTCCCTCTTCTCCCTCTCCCTCCCCCCTCCCCCTGTGGAGATCACTCTGTGATTTGACATTTGAAATGATATTTGAGATGTAGCTTGAGAGCACAGGTAGGATTTAGACAGCTGAAGAGGGTGAGAAATGTCCTTCAGGTACAGAGAGTAGGCACTCGGCCTGGAGGCAAGAGAGATGAAGACCGGAGAGACCAGAGCATACGCCCCTCAGATGCCTGTGAGTAAGGGGACAGGGCAGGGAAACAGAAAACAGTCCATGGAGGGGACAAGACAGAGGAGAAAAGGAACCAACCACAGAGTGGTCAGAGCAGAGGAGACAGGGGGCCCATAATGGGAAGACAGGGCAGGGGGGATGGATCTGTGGGAAGGGGCAGGGCAGGGGGAAAGGGGACCCTCCATCGGGGGCAGTGTCCACTGTCACCTCTTCCTCCTCTCGTCCCCCTGCCCCCTACCTCCTCCATGGAGAGTCCCCTGTTCTCCATGCCCTGTCCCCTCTATGCATGGTCCCCTATCACCCTACCCTGCCCCCACCACGGAGGGCCCCTGTCCCACCACCCTGTACCCTACATGGAAGATGCCGTCCCCCCTGCCCTGTACCCTCTATTGAGGGTCCCTTTCCCTCCTTCCCTGCCCCTCAAATGGGGGTCCCTGTCCTACCTGCCCTGTACCCTCCATGGAGGGTTCCCTTCCCCCATGCCCCCTCCAGGAGGGTCGCCTGTCCCCCTGTACTGGTCCTTCCATGGAGGATCCTCTGTCCCCCTGCCCTGTAACCTCCATGGGGGTTCCCTGTCCCCTGCCTCCTCTGCCCTGTACCTACCATGGAGGGTCCCCTGTCCTCCCTGCCCTCTCACTTCCATGGAAAGTCCCCTGTCCCTCTGTCCTGGTCTTTCCATGGAGGGCCCCTGTCCCCCTGTCCTGGTCTTTCCATGGAGGGCCCCTGTACCCTCTTACCTGGACCCTCCATGGAGGTTCCCCTATCCCCCTGCCCTCTCACTTCCTTGGACTGTCCCCTGTCACCTTGCCCTCTCACCTCCATAGAGGGTTCCCTGTCCCCCTGCCCTGCCCCCTCCATGGAGGTTCCTCTGTCTCCTCTGCTTGGTCCATCCATGGAGGTTCCCCTATCCCCCCTGCACTGTTCCCTCAAAGGGGGGTTCCCTGTCCTCCCTGCCCTGCCCCCTCCATGGAGGGTCCCCTGTTCCCCTGCCTTGCCCCCTCCGTGGAGGTTCCTCTGTTCCCCATGCCCTGGTTCTTCCATGGAGGGTCCCCTGTCTTCCCTACCCTCACCTCCATGAAGGGTGTCCTGTCCCTGCTGCCCTGGTCCCATCCATGGAGGTCCCCCATGCCTCCTGCCCATCCCATCCATGGACATCTTCTGTTTCCCTGCCCTGTGCCATCACTCACTGGCCCTGAGGGGTGTGGGCTCCGGTCTCGTGTTCATCTGTCCTGCCTCCAGGCCGTTTCCACTTTCTGTACCTGAAGCACATCTCACCGTCTTCATCTGCCTAAATCCTACCCTCTCAAATATCATTTCAAATGCCAAATCATGAGTGGTCTTTAAAAAATATAAATCAGATCATGCCATTCTCCTGCTGCATTTTCAACCCACCCAGGGCCCTTTGTCAGCCCACTGTCTCCTGTACCCAGCCAGCCTGTCCCTGCCTTGGGAGCTCTTGCTGTCCCTTTGGCGGTGGCTTCCCCAGTTCTCCATGTGGCCAGCTCTGTCTCAACCACCAAGTCTGTTTAAATATGGCAAGATCTTGGGGACCCCTTCCCTGAGCCTGCTGGAGAGTCACACTGCAGAGGCCCAACCCAGCCCTGTGGGGTATCATGTGGCAACAGGTCACAGAACTAAAATGGGTCACAATGGTAAGATGGGTCATAGGGGTAACCTGGCAACCATTCAAGGTCAGCCAGGTGGGCCAAGGTAGCCAGGTGTTCCTTGTGTGTGTGGGGGGGGTTGTTTGTTTTTCCTTTCTAAATATATCTCTGTTGATTTCAGAGAGAGGAAAGAAGAGAGAGACAGAAATATCAATGATGAGAGAGTCATCGATCGGCCGCCCACCGCACGCAACCGAGGCTTGTGCCCTTGACCCGGGATCAAACCTCAATCTTCCGAATCCTAGGTCGATGCTCAACTGCTGAGCCATGCCCAGCTGGGCTGTTTTTTGTTTTTGTGGGTTTCATTTTTTTAAATCAGCAAATGAACATTTATTGAGCACCAACAAACCCCAGACCCTCTACCGAACTCACAGAAGGTGCAGCCCCACCTTGAGGTCCTGGCCCTCAGTAACCAGGTGGTCTTGAACATGGCATATGGTCAGGAGAGTGGGTCAGAGATGCCATGGGAGCGACTCCACCCGAGTTTCTGGCTTTGAGGATGGAGGAAGGGGCTATGGGTCAGGGTTTTCGGGAGGCCCCTGGAAGCTGTGAATGGCTTTGGCAGGGACATGGAAGGAAACTGTCCCACAAGGCGGGGATTCTGCCAGCACCCCATGAGCAAGGACAGGGTCCCCCGGAGCCTCCGGGGAGGAGCGAAGCCCAATGAACCTGCCTCAGGTTTCTGACCCCAGCACCTGTGATCACACGCTTCTGGGCGTGGGCAGCAGTACAGTCCCTGTCCCTCCCTAGTCACATCACCTGAGTCTGTTTTCTTCATGGCTCTTACTACCTTCTGAAGTCAAGTGTTGTTCCTGTCCACCTGCCCGTCTCCCAGCCCCTCTCAGCGCCTGAAAGGTCACCTGCGAAGGCCTCGCCCCCAGGCGCAGGTGTGGGGGGCGCCCCAGAGGAGCACACGGCACATGCGTGTGGAATGAGCTTCAAAGTGAAGGACTCTTTTGATTTCATAACATTTTATTTTTGTAATAAAACTGACTCATTATCATATAAATACATATGATTTCTTTTTTCCTTTTTTCTTTAATATATCTTTATTGATTTCAGAGAGAGGAATGGGGAGGGAGAGAGAAAGATAGAAACATCAATGATGAGTCATTGGTCGAACCCGCAACCCGGGCGTGTGCCCTGACCGGGAATCGAACCCCGATCGCCCGGATCCTAGGTTGACGCTCAACCGCTGAGCCACGCTCGGCCGGGCACATACGATTTCTTAAACCTCTTTAGGACACCCCAAATAAACTCACTAGTGAAAAAAATCTTTTTATATTTTTGTCACAATCGGTGTGTCAGTTTTTGGTTCAGAAATGCAGTTGCCCCATTGTGCGCTGCCACAAGGAGGGAGAGTGCCCTGCCTGCAGACCAGGCTCGCACTGGGATTTGTTGCCTGTGCCTCAGCCCCAAGTGCCATACCTGTGGCCTCCGGTGGCCAGTTGACCTGTGGCGCCCGACACCTCCTCTCATGTTCACTCACCCGGTGTTGCTTCCAGTGGGGCGGGGGCCTCCCATCCTGGAGCTGTGATGGCCTGGCAGCCACGCAGGATAACCTGGCTTCTGGTTTCTTTCTGTGGCTCACGGCTCAACACTCTGAAGGCTTTTGCCTCAGTGAAGCTGTCATTCTGCTTAACTGGTAAAACACACGATTGGATCCCAACTAATGTGGGCCCGCATCTTCCTCTGAGAAGGTCAGAGGCCAACTAGTTAATGATTCATTTGAACTGACCTGCTTTTCAGACGTCACTGTACTGCTCCAAGTAAGTTCTGATAGTGTGTTTTAAATACACACACACACACACACACACACACACACACTGATTTAGAGAGAGAGAAACGTCAATGATGAGAGAGTCATTGATCAGCTGCCTCCTGCACGCCCCCTGCTGGGAACCGAGCCTGCAACCCGGGCATGTGCCCTGACCGGGAATCGAACTGCAATCTCCTGGATCACAGGTTTATGCTCAACCGCTGAGCCACGCTAGCTGGGCAACATGGGCTGTTTTGAGGTGCAAATGAAGTTGAGTCAATTCAGGAAGATGTCAGGAACTACTCGTCTTTCTTGTACCGGCACTGACGTGCCAGCCTGAGTTTGCTACGGTGACACTGCACGTGGGTGAGCTGTCAGAAGCCTGGTCCTACATCTCAGTCTCACAGCACTGACCCGGAGCATTAAGTCTGTTTATATTTAAAGTAGTTATTGAGAGCCTGGCTGGGAGCTCAGTTGGTTAGAGAGTCGTCCTGAACGCCAAGGTTGCAGGTTCCATCTCCAGTCAGGACATTACAAGCAACCAATAAATGCATACATAAGTGGCACAACAAATGGATGTTTCTCTCTCCTCCTCCTCTATCTAAAATCAATAAATAGTTATTGATAGGTATATCTTTATTGCCATTTTTTGTTTTATAATTGTTTTTGTAGTTCTGTTCCTTCCTTATTCTCATGCTCTTATTTTGCTGGCTTTCTATAGTGTTGCGGTTGAATTCCTTTTTTTCTGGTATCTCTTTTTTAAAGTATGTTTTTTTATTTTTTTATTGATTTCAGAGAGAGGAGGAGAGAGGGGGAGAGACAAACATTGATGAGAGAGAAACATCAATCAGCTGCCTCCTGCAGGTCTCCCACTGGGGATTGAGCCCGCAACCCGGACATGTGCCCTAACTGGGAATTGAACCAGTGACCTCCTGGTGCATGGGCTGACACTCAACCAAGTGAGCCACACTGGCCGGCTGGTATATCTCTTATATACCAAATTTTTGGTTTGGGATAAGCATGTATTTCACATATACCTAGCTTGGTTTATAGCAGTCTATTTTAAGTTGATGGACACTTAAATTTGAATACATTTTAAACTCAATACAATTTTTACTCACAGCTCCCGTTTGTTTTTGTTGGGTTTTTTTGTTTTTTGTTTTTTTGTTTTACCTCTTTGTGTGTGTTTGTGAATGTCCCTTAATTTATTGTTGTAGTTACACATGCTCATTTTTACTTTTCTTTTATCCTTTGTACTAGCTTTATAATTTGTTGATCCATTCCTTTTACAGTGAGCTATTTGTCAGTGAGACATTTTTCTCTGTATTTTCTTTTTATTTTTGATTTCTACTCTTAAAAGTTCTTTTAATATTTCTTGTGTTGCTGGTTTAGTGGTGATGAAGTCCTTTTGCTTTTTCATCTCTGGGATGAACATAGCACTTGTACTCTACTGATAGAGAAGCTAAATTAAGAGCTTGATTTTATGGTACTAGAGATAAGCTCTGAGCCCAGCCACCACTTTTGCTCACATTGTGGCCACTTAATTCCAACTATATTCCAAGCCATGCATTGCCACCATTTATGCAAGACTTGGGGCCACCTCAAGGGAGTTAAAACGCAAGTTGAGATAAAATCGCCACTTGTTTGGGCTTGGAGCAGCCTGGCAATAGAGATGAGCACACTGAGGCCTACCACTGCTTGTTTGGGGTTTGTGGAAATTTGAGAGATATTAGGAAAGTTCACACCACAAGTGGAGGTAGACCACTTGTGTGGAACAGCTACTACTGGGAGAGGCTTGGACTAGTGTGTGTGTGGGGTGGTACAGGGAATCACCAGGGCATGGTGAAGTGATACTCAGGTTAATAGAGCGCTCAGATTTGGTGTCTGTCTGCAACTGGCTGGCTGTTTGAGAAGAGTTCAACAAAAGAACAATGGCATCTGCCAGCATTTCTGTCCCTGAGACTGCTTCCCTGACCCATGTCCTGTCCTGTCCTTACCCTGAAACTGGTTAATTTAGTTCCTTCCTATTTTCCTTGGCACTTCTGAGCTGATGCTCCTGTACTGAGATCCTGAGCCAGTGAGGTTTTGAGCAAGTGCATCTCTATATGGTCCCTTTAATACCTGCAGTGCCTAGGTCTCCTGCAGCCCTCATCTCAGTGGCATGTCATAATCCCAACCAGCTGTTATGGGGACTCCCCTTCCTGGTATTGGTGCCCCAGACTTAAGCACCTGGTGTGGGGTTGAGACTCCTCAATTCTTAGGGCAGAACTCCAGGGCTAAAATATCCCTCTCGATTGTCTGTGAGTGTGGGACCTGCCAGTTCAGCATCTCTGCCCATTCTACCAGTCTTGAAATGGCTTCTTCTTTATATCCTTTATGTACTTTTTTTTTTTTCCAGATTTTTATTGATTTTTTTTGAGACAGACAGGGAGGGAGGGGGGAAAGAGAGAGAGAGAAAGAAAGAGAAAGAGAGAGAGAGAGAGAGAGGAGAAACATCAATGTGAGGGTGAAACTATTGCCTGCCCTTGCATGCCCCCTACCAGGGATTGAGCTCACAACCCAGGCATGTGCCCTGACTGGGAATTGAACCAGCAATCTTTTGGTGCACAGGACAATACCCAACCAACCGAGCCACACAGACCAGGGCATTGTACTCTCTTGAGGGTGGTTATATCCTTTATAGAAATATAGGAATTCTGTTCAGCTAGTTTTCAGGTGGTTCTCAAGGATGGCTATTGTATAATTTAATTGTAATTTTGGTGTGATCATGGCAGGAGGTGAGCAGAGTTTACCTATTCTACCATCTTGACTGGAAGTCAGGTTGAAGCTTTTAAAATAGGTAAATACATCCCTTTCACAAAGACTTGTGTTTTATTCAGCTTCGTCTGCACTGTGCCCGAGGGGAGTAGCCACAGCCAGCTGGCTGAGACTTTTAAGAACTATATCTCAGTTCCCTATAGCCTTATGAATCTCATGGACATAAGCCCCACTGCTTTCAAAGCTAGATGTTTAGGGGCCCCATCTCTCAGGTGCAGGACTTAAAAGATGGGGTGCCAGATGTGAAGCTCAAACACTGCACTCCTCAGGGAGAAGTTCAGAGATGTGAGTTCCCACCTGACTGTGGGTCCCAGTGCCATGGGTGGGATGTGTGGAGAGATTGTGTCTCATGCTCTCCTACCCATTTCAAGTGGGTTTTTCTCCACCTAATGTGTAGAAGTTGGTCTCCCAGTTTTTGGATCTCTTTCAGAAGGAACTGTTGTGGGTGTAGCTGTAGATTTGGTGTGTTGCAGAGGAGGTTAGTTTAGGATCCTCCTATGTCATCATCTTGAACTGGATGTTCAGCTTACAAGACCCAGTAAAGGGTAGTAGAGGGAGTTTTATTGCACTTCTTAAGGAACCTTTAAGCATTTTGGTACAGTGATATTTTAAAGAAGGAAAGAAAGTAAGGAGCAGAAAGCAATTTTCTTTTGCTTTCTTGAGAACTTATTTCTACTTTTGACACAAGAAACATCCAAACCTGTAGAAAAATTTTCTGAGTTTATTTCAGCCAAACTGATGACAATGGCCCGAGCGCAGATCTCACATACTTCAGAGAATGATAGTTTTGCAGTCGTTTTTATGCATTTGAAATTAAGGAGGGAATGTAAGAAAGATTACATGAAGGGGGAACAAGGAAGGTAGAGATGGATTACAGGATAGTTACTCTCTTGAGGGTGGTTATTTCAAAGGCGTGTTAACCTTGATGCCCTAAAACAATGGGCAGGGCTTGCTTAAGGCAAAGATAAAACTTTTACTAAAAAAGTTGTGTGTGGGTGTGACTACTCACCATGACCTGCCCAGTTAGGAATTTATGACCACACCACCCTGTGAGGTTACATTTCATAGAACCCACTTTTGTCCACACTCCACAAATCTTTTGGACTCATACAAATATCCAACTGATAGTATTTCCTATTCACACTGTTGTGTATATGTAATTTAAAATATACTACTGATTGAAATATAAATATGCATATGATGTTTTCCATAAGTTTAAGATTTAGGATGCAAATGAAAACACTTTGGGTATTTTAAAAAGATAGCCAATAGAAAAAAATGTTTGACCTTTTTATAAGTGAAAAAATGTACATTTATTACATAGCCAAAACCAGACAATTAATATAAAAAGAAATCATTGTAAAAGCTGACATAAGTGGGGCCGTTTTAGAGTGGAGTCAGAGCAGCTGTTCTAGAGGAACGCCTTGCATGTTTTGCTCTTTGACCTTTGAGTGCATATATGTTTTCCAGGGTTATATCCTCTTGTTGTATCAATCCCTTTAGTATTATGTAGTGACCTTTATTGTCTCTTGTTATGGCGTTCCTTTTAAGTCTATTTTATCAGAGATGAGTACTGCTACTCGGCTTTTCTTTAATTTCCATTTGCATGGAAAAAAATTTTCTTTCCTGTCATTCTCAGCTTACATAGCTTCTTACAACTTCTTGTAATGAAGACAAGTGGAAGCTTTCATCCTAAAAATTCCAGTGAATATACCTTAAAGTCTCCACAGTGAACTGTTTTAAATTTAATCCTGGCCACTAGCTCACTTTAGAAAACAGGGTATACCTAGAGTTAGGAAGGCTCAATCATGGTCCCTAGTTTGCTGTAGACCTTAAACCTAAAAACCTCACATAATTTTTTCTTATAATTATAATAGCTAAAGCAACTCAGCACAGATTACTTTTGTGGCAATGATAGTAAAAGCAGCTGAAACTAATTTTAGTAAAGAAATATAATTCAGGTGGCACACTAATGTAGCACATTTTAAAAAAAGATGGTATGCAATACAAACAAAAGTGGCACAAGAGTATGTCTAGAGTGAGAAAGACCAATAAATACCAAGAAACATTTAATTTACCCTTTCTTCCCTCCATGAAGACATTTGTATACACAGGTACACGTTACTGCAATGCCAACAACTAAAAAAACCAGAAAACAAATGACATGTAACTCTGAAAAATAATTTCCAAGATTCAAAATCTAGCAGAAGAAATTACTGTTGGTAACATTTCAGTGGTCAGAAATACTATTTTATTTAAGTACATGTACATTCATATTCCATCTGGACTCTTCACTATCTAAGTACAATTCCCTGGAATCGCTTAAAGAGTCCACAGTTAGAAGAGTCCTTGTTTAGTTTAGAAAATTACCTGAAGTACCGCTTGGATGAAAAGTCCTACGACTAATTATCTTGGGGAAAAAAGTATTATTTAGGGTTTGTTACTAAGTGGACATATAGAATATAAATGAATATACTATCACCAACAAAAGGTGTATAGCATATGAAAGGCCAGTTTTTCTACACTGGTTTACTTAATTTCAAGCTATAAACACTATGGAAACTGAAAAGTCATTAGAAAAGAATTCCTTTCTTCACAGTAATATTTTGATTTAAGTGGCGTTCAAGTTTGAGATACTTACATATAATAATAATAATCAGAGCAATGGTTCCTGGTTCTGAGAAAAAAAATGAAAGCAGTTTTAAAGATATTGAGCATGTATGGGTCCCAGAGAGCAGCTGCATTTTACTTTTGATCAGATCATCTAAAAACCACAGCAAAAAAGTATCAATCTAGACTTAGCGTGACTGTTAGTACATCCAAGTCCCGTTGATCAAAGAACACTTCACACAGATTCCGGCTATAGGCTGTGCCTTGTGAAACTCTTAATAGAAACATCACTTGTCATTGTTTTGTGCTGCAGTTACCACACCAGGTTACTTAGTAAAGGTTAATAGGACACTTAGAATTCACTAGATTAGAGAAAATTACTCACACCTGTCTACACATACTATTGCATTTGCTACGGTATCTGCAATACTAAAATAACTATAAATGTCAAGTATTACTAATAATTTGTGACACCTTGTCTTTTCCCTAATTACAAATAATTGGAACATAATGTATTCATGTGGAACTCTAAGGTCTCATGATAAAGAATTATGAATAACTAAACAAATACCTAATTCCACAATGTCATCAAGTAAGGTTATTTGACGAAGTTTAGAATACCCTAGGAAAAAAATGGAAATAAGTAAAAAAAAAGGAAAGACTAAATAAAGCTTAAAGATCTGTAACTTCATTGATTTTTATTTTTTGCATTTGTATATAACTGCTTATAATTTCATTTCCTTATAAATTATGTTAGTTTTTTTCATTAAAGATAGAATAAAAAAATATTCAACATTTATATTGAATGGAAACATAATTCTTCTTCCTGTGTACCGATATTTCCAGTTACAATATTGTGTGGAACAGCAAGCAAATTAATCATTACTGTATTCTCAAAATTAGCCTTGAGTTCAATATGATTCTACCTTAAATTTAAAAAGAAAAGTGATTAAAAATTATTTAGAAATGATCTGTAACAAAAAACTCTTTAAAATAACAAAGGCCTTTTTTGGGGGTTTTTTAAAGAAGCATACTTAACATGACAGTCAATGGTGAAATACTGAAAGTTTTTTCCATGAGATCCAGAACAAGACAGAATGCCCACATTTGCCTCTTCTTTCAACATAATATTGGAAGTGTGGGTCAGAGTAATTAGGTAAAATATAAAATAAAAAGCATCAAAATTGGCATGAAAAAATAAAATGGTCTCGACAGATGACATTGCCTTTTATGTAGAAGAACTAAAAATCACACACACACTTCCCAACCTGATAGAACTAAGAGATGAATTTGGCAAAATTGTAGGCTATAAAATCAACATGTAAAAATCAGTAGCATTTACACACACCAAAATAAACAATCTCAAAAGGAAATTAAGTAAACAATTCTATTTATAATATCAAAATGAATAAAATACTTTGGAATAACCAAGAAGGTAAAAAATTCCTACAAGACAACAAAATAATGTGGAAAAAAATTAAAGACATCAGTAAATAACAAGACATCCTTGTTCATGGATTAGAAAACCTAATATTGTTAAGGTGTAAATACTGCAAAAACAAACCTACAGTTGAAGTGCAACCTCTATCAAAATCGTGAGTGTGCTTTTCCCAGGAATTAAAACTCCATCCTGAAATTTATAAGGAATCTTAAGGCACTCGGAATAGTCAAGGCAATCTTGAAAAAGAAGAGTGAAGTTGAGAGGACTCATGCTTCCTGATTTCAAAACTGATTACAAAGCTGCAATAATCAAAACAATGGCACTGACCTAAACAATACAGACCAATGGAATAACAGAGGGCCTAGCATACATGGTCAAGGGACTGCCCACAATGCGTTTCTAAGAACATTCTGTGGGGAAAGGGTAGTCTTTTCAACAAATGGTTTTTGGAAAACTGGAAATCCACAAGCAAAAGAATGAAGCTGGATGCTCACCTTACACCATATACAAAATTTAATTCAAAAGGGACTAAAAAACTAAATATAAGAGCTAAATCTATTAAACTCTCAGAAGAAAACAGAGGACAAGCTTCATGATGTTGGATCTGGCAATGATTTCTTGGATGTGACACCAAAAGCACAGGCAACAAAGAAAAAATAGATAAATTGGACTTCATCAAAATTAAAAACTTTTGTGAATCAAGGAGCACTATCAATAGAGTGAAAAGGCAACACACAGAATGGAAGGAAACATCTGCAAATCATACACTTGATAAGGGATTAATATACAAAATATATTAACGAACTCCTAAGTATCAACAACAAAAATCCCGACCCAATTAAAAAATGAGCAAAGGTCTTGAATGACATTTC
This sequence comes from Miniopterus schreibersii, assembly GCF_964146895.1. Classification (NCBI taxonomy): domain Eukaryota; kingdom Metazoa; phylum Chordata; class Mammalia; order Chiroptera; family Miniopteridae; genus Miniopterus; species Miniopterus schreibersii. Next base: position 29,424,251 of record NC_138119.1, read on the forward strand.
TCCACAGAAGATATACAAATAGCAAATAAGCGCAGGAAAAGATGCTCTGCATCACTAATCAGGGGAAGGCAGATATACCACTTACCATATTTTACCTACCAGGCATTAGGAGGGCGGTTATCAAAGAACAGAAAATAACAAATGTTGGCAGAGAGGTAGCGAAATTAGAACGTTTTTGCGTTGCTGGTGGGAATGTAAAATGGTGCAGCTGCTCTGGAAGACTAGAACACCTATGAATTTAGAACACCTATGAATTGAATGCTTGATTAAAGAGTTGGAGAGAAGACAATGAATTCCATAAGTGGTGCTACTTAGCCACTGAAGGGGGGCGGGTGGAGTGGAGAAGAGCCCAATCTGATCCCATATTCCATAATGAATTTCAGATATACCAAGGATTTAAATGCAAAGAATGCAATCAGAACACATGGTGGAAATGTTTACATAACTTGAAGACTTAAAGCTTTTATAAGAAAGACATACACTAAGAGCCATCAGGGAAAACACTGATATACTCAACTACCTATTAATGTAAGACTTCTGCACATGTAACTGACCACTGATAGGAGAATAATAAAATAAAATATGGTATATAGTAAAGCTGTCATTAAAAAGAATGTAAATAAATCTAAATACAACACCAATCTAAGACAGTAAGTGTAAAATGTGAGAGTTTTAGAAAAATATGAACATCACGATTCTATTTCTGGTTAAGAAAAATGAAAAGTGCCAAAGTATGTATGACTACACAGATAAGGATACTGATGTATCCTGACACATAAGAAATAAGACACCTGAATTACTAACAGCGATTAACTCAGACAATGGACCAGAGAAAAAGGGGAAGAACTAATTTTTTACTCTGTATACTTTTGTAATGTTTGAAAATTTACAAAAATACATTTGTATACTACTCAAAACAAAAGATATAAAGAAACATCTATGTCCAATAGCATACTATAAAAATCTTAAAAGAAAATGAACTAGTAAAATTAAGACAAAACAAAAAACAACCACCCTGGAAAAGATGTTCACTATATATTAAAAGGTCTTTACTTTATAATGAGTTCCCACAATCAGCAAAATAACATTTTAGAAACCCAACAGAAAACTGAGCAAAGGATATGAGTACATAAATGTACACAAAAAAGGTTCAGCCTCATTAGTGATTAAAGAAATGCAAATTAAAAGACATGACTTTTCACCCATCAGCCTACAAAGTTCTTAACTATTTATATAGTTAAAGAGTTCATGAACTGTACTACCAAGCTAAAGAGTTCATAAACAAACTGTACTACCAAGCTAAATAGAGGCATACTCATCCACAGAGAGCAGGGGGACAGCCCCGTTTGCTGGGGGTAGGGGAGGGGGTTGTAGGGATTGAGCAAAAAGAAAAAAAAAAAGAAAGAACTCATGCATATGGACAACAGTGTGGTGATGGAAGGGGAAGGGGAGTGGGTAGAGGTGGAAGGGGGCATAGAGGGGATAAAAGGTGATGGAGGGAAAACACTAAAAAGTTACTGAACCTAGATATCCTGAAAATGGAGACTTGGTTGAAGCAGATGTGAAACCTGGAAAAATAAATTTTATTCCATTCATCAGTCTCATCAATAAAATTATACATTTAACTTAATTTCTTATTTTTTAGAAAGATTAATTATTCCTCAAAATTAAATATATGCATACTTTCCAAACTTTGCATTTCTACTTCTGGGAACATGACCTAAATGTGTATTTACACAGGTGCATATATTGTGTATATACATATAAGAATGTTCACTACAATTTTATACTTTATAATGAAAACCCTAGAAGTTAGCTAAAAACATATCATAAAAATAATGTGTTCAGCATAAACATATGTGTTTAAAATGTAGCATTATTCAGGTAGTATCATACCAAATAATTTATATCATTTTCTTTTCTGCTTAATATTTCATGAACATTTTTTTCATAGCACAATCACATCTACTTTATCACCATTACATGTTGCTATTGGTCCTTTGTGTCTAGTTTTTCTCTAACTAGTGATAAAAATTTATTAATGATTCCATGAGGAATTATGAATTTTATAAAAGATCCTTGCCATTTTCCCTCTTCATAAGCTTTTTCTCACAATCAATTCTCTTCTTCTTTCAAACATTAAATTGTATCAGTGTTTTATAAACCCTTTATGAACTCTCATGGTCAACTCTTTCAAAAGGGCATATGGATACACACAGTATCCCACAGTGCAAATACCCACTAGGACCATGTGAGTAAACACAGATGGGTCAATGAGTATAAACGTCACATGCAATCTTATGTGTCACTCCACCAAAAATCATCTCTTCTCAACCCCACCCCAAACCTCACAGCACTCAACTAAGGTACTCAAGGAGGCTACCAGGTACACAGGGATTATAAAAAGGTGTTCTAATTACCATGTTACATGCACAGCTCCCCTCAATCCTTTAAAGTCTTAGGACAACAGAATATATACAAGCAAGTTAGAAGCCAGCGACTGAGATTGGATTTCAACACCCTCATTAAACAATAGGACGTGAAAGCCCAAGGACAGGATGCTCCATGAGTGAGCAGAACCAAACTAGGGCCCAAGTGAGGTCAGCCCACGCTCCTGATCTTCCCACTATTCCTCTTGCCTGTTGCTTCTGCTGAAACCAAAGAGAAGCCAGAGCCAGCAGCACTGAAATGAGGAAGGCAGTTCCCTCCACCACATGGCAATGATCTCTCAAGTCTTCAGCAGAGCGGTTGAGGAGTCCAGGCCACAAGTCCTCCACTGCATTTCTATAAGTAATGACTTCTCCTGCCTTTCTTCAGTTGGTATGAAATTTAGTTTCTGTTGCCAAATAGAAATGCCCAGTAAAGAGAAAAATATAATTGTATGAGGTGAAGTGGGTGGGGGAGGTGGTAGCAGAAACACCAGTCTTCTTCTGGAGACAGCAGAAATCTCCCAGTTCAAATTGTACTATATAAGAACAACTAAACTTGCAGTCTGGGAAATGAAGCATCGTCCTGGACCAGGAAGGTACCTTTAAATGTGTCAACAGATCACTTTTAAAGTGAATTAAAAGAGCAAAGTTGGTGACACAAAAAACATACCTATTAGAAAGCACACGCCACAGACCTCCCCCTTCACTGACATCAACTGCAGTGATGGTGTCACAGAGGAGCTTCCGTTAAGAGGCTACTATGCGCCAGGCACTGTGCTAAGTGGTCTAAGTGCAACCAATTTAAGCTGCTTACCCAGGAAGGAAGGCATTAAAGCACTTAAGTGTAAGTAAACACATTTGAAGCTTAAGTAACTTGCCCAAGTTTACATCCCTGTTTACATTTGCAGACTAGAGCAAATAAGTTTAGAATCACTAACAACAACTAAAATGGCTATAAATATGTTCTCCCTCCTTTTATTATGAAAAGTGATGAATGAGTGTAAATAACATGAATTTAAAAGATTTTTGTAAAATATAAGTAGGATGTCACTAAATTTGAATGATTTAAAATAAGAGGTTTTGACAGTGAAAGAAATAACAACGTAGGATCAATCACTTGGAAACTATCACTTTCTTTTCATTTATATAAATTATGACTTTCATTCTTATTTAGGTAAAAATTCCCATGATTCATTCAATTTATCCTGAAAAAATGGCTGCTAACCATTTTTATACATAAAAGTACCGAACAAGAGAAATTTATATACCTATGTAATGTACATAACGTGCTAAGAACCCTATGAACACAAACAAAATCACAACAGCAAAATTCTGTATGAACTTTACGTCATACGTCTGTCATGGACAGGAATAGAAGACGGTTAATTACTAAAACTGCTTCTTTTCAATGATTCTGTATGATTGATATTTAATGTCAAAGAACTAAAACCTTAAAAAACAGAATATGATACAATATGTACCTTTAATACACGCTGGCATCTCAGGCTCCCAAGTACTGTTTCCACCACAGAACACTGGGTTACTGCTGTTAAGGTAGAAACCCTCCAGGCATTCAAATAAAAACTCCTCTTTGTAGAAAAAAGTTCCTTTCATTTCTGATACTGGTTTTCCATGTTTTAGTTCTGGCGGCCTACATCGGACCACTAAGAATAGAGAAATTCCAGAATTGATAGAAAGTTGCTTTAGCATAGTACCAGAAAAAATAGTGCAAAGTAGCAATTTCCAGTGGAAAGAGACAAGGAATGAAAGACAAGATGTTAATTTTTTGAAAAAGACTTTTTTTTTGCATTTTCATTCCAGGAAAACAAATTTAGGGAAATCTAATAACTTTTTTCCCACCTAGAACAGTCATTATAGTTTATTGGTTTCATACGTATTTTTCTACTGCCAATTTTGAGAAAAGTCTACCAGATACAAATTCTGGGTATGTTCCAGTGCAAGTTTTGATACCCTTTAGCTCTAGAGATTTTTAAAAATTTCATGCTGACACTGATTACAATGTCTTGTCCTTTCAGAAAGGCAGGAAAGACTCTTGTGGGAAGGAAATAGTTGAGGTGAAATTTAAATGCTGCAAAGAAGCTAGGCATGCAAAGATGTGCAAAGAAAAAGTTCTCAGATAGCAACAATATGTATGAACTGTATTGTTCAAGAAATAGAAAGGCCAATGAAGTTAGGGCCATGTTTTCCAAACATTTTAAACTGCAACCCAGAGATTAAAAGAAACAAACAAACAAAAAACACACGCACAAAATTTAGGTTGTAAACCATTATATAAGCACAGTGCTGAGATAAAGTTAAAAAGTAATACTCAGACTTCATACTAGTGTACTCTGGTATTTCCTATTCTACTCTGCTTCTCAAGATATAAAATGCTGGTCATGACCTTTTAGGTTGATTTGCAGAATGCAGTAATGTGTTTGGAAGAATTTGGAAAAAAGAAAAAAAAAAACATTGGGCTGGGCAAAAAGTACAAGGGAACATTTGGTGAGGTTAAATCCGAGTACTACATAAGGACCCATAACCTGCAGACTTTTAAATCAGCAGTGTGCTCTTTCTCACCTATGGATCTGAATTTCCATCAGATATCTTTTCCCTTCAGCCTGATGTACCTCCTTTACCAATTCTTGCACTGAAGGTCGGGCAATGACAATTCTCTTAGAATTTTTTTTCTGAAATGTTTTTATTTCACCTTCAGTTTTAAAGATTTCTCCTTTACAGATATTTTTAGGTTGTTTTATTTTCCTTTCAGCATATTATCAAATATTGTCTTCTACTAGCCAGTTTCTTAAGAGAAATCAGCTGTCATTCTTACTTAGAGGGGTGGGGTAAATGAAATATTTCTCTTCTCAGTGGTTGGTTTTCCTTTTACATTTTTAAAAAAATACTTTTTATTTTTAAATATATCTTTATTGATTTCAGAGAGAGGAGGGGGGAGGGGGAGAGAGAGAGAGAACCATCCATGATGAGAGAGTCATTGATCAGCTGCCTCCTGCATGCCCCCGACTGGGGATTGAGCCCGCAACCCGGGCATGTGCCCTGACCGGGAATCGAACCCTGATCACCTGGATCCTAGGTCGACGCTCAACCGCTGAGCCATGCCCGGCCAGGCTCCTTTTACATTTTGTTTTCAATAGTTTTGCCATGATGTGTTTAGTTTAGTGTGTGTGTGTGTGTGTGTGTGTATTTTATAAATTTTAAAAAATGTATTTATCTTGCTAGGTTTACTAAATTTCCTGGACTAGTGGCATTGCTGTTTTAGATAAAATTTCAATATTTTTGGTCTGTATTTATTCAAGTAATTTTCTACATTATTCTCTCCTTTCTTTCTGAAACTCCAGTTAAATGTAAGTTTAACTGCTTGCTACTCTCGCACAGTTCTGTAAGTTTCTCTCTTTACAATCTTTTCAAATCATGTTAGATTTGCATTGTCACGACTTCAGGTTCACCCATTTTTTTCACTGTTGTGCCAATCTGCTGTTAACTTAACCTAATGATTTGCTTTTATATTAGGCTTACTGGCTATAATTCCCATCCAGTGAAATTCATCCTTTTAATTGCATAGCTGTATTAGTTTTTTTAAAAAAATATGTTCTTATTGATTTTAGAGAGAGAGGGAAGAAGAGGGGAAGAGAGAGAGACATTGATGTGAGAAACATTGATTGGCTGCCTCCTGCATGGCCCCTACTGGGGATGGAGCCTGCAACCCAGGCATTTGCCCTGACCAGGAATCAAATCAGCGACCTATTGATGCATGAGATGATGCTCAATCAACTGAGCCACATCAGCCAGGGCACACATGTATTAGTTTTAACAAATGCTAATAATCATGTAATTACCACCATAATAAAAACATATAAAGGTTCCATTATCTCCCAATACTTCCTCATGCCACAGTATGATCAACATCTACTCCCTGCACCAATTAGCCGACCAAGGCTCTGGTGGTGGTGTTTTTTTCTTAAAAGTTTTTATTGATTTCAGAGATTGGAAGGGAGAGGGAGAGATAGAAACATCAATTATGAGAGAGTCATTGACTGGCTGCCTCCTGCACTACCCGGTACTGCGGATTGAGCCCGCAACCTGGGCACGTGCTCTGACTGGGAACCAAACCGCGATCTCCTGGATCATAGGTCGATGCTCAACCGTTGAGCCATGCTGGCTGGGCCAAGCCTCTGTTTTAATCTCTATTGTGTTACTTTTCCAGAATATCACGAATGAGATCATATCCTTCTGAGTATGGCTTATTTCTCTAAGCAAAATACATTTGAGTTTCATTCCTGGGGTTGCATGATTCAGATTTATTGCTGTGTATTTATACGATTGTATGGATGTACCACAGTTGTTCATCCATTTACCAGTTGAAGAACATACTGGTAGTTTCCAGTGTGGGATGATTACAACTAAGGTGGCTATGAATATTCTCATACAGGCTTTTATGTGAACATGTTTTCATTTTACTTGGATTTCCAAGTTGTATGGTAAGTGTATTTAAAACTTCACAAGAAAATGTAGAACTGGGTTCCAAAGTGGTCATACCACTTACTTAGCAGCAATGTATAATAGTTTTCATTGCTCCATATCCTTGCCAGTACAGGTTATTTCTAGACTTTTGTATTTTATGTCAGACTTTGTAAAAATTTGTTTTTATTGACTAGAAGAGAGGAAAGGAGAGGGAATGAGAGACATCAATGAGAGAAATTTCAATGGGCCACCTCATGCACACACTCTACTGGGGATCAACACTGCAACCCTAGCATGTGCCCTGACTGGGAATCACACCATCAACCTTTCAGTGCATGCCCAACTAACTGAACCACACTGGTCAGGGCTATGTCAGACATTTTAAAAGGTGTTTAGTGGCACCTATTTGTGGTTTTTTTAAAATTACATGTTTGTAATTATTAATAATACTGAGTGAATTTTCATTTTTACTTACTTTTTAGTCATCCGTATATTATGTTTGGTGAAATAGGTATATTCAAATCTTTTGCCTATTTAAAATTTGGATTGTCCTCTTATTGTTGAGCTTTCAGAGTTCTTTATATATTGTAGAAAGAAGTTCATTACTAGATGTGAGCTTTCCAAATATTCTCTCCCTATTTATTGCTTTGTTGTCATTCTCTTAACAGTCTTCAGCAGATCAGAGGTTTTGAGTTTGGAACACCCAGTATATTAAAATTTCTGAAAGAATCATGAGTTATAGGTTGTATTTAAGAAATCTTTGGCAAATATTTCCTAAGTTTTCTTATAAAATTATTTAGTTTTAAGTTTTACATATAAATCTATGACCTATTTTGAGTAAATGTTTGCACATAGTGGTAACATAGGTTCTGTTTTTTTTTTCTTTTCCAATATGGAAGTTCAATTGTGCCTGTACCATTTTTAAAAAGATTATTTTTCCAAAGAATTGTTTATGTATCTGAGATAAAAATCAACTGGACAGCCTGGCTGGGCGTGGCACAGCAGTTGAGCATCGACCTGGGATCCAGGCGATCGGGCTTCGATTCCCGGTCAGGGCACATGCCCGGGTTGTGGGCTCGATCAATGACTCTCTCATCATTGATGTTTCTGTCTCTCTCTCTCTCTCCCCCTCTCCTTTCCTCTCTCTGAAATCAATAAAGATATATTTAAAAAAAAGAAAAAAAAAAGAAAATCAACTGGATATATTTGCAAGGGTCAAATTCTGGATTCACTATTTTATTCCATTGCTCTATATAGCTCTCCTTTTACAAATACCACATTGTCTTGATTTTATGCCTTATGGCATACATTATATAAACTATTGACATCAGCTAGAGTGCATCTTTCAATTACATTCAAAATTCTTTTGACTGTTCCAGTTCTTATTACATATAAATTTTAGGATCTGTTTATCAATTTACAAAAAGTTTTGCTGGGCTTTTTATTGGGATTGTGCTGAATTTATAGATCAAACACAGAGAATTCATGTCTTTATTATACAAAGTCTTCCAATCAATGACAAATGTATATCTCTTCATATATTAAAGCCTTTCTTAATTTCCTTTATTAGTGCTTGGTAGTTTTTAGCATTCAGATCTTGTCACATATATTGATAGATTTATATAAAAGTATTCTGTGTATTGGAAGTGTTGTAAACAGCAATTTTAAAATTTCAATTTCTAGTGGTTTACTCTTAGTGTATAGACATACAATTAATTTCTGCAAGTTGATCTTCTTTTTTGCAGCGTTGCTAAACCTAAAGTCTTTGGAAGTTTTTACACAGACAATAATGTCATAAGTGAAGAGGCTATTTTATTGCTTCCTTTCAAATTGGTATTCCTATTTCCTTTGTTGCCTTGTTGTAGGACCTCCAGTACAATGCTGAATAGAGTGGTGAGAGTGAGTATACTTCCCTGGTTCCCACCCTGGGAGAAAATAAATTAGTCTTTTACCATTAAGAATAATGTAAGCATGAGATTTCTGTAAATGCCTTTTACTAGATTGAAATATTTAGTTTTCTTCTATTCCTAGTTTGCTCAGAAGTCCTATCATGAAAAGATGATGAGTTCTGTCAGTTGCTTTTCTGGGGCATCTAATAAGATGATCATATGCTGTTTTCTTCTTTATAGTCTCTTGATATTGTAAATTACACGGATTAATTTTTGAATTTGGATCAACCTTGCATTTATGGAATAAATCCTAATTAGTTATGATGTATTATTAGTGTTATATATGGCAGGATTTGATTTGTGGATATTTTGTTTAGATGTTTTGGTTCTATATTCATTAAGAATACTGTTTAATTTTCTTGCAATGTTTTTGTCTGGTTTTGGTATCACACTAATGTCCTTATGAAATAAGTTGAGAAGTATTCCCTTCTCTTATATTTCATGAAGAGTTTGTGTAGAGGTGCTAATGTTTATTTCTAAAATGTTTGGTAGAATTCCCCAGGTAGGCCATCTGGGTCTACAGTTCTCATTGAGTGAAGGTTTTAACTGTTTCTATACAGGCTATCTATATCTTTGAGTAGTTTTGGAATTTTGTGTCTTAAAAAATTTTTTTGATTGTAAGACCACCTTGTTGGGCTACTACCATTCTACTAGCAAAAAAACTGAGCCTTAGAGAGATAAATTTAGTCAAGGTAACCCAACTAAGTGGCAGAGCAGGGTTTGGAAATTACAGCCTTTTTTCCCCCAATATGCTCCCATGGTTAAAAGTGTTTTACTGAAAAATTTGGGTGGAGATTCAAGGCCCATCTCATTGCACTCAATTTTTTCTCTTTACCCATCCCTCCACTCTCCTCCCCTTTGGCAACCATTAGCTTGTTCTCTGTATCTATAGTTGGTTTCTGTTTGGTTTGTTAATTTGTGTTGTTGTTTCACATTCTGCATATAAGTAAAATCATAAATTTTTCTTTTTCTTTCTGATTTCACTTAGCATACTACCTGCTAGGTCCATACATGTCACGAACGGAGAGCTTTCATTCCTGTTTCTTGCTAAGTCAGGCTCCCTGTGTGTGCCACGTTCTCCTTACCCACTCACCTATGACTGGGCACCAGAAATTTGTTTCTTTCAAGGAATTTGTCAATTTCAGTTAAGTGGTGAAATTTATAGGCATAAAGTTTTTCATGTAATATTCTCTTATTCCTTATGTCTACAGGATACTCAATGTCGTCTTTTTCATTCTTGATACTGGTAATACCGTCTTTTTACTTGTCATTCTAGCAACAGGTTTATCTACTTTATAATTCTTCACCAAGAAGCACGTGTTAGTTTCATTGCTTTTTCTCTATTATTATCTTTTCAATTTCATTGATTTTTAGCTTTATTACCCCATCTCCTTGTTTTGAGTTTACCCTTCTTTCTTAGTTTCTTAAGGTGAAAGTTCCAGATTATTGATTTATTTTTTCTACTGTACTTTATGCTCTAAAATTTTCTCTAAGCAATATTTTTGCTGTATCATACAAATTTTGATATTTTGATATGTTATGTTTTCATTTTTATTGAATTCAGAACACTTTCTATTTTTTGTGAGTTCTTTGACTCAAGGTTTAGTTAGACTTTTTCCATGGTTGTCAAATACCAGTCATATAGCACTTGACAGAGAGGATACGTTCTGAGAATTGTGTCATTAGGCGATTGCATCACCGTGTGGACATCATAGAGAGTACTTACAAAATCCTAGATGGGATAGCCTACTATTGTTATATGACTGACAGCGCAGTAGGTTTGTTTACACCAGCATCACCACAAACACATGAATACTACACTGTGCTGGGACAGGATTTCCTAGGTGACAGCAATTTCTCAGCTCCATTATAATCTTATAGGACCACCATCGTATATACAGTCCATCACTGACTGAAACGCCTATGAGGTACATGGCTGAATTTGGAGATTTAAAAAATTATCTCTGTTTTGATTTCTAAATTTATTCCAATATGATCAGATAATGTACTCTGGTTTCAATAATTTTAAATTTTAAAAAATTATCTTATTGCCCAGAATATGGTCTGTCCCAGAGAATGTTCCGTATACACTTGTAAAGAGTAAATATTTTGTTGTAATTCAGTGGTCCCTTTCTTCCAAAAGTCAATTCCTCTTCACTGTCTCCTGGGTTTTGGTTACTCTCTAGTGCCTTAAACACTGTTTTTAAAATATGTATGTAGAGTTTATCATTGTTATAGGTAAGAGAGCTAGTCTTTTACAATTGACTCCACCATTAACTATTGCTACATCTCTCAGATGATTTAATATAAAAAAAACTTTCTTGTGTGTTGAGTTTCACATTGTTTCAAGCAAAAAAATCCTAATGTATGCATGTACACAGTAGTTCTCATTGTATAAACTGGAATGCCAAGAACATGTTGGGGGGAGTGGCTTCTACAACTAGAACTATTTTTGATTCAACCTGACATATAATACATTAAAAGTTAATTTAACAGGAGGAGGAGGCACATAGGTCTGTTTACTTATATGTAGAATTATCTACAAAGTGTTTCCAGTGTATTTACAAATGCATAAGAAAATAAATGTAAATATCATTACCTTTACATTCAGGAGGGTCGCTACTCCATTTGCCAGGCCCAGAACAAGTTAGCCTGTTTTCTCCAACAAGTGAATATGCCTGTGGTCCATGTGAAGGATTACAACTATAAGTTACTCCTTCATTAAATTCAAATACACCCCTCCAGCTATTTGTGAATTTTCCATTTTTTATTTTTCCAGGAGCTTTACACAAAATCTCTTAAAAAGAGAAAAAAAGAGGAAATGAGATGAAAAAGGGAAGATGAAAGAGCAAGACAACATTTAATAAAATCCTATGAACTGTCTTCAATAATTTCGTTAACATATGATTTCTACACTGTAGTTGTGAATCCAGTGTCCATTCAGAATGTTTCTATGAGAACGTGTGTTACCCCAAAGTCAAACCATGTAGAAATGAACTTTCAAAAGAAAACTGATTTTCTTAAATCCCGACATGAAATACCTACATTTTTCTATAAGGCTAAGTTTTGTTCTAATCATCATAAGACAGTTGCTGAAAATTTAAGGAGAAAATATGCATGTGATTAAAGATAAAATTCACTGCTAGTTGAAAAATGCTTTATAATTTGTAAATATATCCATTTGCTAAGTCATTGGTTCAAAACTGTACTAAGATATTGTCTTTTTTCACTTTCGACCTTACAAGTGTACAGTGAAATTTTTCAGAAGCTACAATTTGTGTTATTTCATAACAGACTCAATCTAGTATCTTCCTTTAAGCCAGATTTTAAAGAGATTTATAAAAATGTCAAACAATGTTACTATTCTAATTGTTCTGGAAATTTTAAAATTATTTTATAAAAAATACATTGCATATTTTAACATGCATCTTTACTGTTTTTAAAATATAAATTATTATTTTAGAAACTTCTGTTTTCATTCCAATATAATGAGTATCAGTAGACATTACCCCACATAAAGTAGAGTTCTTTGAGATCTTTATTAATTTAAAAACATAAGGGTGGTGCCCTAGCCGGTATCGCTCAGCGGTCAGAGTGTGGGCCCGCAGACTGCAGGGTCGCAAGTTCGATTCCAGCCAAGGGCATGCACCTCGGTTGCAGGCTTAATCTCCGGCCGCATGAGTGCAGGAGGCAACAAACCAATGTGTCTCTCTCACACTGACATGTCTCTCTCCCTCTCTCCCCCTTCCACTGTCTCTGAAAAAGCAATGGAAAAAAACAAAGGCCAAAACAACAGTGTTGGCAAGTATGTGGAGAAAAGGAGCCTCTTTGCACTGTTGGTAAGACTAAATTGGTGCAGCCACTATGGAAAACAGTTGCAAGGTTCTTCAAAATATTAAAAATAAATGTACCATATGACCCAGCAATTCTACTTCACTTGCGGATATTTATCAGAAGAAAACAAAAACACCAATTCAAAAAAATATATACACTCCTAGGTTCATTGCAACATTATTTATAATAGCCAAGGTATGGACACAACCTAGGTGTCCATCAATTGATGAATGGATAAAAAAGATGTGAGATATATATCTATATGTATTTATGTATACATTTATAATATAAATATACATCCATATACAATGAAATATTACTCAGCCATAAAGAAGACTGAAATATTACTCAGCCATAAAGAAGACTGAAATCTTGTCATTTGTAACAACACTGATGGACCTAGAGGGTATTATGCTAAGTGAAATAAGTCAGACAGAGAAAGCAAACACCATATGATTTCACTTATATGTGGAATTTAAAATAAGAATGCAAACAAAACAAAACAGAAATAAACTCATAAATACAGAGAACTGATCGTTGTGGAGTAAAGGGGGCTGGGAAGATGAATAGATAAGGAGAAGGGGAGTAAGAGGTACAGACTTCCAGTTATAAAATCAATCAGGTCACTTGATATAATGTACAGCACAGGGAATATATTCAATAACAATGTAATAAATTTGTATGATAACAAATGGTTATTAGACTCATCATAGTGATTACATTGTAAAGCACATAAATGTTGAATAACTATGTTGTACACCTGAAACTAATATAATATTGTATGTCAACTATACTTTAATTTCAAAAAAATCTGCTAAGTGGGCCCCAAGGCCAAAAATACTGGTAATTGCTGGTCTAAATTCTAAAGTGAAAATTTACTTACTTTCACATTTTGGGATATCATGGCTCCAATGCACCTTGTCTCCAGAAAGTTTACAAGTTAGAATTGGTTCACCTATTAAGTAATAACTAAATAAAAAAAAAGTTACTGTTTTCTTTACCAGTTAATTAGGTGTACATAATAACGAAGAAAATTTCATGTTTTCTGCACTTCAGTCAGTTGAGGGGAAATTTTCTTAAATGGGATAATATAATGAAAGTGTTAACCAAATATGGAATTTAATGAAACAGTTTCTGCATTTGAACACACATTGGCCATGAGCAAAGATATCTTAATAAACCTGTCATGGCTGTCAGTCTGGCCTCTTTGCTATCTCTGCCATAACATACAGATTAATTTCCATGCCTCTGCTCCTTCCACTCTGCTCAGTCATACAACAACCAAGTACAGAGATCAGGCCCTAGAGCTTGCCTGACTGGATTCAAGTCCCAGCTCCACCACTGTCTTATTATTTGAGGTTGGCCAAATCCTTAATGTTTCTCTTTAAGGAGATAATAGTATGTATCTCATGGGGTTGTTTTCAGTATTAGCTGAGTTAGTATCTGGCACACAGGGAGTGCCAGGTAAGTTTTAGCTGTTATTAATACTGGCAATACCTCAGAGATATCACGGGTTTGGTTCCAGACCACGACAATCAAGTGAGTATCACAAGAACTCGAATTATACCACTTTCTAGTTGGTCAGTGCATATCAAGCTATATTTATACTATACTGTAGTCTACTGAGTGTGCAATAGCATTATGTCTAAAGAAACAATGTATACCTTAATTAAAAATGCTTTATTGCTAAAAAATGCTAATCATCATTTGAGCCTTCAGCCAAGTTGTAACTTTTTTGCTGGAGGAGGGTTATGCCTTGATGTTGATGAAAATGCAATATAGGTGTAGAGCAATAAAGCAAAGCACAATAAACCAAGGCATGCATCATGTATTCTTTAAATCAGAATATGTTTCTAGGAATAGTTCAGACATACTGCTTGTTGAAACCTTCTCCAATTATTTAATTTCACAGTACTCTCTCCTGGATTCTCACTACAATAATCATGGTACTTCTCCTTTACTATTTTGCCTTGACATTTCTCTGTATATAGTGTGTTTCTCCATAAGGCTACAATTTCTGTGAGAAAAATCTGTGTCTTAAATGTTTGGCACCCCTCAAAATGCTTTAGCAGTCCCTCTGTGCTAACTATTAAATGGATATTCCATTATTTTTACTTGATTAAGTTAAAAAAGTTAGTGAAACGGCTTGTATATAGTTTCAGTTGGCTTTTCCAAGAAGACTCACTCATTTTCTCCATATTTTAGTGTTTTAAGAGAGAATTCTGAGAAGATGGCAGAGTAGGAAGCACTAGGACTCTGTCTCCCCAACCAGACAACAATTTCAATGGCAGAATCTGCTTAATGTGACTATTTTGGAACTCTGCAGTCTACTGAAGGCTTGCAACTGCCAGGGGAATACTCCAACAAATAAATGTAATTTCAGTAAATTTTAGCTCTTAAGAGCAGCTACCCATCCCTCAAAAATACTCTATCCAGCAAAACTGTTTTCAAAAGTGAAGGGGGAATTAAGATAGTCGTAGGTAAACAAAAGCTGAAGGAGTCTGTGGCCACTACAACATCTCTGCAAGAAATTCTCAAGGGTGATCTCCAAGGTTAAATAAAAGGACACTAGAAAATAACTGTGACACACATGGAGAAATAAACATCTTATTAAAGGTAAATATATGGGCTATTATAAAAGCTTGTATTATTGTAACAATGGTTTGTAACTGTAAATTTTGTTTTCTTCACAATTTAAGAGATAATACATTTAAAGAAAAAAATATTAGTGTGAAAACTAGTACTACTGTAACTTTGTTTTTTAATGACAAATATTATTTTTTATATAACTTAAGAGAAAATGAATTTAAAAGAACTATTAATTTATACTTTGGGACACACAATATATAAAGATGCATTTTTGTGACAGTAACAACCAAATAGAGTGGGTTTGAAGCTAGAAAGGACTTAAGCTTTTGTTTTTTAAGCTGGTATAAATTCTAATTTAGATTGATATAACTTTAGGATTTTATTTTATTATTATTATTATTTTTAATATATCTTTATTGATTTCAGAGAGAGGAAAGAAGAGGGAAGGAGAGAGACAGAAACATCAATGATGAAAGAGTGATTGATCAGCTGCCTCCTGCACGTCCCCAGCAGGGGATCCAGCCTGCAACAGGGCATGTGCCCTGACTGGGAATCGAACCTGAATGGCCTGGATCATAGGTCGACGCTCAGCCGCTGAGCCACACCCGGCCGGGCTAACTTTAGGATTTTAAATGTAATCCCCATGGTAACCACAAAGGAAATAGCCATAGAATATACACAAAAGGAAAACAGAAAGGAATTTAAACATTCCATTACAAAAAGACAACTAACCAAAAAGAAAGACTGTAATACAGGAAATGAACCACTAAAACTATCAGGCATATAGGAAGCAAATATCACAAAGACAGAAGTCTCTCCTTGTCACTAATTAGTTTACATTTAAATGACAAATGCTCTAAATAAAAGAGGTTGGCAGATGGACAAAAACACATGATCCTGTTAGTATGCTGTCTATAAGAGACTCCCTTGGGATCCAAAGACAAGATCAGGTTGAAAGTAAATTGATGGAAAAAGATATTCCATGCAAACAGTATCCCAAATAGATCAGGGGTGTATATATTAAAATCAGATAAAACAAACTTAAAATAAAAAAGTTTACAAGAGACAAAGGACCTTAAATACTAATAAAAGGTACATATAACAAGCAGATGGAACAATTATAAACATTTTTGAACATCTAATGACAGATCATCAAAATATATCAAGCAAACAGCATTGGAGGAAGAAATGCACATTTCTTCATAACAGCCATTTCTACAATAATAGTTAGAGACTTCAATACTTCACTCACTCTAAAGGATAGAACAACTAGACAGAAAATATATAAGGAATTAGAGGACTCCAACAACACATTTCTGTGAGCCCTCCTTCAACTCTGAGAATTGTTTTGTGTTTTTTTAAATAGGGTGAACTTTGTTGTCAAGGATAAAGTCATTATGATTACTACATTTGTGAAGCTTACAATAAGCTTTTTATTACATATAGCAAGGGTTATGCAATTTGACTTTCCTTTAATTTCAATTTCTCTCTATTAAGTACATATGTTTTCCATCTCCATAAAAAGCCCAAGAGTTGATTTGCTACAAATACAAACTGTTACACAGAAAGCAAAAGAAAATCAACATTATGGGAATGCTTAAGAAGTGAAGAAAAACATGAAGGGTGGAGGCAGAGTAGGTGGAACTTTCTTGCACCTCCTCCCAGGGCCAGCCTGGAAATAAAACTACATTGGGGAACATTCACCCAGAATTACCAGTTGAGGACTGGCTGAAGAGGAGACTTAACAAGGAAGGGTAGAAACCACCTAAATACTGGGGTCTTTTGTATGTTTTGGTTTTGTTTCTTACTTTGTTTTGTTTTGTTCTGTCAGTACCCAAACAACAGCTCATGGTCAGTGCTGAGCCTCACAGTCAGCCAGCAGAGAGGGACAACAACAATTATCCCACCCATGAATGGGACAACAACAGTCAAGACACAACTGCAACAGGAGAGCCCAAATACCCACACAAAAGGCATTCCTAGAGCATCCAGCTCAGGAGATCTAAGAGACTACACCACTGGGACCCCCAGAAAAATTACTGCATAAGGTGACCCCACAAAGACTGGGAGGCATAGCTGTTTAATATAATACATAGAAACAAATACAATGGAACAGCAAAAATGGGGAGATAAAAAGGAACCACCCCCAAATGAAAGAAAAGGAGGAAACGTCAGAAAAAGAGCTAAACAAAATGGAGGCAAGCAATTTATCAGATATAGAGTTTAAAGTAATGGTTATAAAGATGCTCAAGGAATTTAGTGAGAATTACAAGAAACTTAGTAGGAACTACAACAGCATGTAAAAGGAAATAGAAACAATGAGTGTCAGAAATGAAGAATACCATATCTAACATAAAGAATACACTGGAAAGAATCAAAAGTAGATTGAATGAAGCAGAGGATTGAATCAGTGATTTGGAAGATAAGGCAGAAAAAAACACTCAATTGGAGCAGCAAAAAGGAAAATGAATTCAAACGCAGGAGAATAGTTTAAAGAAGTTTTGGAACAACATGAAACATAACAACATCTGCATTATAGGAGTAAGAGAAGGAGAAGAAAGTGAGCAAGCAACAGAGAACATGTTTAAAGAAATAATAACAGAAAATATCCTTCACCTGGTGAAGGAAAAAGTCACACAAGTTCAGGAAGCACAGAGAGTTCTAATCAAGATAAACCCAGAGACCCATTCTAAGACACATCTTAATTAAACTGACAACCATTAAAGACAACAAAAGAGTCTTAAAGACAGCAAGAGAGACAGAATGTTACCTACAAAGGAGTTCCCATTAGACTGTCAGCTGATTTCTCAACAAAAACACTTCAGACCAGAAGGGATTGGCATGAAGTATGCAAAGTGATGAAAAGCAAAGATCTGAAACCAAGACTACTCTATCCAGCAAGGCTCTCATTCAAAATTGATGTTGAAATATAGAGCTTCCAGACATAAAAAGGCTAAAGGAGTACATCACCACCAAACCAGCATTGCAAGAACTGTTAAAGGGACTGCTTTAAGAAGAAATTGAGAGAATGAGGACCAGAGGTAAAGAAAGAAAAATGGCAACAAATAAGTATCTATTAATAATAACCTTAAATGTAAATGGATGAAATGCTCCAATCAAAAGACATAGGGTAGCTAAATGAATAAGAAAACATGACTCATATATGCTATCTACAAGAGACCCACCTCAGAACAAAAGATGCAAACAGAGTGAAAGTAAAGAATGGAAAAATATATTCCGTGCAAATGGAAATGGAAAAAAAAGCTGGGGTAGCAATACTCATATCTAAAATAGACTTCAAAATAAAGACCATAATAAGAGATAAAGAAGATAACTATATAATAACAAAGAGATTGACCCAACAATAAAATATAACTATTGTAAACATACATGCACCCAACATAGGAGCGCCTAAATGTATTTAAAAATTCTTGGAAGACTTTAAGGGACAGATTGATAGCAATACAGTCATAGTAGGGAACTTTAACATCCCATTGACATCACTGGATAGATTTTCCAGACAAAAAATCAACAAGGAAACAGTGGCCTTAAATAACACACTAGATCAGACGGATTTAATTGATATTTACAGAACATTTAACCCCAAAGCTGCGGAATATACATTCTTCTCAAGTGAAGATGGGTCATTCTCAAAGACAGACCACATGTTAGGACACAAAACAAGTGTCTACAAGTTCAAGAAGATTAAAATCATATCAAGCATCTTTTTGGATCACAATGGCATGAAATTAGAAACCAACTATAGTAAAAAAAAAAAAAAAAAAATCAAAAACATTCAAACAGATGGAGGCTAAATAGCATGTTATTAAACAATGAAAGGATTACCAATGAGACCAAGGAAGAAATCAAAAACTTCCTGAAAACAAGTGAAAACAAACACACAACAACCCAAAATCTATGGGACACAGTGAAAGCAGTCCTGAGGGGGAAGTTCATAGCATTACAGGCCAACCTCAAGAAATAAGAAAAAACTAAAATAAACAATCTAACCCTACAACTAAAAGAATTCGAAAGAGAACAATAAGGAAAGCCCACAGTAAGCAGAAGGAAGGAAATAATAAAGATCAGAGTGGAAATAAATGACATGGAAACTAAAAAAATATATAAGAGATCAATGAAACCAAGAGCTAGCTCTCTAAAAAGATAAAAAAGACTGATGAACCTTTGGCCAGACTTATCAAGAAAAAGAGAGAGGACCCAAATAAATAAAATCAGAAATAAAAGAGGCTAAGTAACAACTAACATCACAGAAAAACAAAGGATCATAAGAAAATACTTTGAACAACTATATATCAACAAGCTGGCTACCTGGGCAAAATGGACAAATTCCTAGAAACATATAATCTTCCAAAACTCAATCAGGAAGAATCAGAAAACCTGAATAGGCTGATAACAACTAATGAAATTGAAGCAGTAATAAAAAAAAACACAAAAAAACTCCCAGCAAACAAAAGTCCTGGAATGGGTAGCTTCACAGGCAAGTTTTACCAAACATTTAAAGAATTAACACCCAGCCTCCAACTATTCCAAAAAATTCAAGATGAGGGAAGAGTTCCAAGCTCTTTTTATGAGGCCAGCATTATCCTAACTCAAAAACCAGATAAAGACACTATAAAAAAAGAAAACTAAAAGCCAATATCCCCGATGAACATAGATGCTAAAATCCTCAAAAATATATTAGCAAATAGGTTCTAGCAATACATTAAAAAGATCATACCCCATGACCAAGTGGGATTTATTCTGGGGATGCAAGGTTTGTTCAATATTCACAAATCAATAAACGTGATACATCACATAAACCAAATGAAGGATAAAAAAACACATGATCATGTAAATAGATGCAGAGAAAGCACTTGACAAAATCCAGCGCCTGTTTATGATAAAAACTCTCAGCAAAGTGGGATAGAGGGATCATACCTCAACATAATAAAGGCCACATATGACAAACCTACAGCCAACATCATACACAATGGGCAAAAACTAAAAGCGCTTCCCTGAGATAGGGAACAAGACAGGGATGTGTCTGCTTTCACCACTCTTATTCAACATAGTATTAGAAGTCCTAGCCACAGAGATCAGACAAGAATAAAAGACATTCAAATTGGAAAGGAGGAAGTAAAACTGTCATGATATTGTACACAGAAAACCCTAAAGACTCACTCAAAAAAACTGCTAGAGTTAATAAATGAATTCGGCAAAGTAACAGGATACAAAATTAACATCCAGAAATCGATGGCATTTTTATACACCAATAACAAACTCTCAGAAAGAGAAACTGAAAAAACAATCCCATTTACCAATGCAATGAAAAAAATAAGATTCCTGGGAATAAACTTCACCAAGGAGGTAAAAGACCTGTACTCAGAAAACTACAGGACATTGAAAAAGGAAATAGAGGAAGATACAAACAAGTGGAAGCATACTCAGTGTTCATGGATTGGAAGAATTAACATCTTTAACATGTCCATACTACCAAAAGCAATCTACAGATTCAATGTAATCCCTATTAAGATACCAATGGCATATTTCACAGATCTAGAACAAATATTCCAAAAATTTATATAGAACCAGAAAAGATCCCGAATACCCACAGCCATCTGGAGAAAGAAGAATGAGGTTGGAAGGATCACAATACTGCATATTGAACTACACTACAAAGTCTCGTAATCAAAGCAGCCTGGTACTGGCACAAGAACAGGCATGTAGACCAATGGAACAGAACAGAGACCCCAGAAATGGACCTATACCAATATGATCAATTAATATTTGACAAAGGAGCTAAGAGCATACAATGGTGAAAAGACAGTCTCTTCAATAAATGGTGTTGGGAAAATTGGACAGGTACATGCAAAAAAATGAAACTAGACCACCAATTTACACCATACACAAGAATAAACTCAAAATAGAGAAAAGTCATAAATGTAAGTCACGAAACCTTAAAAATCCTAGAAGAAAACACAGGCAGTAAGATCTCAGACATCTCATGTAGCAGTATTTTTATTGATACATCTCCTAGGGTAAGGGAAACAAATGAAAAAAATAAACAAATGGGACTATATCAAACTAAAAACCTTCTGCACAGCAAAAGAAACCATCAGCAAAATGAAAAGAGAACCTACTGTATGGGAGAACATATTCACCAATGATATATCTAATAAGAGGTTAATTTCCAAAAATAACAAAGAACACATACAACTCAACACCAGGTAGACAATCCAATTTAAAAATGGGCAAAGGAATTGAATAGACATGTCTCCAAAGAGGACATACAGATGGCAAATAGGCATATGAAAAACATCACTAATCATCAGAGAGATGCAAATTAAAACTACAATGAGGTATCATCTCACAACTGCCAGAATGGCTCCCATCAATAAATCAACAAACAACAAGTGCTGGTGAGGATGTGGAGAAACAGGAAGGCTAGTCCACTGCTGGTGGGAATGCAGACTGGTCCAGCCACAGTGGAAAACAGTATGAAGGTTACTCAGACAATTAAAAATGGAACTGCTGTTTGACCCAGTGATCCCACTTCTGGGAATATATCCTAAGAATCTCAAAACACCCATCAGAAAGAACATATGCATCCCTATGTTCATAGCAGCGTTATTTACAATAGCTAAGATCTGGAAACAGCCCAAGTGCCCATCAGTAGATGAGTGGATAAAAAAGCTGTGGGGCATTTACACAGTGGAATACTATGTGTCTGTAAAAAAGAATGAGCTATTACCCTTTTTGACAACATGGATGGACTTGGAGATTATTATCCCAAGCAAAATAAGCCAGTTAGAAAAAGACAAATATCGCATGATCTCACTTATATGTGAAATATAAAAAACAAAACAAACTGACCAATAAAATAGGTCCAGAGGCATAGATGCATGGAACAGAATAGCAGATTTCATTGGGGAGAGGGATGGAGGGGACAGGCAGAGATTAGCCAAAGATCATATATACATATATGCAAAATCCATGGACATAGACAATAGTGTGTCTATGGAAGGCCTCTGGGTAGGGTGGGGGGTGGGTGGAGGGATGGGAAAACGGGGGACATCGGTAATACAACAATAAAAGAAAATAAAAGGAGAAGAATAACAATATGGAATCAGTAACATTTACCTTATTTTCTCTAAGGAGCAACTTACCCGTAATCACAATAAAAATGAGCTTCTTTACCAAATTCAAAGCCAATTTGTGGGTCATACACTGCACCATTTTGTACATTTACAGTTGGACATGCTTTTTCTAAAAGGAAATTTTCAAATTCATTTTTTAATACAAATTTCAAAACAGATTTAAATAAAAATCAAAATTCTACACTGCTCTTTTCAATGCATGCAATATTATTTTCTTGAGTTAACTATTATAAGGGAAAACATAAAATTCACATTTACCCAGGCAACCAACTGCCTACAAAAAAATTCCCAGGAGGTTTGTTGAAGCCTAAAAATCTGTGCCACTATCTAAAACCTAGTTTCACATGAGAAAATCATCATTGCCATAGCGGAAAATGAACCCAAAACTGTGTTTAAAAAAAACGCACCAACAAAATGCCAGAGCAAGCACTCACATACAAAAAGAAAGGTTTTGTTTACTTACTGTGACATGCTTTATTAACAGGGAGCCATGTGCTATTTTGCTGACAAAAGGAATCGAGGGCATGATGGAAGGCATAATAGTATCCTGGTTTACACTCAAAAGATATTTTCTCCCCAGGAAAATATGAAGCTTTAGGGGTACCCTTTAACTTCATAGATTGGTACACTGGTGGTGCACGACAACGCCCTAAAAATTAAAAAATTAGAACATAAAAATAAAATATGTAATCACTTAGACTAGCCAGGGACTGAGGCCTGGCAGCAGGTAGGTGGTATAGAATAGATGGAAAGGTCCTTGGCAGATTTTAAATAACTGTTCCCTGCTCTTACCCAAGTGGCTGTAGTAATGGGCGATGGGTAGCACTTGCTTTAAATAACATTCTATTAGCTTTTGGTTTGTTGGGAAATGAGCTGAATTTTTATTCAACGGTAAATTGAAGAGACAAATATCAATGTTTTAGGTCTTAGAGATATATATATAGGTCTGCATCATTCCCCACTTCTTTCTAAATTCATTTCAAAACTCAATTCTCTTCTAAGAAGTCCTTTTTGTCCCTAGTGTCATTTTTATTTCGGTAATTCGTGTTTACGTGTATAATTGAAAATCTAAAAAATGTGTTAAAGCTAGTATGTAAAATAAGGTGACAGGGACACATCAAGTCAAGTCCTAAAGGGCGAAAAGAACGCAGAGGCCTCTCCTCTAAGGCTGAAGGCACGAGGAGAAAGGAGACAGGTCTATCGTGATCCCTGAGGAACCTCTCCTCTCTCACACCCTGGCTTGGTCTCACTTCAGATGGTGAGGCCAGTCCAGAGAGCTCTAAACCAGGAAAATTTTTCTTCTTTCTTATCATATTCTAAATTCTACCGACCCATCAAGAGAATCCCCCGGCCGTCGGCTCCCCCCACCGGCCGGCTCCCCAACCCCTTCCAGGTCGCCTCGGGAACGCGCACCCTCTCCAGGCTCCTACCGAAGGATGTGGGTAACCGCAGCGCTAGTGTCACCAAAATGATCCCCACGAAGCACCGAGGAAAGGGACTCTCGAGGCGGCGCGGAGGTGCCCTGCGCGGCTCGCAAGGCGCCGTCATTCCGCCGGAGCGCAGCGGGAAACCCGGGGGACAGGGGCACCTACCTTCCCGCGGGCGGGTTCCAGACGCAACAATCGCCGGACCTCAGCGTTGAGCAACGGCGGTGGGCGTGCCGGGCGCCCTGGGGCTGGGCGGGGCCGCCCCGGGAGAAAGGCGGGGCCGGGGGTGGGGGGGGGACGGGACAGTCGGCTCCCCAGGGACTGTGGCCTGGCCCTCGCTAGGGTCTCACCCACCCGCGTCTCCTGGCAGCCCTGGAAAGGAACCCAGCTGGCGGAAGCCTGGAAGCGAGAGTAAAGCACCGACCTGAAAATAGAAACCCAGAGCCTAGACAGTGGTCGCCTGGGGACCGGCACCCCCGGGGCTCCCCTTTTGTCCTGGGGCCTCCAGACTGTCCGTAGTGCCAGGGCCCTTGCTCAACATCTGGCACTAATCAGGCCTCCTTAGGGACAATACCTGGGATGTCTGTTGCTGAATGTCTGCTACTGAATCCCATCAAGGCTGCTCGATCTCAACGTCTCCCAGACGACGCTTTCACTCCTGTGGAATTGAAAGCACGCACTGAACTAGCAAGAAAACGGGCCGGCCCACGGAGAGAGCAGGCGGACTGCTGTGCGGGCGTGTGCGGGCTGAGCAAAAAGGGGAGGGGACGGTGTGCTGAGGGCAGGGTGCAGGGGGAGGGGGGGGGAGGGCATAGAAGGGATAGGGGATGTAAAAAATAAGTGGCAATGTGCTTATTTACTGCTCTGTTCACTGGAATAAAATCTAGACAGGGATATGTCTGTGCTTTTATTGCTACTAATACGCCTCAAGCTAAAACATCACTAGGCACACAGAAAGACATAATTATTGCATGAGTGAAATGATTGAGGTAGCTATGGTTAATTTTTTTTTTTTTCCAGAAAATTTCGTGGGAGATAGTTTAAAAGAGAAATAGTTTGTGGAGGATTTGTTTTCAGATGGAGGTATGGTGGCTATCTGGGGTAAACTCTTACACAGAGCTTGCAGTGTGCACTGATAGGCAGACCTAGTTCAGGCTGAGCCAGCACTCACTCACACTTCATGGCAAGAAGAGTTAACATCTGGTCTAATAAATTGATCCTGGGGTTTTCTATAGAGATGTGTTCCTATAAGTTCACATTCTGCCACTGAAAACAGAAACTAGGATGAGAAATGTGCTCAAGGCAATCTAGAAACCACAAAGCATCTGCATGCAAGGCCTGGCACCTTTGCATTTGGGGATAGTGGGTGTCCATACCCCCTTAGAGGTACAATGTATGGATTCTTCACCCACCAACACACAGCCAGGGTCACAGCTGTATTTTATGGATGTCCCAGGATCAAAGCGGATCCTGTGTCTCTTCCTTTTGCAGGTTGGGGAATTTAGGAGAGGAGCAGGAAGAAACAGCCGAAGAAACTGGCATTAACGCTAAAACTCCCCTCTGGTGGCAGCTGTATGGTACAGCGGTATTTTGCAGCCCAGCTGGGGGTTCTCAGCCTTGTCTTTTCTGCACTTAGGCTGCTGCAGATTTTGCTCAGTTCCCACTCGGTGTTCTACCTCCTCTCATCTCTTCCTTTCTTAAGGGATCACCTTGTATGCTTTCAATGGGAGATTCTAATACATCCATGGGGTGGGGCTTTGCTGACTTCCCTTTTTAGTTTCAGTATTAGTTTGAGGTGACTCTATACTGCCTTCCACAGTGGCTTCACCAGTCTGTATTCAACTTAAGATACAAATAAGTGGAACCACATACTGTATCCACGGATCAGAAGGATTAACATCCCAATTAGTATTGTGACAAGATGAAGAAAATAGGTGTTTGCCCTGGAAAAGGTGCAATTGCAGACTGAGACCTTATGAGAACTGAAAGACAGGGTGTGAGTAACTTCATCTCTCTGAGCTTGACCAAAGGCCAATGGTCAGCAATGAGAGGCCAGAGAAAACCTCCTAAAACAGGGCAGATGAAATTAAGTAAAGCAGCTCTCACAGACACAGACAAGACTAAGTAAGCCCTTACAAGGTTCTGAAATGATAATGTGAGGCAAAGGAATGCCAATCTGGGGAATCTCCAGGGTCCAGTTTGAGGATGGACAGGTAGGCTTTAAGGATGCCCTCATGATCTCTGCCTCCAGTAGGCATGCCTTTGGGTAATTCCCCTTTCTTGAGGGAGGGCAGGACCTGTAACTTGCTTCTAACCAATGGAATGAAACACTGGTAATGGAATGTCTGTGACTGCATTTACACAATCACCTAAGAGTGCAGCACACATCCAGCTTAGTCTCCCAGTGCTGGTTTTGAAAAAGCAACTTGCCATGAATCCTACGCCCACAAGGAAATAAATTCTGCTACAAACCCAAGAGGCCTTGGAAGGAGACCTTTTCCCAGTCAAGGCTCTGACAAGAACCCAGCTTTGGCTGACACCTTTTTTGCAGCCTTGTGAGACCATGGGTAGAATACCCAGCTGAGCCCAGACTTCTGACTCACAGAAAGCGTCAGATAATCACCATGTGTTGTTTTAAGCAGCTACATTTGTGGTAATCTGTCATGCAGCAATGGAAAACTAGTGTACTGGCCTATGCCCATATCCTCCCTATAGACTTTTCCTCTTCTAGACAATTTCATTTCCAAATACTCAACATTTAGACTCTTTCCTCTAGTTGTGGACAGCTGAGTTTAAAAACACTTATCCAAACTTTATTACTCTTTGGGTAAAAATTAACCTATGTTCTTTTCCCCGTTTTAAACATTAATATTTCAAAAGTAAAAGAAATGACAATAAATTAGCAGGGGCCAGCTTTTATGTACACAGTTGTCCTCAACCAAGTGCAGCAAGGACACCTTCTGTTTGGCATACAGGCCTCTCTTCAGTTAGACTGAGCTCTTTGTAGTTAGTGTCCTCTCCAAACCTTACATGTACTGGACATTCAATAATTGTTGAACTGAAACTGTAATTTCTTTTAAGTTTATTAATTAAGGATATCTGTTCTGGCTTCACTTCAGCTTGATGCCCCAAAACATGAAGACCTATGAAAGGATGGATACTGGGACCACAAACAATGAATATGCCAATGTTATTGTTGCCAGAGCCAAATTTTACAAGAAAGGAAAGAAAACAAAGGGTAGCTAGATTCAGAGTTTCTTCACCATCATCAAGAGAATTTCCCAGTACTCCACCTCTCCGAAGAGTCTAATATCTCCCCACCCTCCAGGTATCTGACATAGAAAAAAGGAAATGGAACAATTATCTCTAAAATATTTTTTTCTTCTTTTAAAAAGCAACCTCTACTGTTGGTAGAGGTGTCTTAGGAATTCAAAGAACACCAGTAAACTTTAGGCCAAATTAGATTTAGAAATAGAAAATAGTTTTTGGTACTATATTTAAGTATAAAATAAAGCCAAGTCCACATATGGGTTTATAGACTAAAGCACAAAGCAGCAGATCTAGCTGTACCCAAGGTTTAATGAGTGGCTGAAACACTGGTCTCTGGCAGAACAGACCACGAGCACCTGAAGGGCGGCTCTGGATTTCGTCAGCACATAACACAATGCTCACTCAAAGGGCCATTCAAAGAATTTGTTGAATTCAGTTAATCAGGAAAACAAAAAAAAAATTTTTAAGGTGACATCTGAATCTGGATGTTCAAACAATGCCACTCTCACCCATGTTGCAGTGAAACTATGGGGGGCAAAGGGGAGAAAACTAAACCAAATAATAGCACTAAAGCCTCCGAGCCTATAGTAAGAAAGAATCATACCCTGTTAGTCAGTAAAAATGACTAGCATTTAAAACATATTTTAATGAGAACACTTTCTAACCATCTTTAAATAAAAATGATTTTAGGACTTAATTGCTTTCTGGTCCATGGGGCTTAGGTGCCACCGCACTATTAACTCTCCAGTGCTCTTGAGGCAGGTGTGAGCCATGTCCTCCTCTGTTGGAAGTCCTTGTGGCAACCTCAGAGGCTTGATTCTTATCAAATGTTTAACCACTTTCAGTTTCGCATTCACCGAAGGGATGTTCTTGTGAACTTGAGGAGTATGCGCCTATAAACAAAAGGAAATAGCATTAGGGATCAATTTTAAAAATGCAGACGTCCCATGTTTCAGTAAAATTAATGAAGGCTCATTCTGTCTAAATCAAACTTTCAAATACATTCCACTAACTAATACATTTAAACAAAAAATATTAAATATATAAAGTTTAAAAAGAGTCAAATTTAAAACAAACTTAAGTGCTCAAGATGACTAAAATAGTTGCATACTTTTTCTAATCCAAGCATCTTTATTACATCTTTTTCCCAATATGGACGTCTTTTTGTACTTTTTATTCTGGTAACAACGTGAAGTTTATGAGGGTGCTGTGGATCCCCACCATATTTTTCATGATCTTCAGGTGAAGGCTGAAACACCTAGAAAGGAAGAATCATACATGGTAAATTTTCAACTTATACAGTTTATATGTACCTCTGTTTTTTCCCTAAAAAAAAAAAAAAAGACCCCAAATAACTACATAATGATCTCATCCCTAATCTTTCTATAATTTTCAACTTCAAATTGAACATTTCTACTAGTCTGATTACTTAGATAGAATCTAAGAATTTCATACTCTAAGGAAATATCACACAGGCAAGGATTTTGTTTTGCTTGTTTTTTTTGAAGGACAAGGGAGAAGCAACCAGGTGCCACTGAAGAGTTTGGATGGGCACTGTGGGAACTCCTTTTTTTCTTGCTCCCTGGCCATCTTGATGGCTGCTCTCGGTTATGAGCCATCTGCACCTAAAAGGCAGGAAGATGGTGGCTGCAAAGAAGAAGAAAAAGTTGCTGGAGTTGATCAACTCTAGGCTCCAACTTGTTATGAAAAGTGGGAAGTACGTGCTGAGGTATAGACTCTAAAGATGATCAGAAAAGGCAAAGCAAAGCTGGTCATCCTCACCAACACATGTCCAGCCTTCAGGAAATCTGAAAGAGAGTACTACACCATGTTGGCCAAGCCTGGTGCCTAGCACTACAGTGGCAGTAATATTGAATTGGCACCAGCATGTGGAAAATAATAGAGTATGCACACTGGCTAACACTGATCCAGATGATGTCATTAGAAGCATGCCAGAACAGACTGGTGAAAAGTAAATCATGCAAAATTTTTCTTTAATAAAAGTGGCCAGAGCTTGGTTTAAAAACACAAACAAAAATAAAATAAAAAAAGAGTTCGAATGCCAGGAGAATGTATTAAGCACTATAAAAACTGGGCACTGTGCTGCCCCCTGCCCCTGTTCAAATGGAAGAACAAACATATAAGTCTAAACTGACAATAAAACATGAGTATTATAGGCCCTGGCCTGGTAGCTCAGTTGGTTAGAACGTCATCCCGATACACCAAGGTTGTGGGTCCAATCCCTGGTCAGGGCTCACACAAGAATCAACCAATGAATGCATGCATAAATAAGTGGAACAAATTGATGTTTCTCTCACCTCTTTCTCTCCCTCTCTCTTCCTCCCTCTCCCTCTCTCTCAAATCACTAAATAATTTTTAAAAAGCCATGAATATCGTACAAAACACGTACCAAGTAGAGTACAGGCAAATGACTATGCCTATGAGGGATCAGAAACAGCCCACAGAGCTGACATTTGAACTGATTCTCTAAGAATCAAAAGGTTCTAGGAAGCTATCCCACAGAAAAACGTCCATAAGTACATAAATCTTCCATAAGTACATGAAAAACTTAAAGGCCATATCCATGTTCCTCAACAGACTGAATACATTATGATGTATACATTCTAAATAAACCTAGTAATAAAACTAAAAACAATATGATGTAACTAGAGAAATGATAATTTTTCCTACTGGATACAATGCTGCCATTGAAACAAATAAGGTTTACTCTCTTTGCAGGTACCAACATTAGGATGGCCATAATACACTCTTGAGCAAAACAAAACAAAACCAAGAACAAAAAACACAAACCTTTTCACACCACTATGCGTATGTAGTAGGATCTTATACTTGTTTCATCTGTACCAAATACACAAGTGTATATATACGATATATACTATAAATACTGATTCTAGGAGTTACATATATATATACATATACGCGCGTGTGTGTGTGTGTGTGTGTGTGTGTGTGTGTGTGTATGCTTACATATGTATAAAGGACACAAAGACATTACATCAAGAGTCATACCTCTGGGGAATCAGACTGAAGAAAGACCAAAGCAGGTGGTGCTTTAATCATAAGGATATCATTCAATCATTAAAAGTAATAGTGTAGAAACTTACCCACTGAGAGGTTCACATTATATTGTGAATGAAGAAAGCATCTAGAGAAGCATTATACAGGGATGGGCAAAGTAGGTTAATAATAATAATAAATAATACAATAATTAATTAATTAGTTAATTAATAATAATACAATAAACTGTTTTGAGTACTTGCAACTGCAAACCTACCTTTGCCCACCCCTGTATATGAAAAATTCGCATGTTTAAAAATATATAACAGAAAAGGATGTGGAAAGTGTCACTGTAGCTATCTCCAGGTACATGGGACTTAAGTTATTTTTTGGTTCTTTGTGCTTGTTTGTATTTTTCGAGGGATTTTGAAGAGATGTTTGCCAAACCTTGCTCTAGACAATGTGCGGAAGAAGAGTGGCAGGCAGAGGATGGGGCAAAGAGAAGGAGAGAAAACAGAAAGAAACAGTGTTAAGAGTATGAAATATTTGGGAAAACCAAGTGGTTCCGTGTGGCTAACATAGAAAAAGTCATGAAAAGCAATGCAGGGGATAAAATTAAACAATATCAGGTATCCTGAGCCTTTAGAAATTTCCAGATGGGATAATAAACTATTGAAGGTTTGAAGCAACATGACCACAGTTCCAACAGATTCAGAAAGAAAACTTACAAGAGAATAAAATGAGCCGGTGGTGGGAGACTGGTATAAGGAAACCCAGTTAGGAAACATTTAAGGCCATGGTTTAAGAGCCTGAACTACAGTAGTTGCAACAGCAAAGGGACTGATTTGGACTTGGGGCAGTGAAATAGATGGGTCTGTGGAGGATGCAGAGGAGGAGGAGTTGAGGCTGACTCATGAGGTCTCCAGTCTGGGAAACCAGGTAGAAGATGGTAGCACTAACTGACATAATACAGGACGAGCACTCTCTTTTTCTAAAACTGCTCTAAAAAATAGTCTATTCATTTAAAAAAACAAAACAAAAATCAATGGGGGGCTTAGCCAGTGTTTTCTGGAAAAAAAGAAAAAGAAAAAAAAAATATGTGTACACATAAACCTGACAGAGAAAACTCAAAGATCCAATAGTGAACATAGAAAAGAAAGAGCCACAAAGACAGAGCTTGGAAGCACGAGGAAGAAGACTGTTTTTTCCTAAACAATGGTGATATGAAAATGCAAAGTACTAAGGGGAAAAACATACAGAGTAATAAACAGATTCTGAGATGATTAAAACCCACTACTCAGAGGGCAAGTGGCACATATTTATTTTTAATAATCATTTACATAAATCCTTCTATGCTCTAAACTCTGCACTACTACCTACATCCACAAATAATTTACCATAAACGTTTTCAACATCACAAAAACAGGAACCTTTTAAAAATAACATGTTTTAAAAAAAATAGTAACATTAAAAAACCCCAAAAAACTCTTGCTCTTACTTTATCTGGAATTCTTGACTTGGTAAATTTATGACGAATCCAATGTGTACAAAGGAGAGACTCCACACCTTTTGTCACAGTCTAAAATATGACATAAAACATTATTTTTTAGAACTCTGTCTAGTGCAGAAATCCATACCCATCAATTTTTAGGTGACAAAAATCTGTTTTTACCTAACCTGTAATTTTAAACATTAATCTCAGCCCCCTACATGAATCTTACCACTAACGTATTATAAAATAAAAATCCACACAATTATAGGCTTCTAGACCAGGGGTTGGCAGTATTTTTCTATAAAGGACCAGATAATAAATATTTCCATCTTGGAGTTGTACGATTTCCATTGCCAAGTCTCAACGCTGCCACTGTAGGGCAAAAATAGCTTAGACGATATATAAACAAATAGGTGTGGCTGTGTTCCAATAAAACTTTATTTACAAAAATACGTGGTGGGCTGAATTTGGCCTGCAGGCCATAGTTTGCCAAACCCTGCTCTAGACAATGTGCAGTAATTCACCTTCAACAATACAATGGAAAAGACAAGACAAAATGAGTTTCAAGTTTTCTTTCTCGTCCCAACAATTCCATCACTCCTAGTGTCCACCTCTTGTTACCTTCCTACAATCCTCCATCCTGTTTCTCTCAGTCTGCAAAAGAGAAAGGATTCACTGCCAATCCTTCATACCAGGAAACTGCTCTCTGGGTGGGCAATAATCATTCCCATCACGCCCTCCCTGTACTGCAGAGATGGCATAAACAACGAGAGAGGCGGCAGGAGGCAATGGGGAAGGAAGGCAAAGGAAAAACATAGGTTTGGACATACCACCAGCACTGGGCTTCTGTGCCTACCAGCTGTGAGAAATGAGACTCTCATCCTCTCAGAGGGTCAGTTTCCTCAGCTATAAAAAGGAGATAATACTGACCACATGGGATTAATCTGAGGTTCAGGTAATGTATGTAAAGCGCCTGACACTACTATTATCTATAGCCAGCAGAAGGTCTGTATCTAGACTCTAGCCCTCATGAATAGTTTAGGCTGCAGGACCGCAGTTTCTAAAAGAAAGACTTGGAAGAAATACATGACAATATAAACACTAACGGTCTCTGGGACATTGTTTTTCTTCTTTCTGCTTTTCTATATTTTCCCAATTTCCTAAGATTGAAGGAAAAAAAGACTACCTAAAACTTAAAAAAAATTCAGTCAGACCAAGGGGAATCAATGTTGGCCATTTTTTTAGCAGTATGTTCTCCAGGAAAAGATCTTTTGTGATTCCAAATGTTTAGGAATAAAACAGCAGATAAACCATAAATACACAAAATTAACCCTCAACATTACATTAGCTCAACATTATGAGCTACGTTTAACTTGCTCATATGTTCTGTTAATTAGAAAAGAGAAAAAAAATTTAAAAATAGAAAAAAAAAGATAACTCTTGAAAAGAAAAACTTACGTGTAGTCTGCCTGGGGGCCTCTGAACTATTGAGCGCAAAATCCCAGCCATGAGTGTGAGTGTGGTGACTGTTCTCTGCGTAGGCTGTGACAGGTAGAAAACAGATCTGTGGGTCAAATATGTCTTGGAAATGAACAGATCTCCCCTCTATTTAAAAAGTTAAACAAGTTAACTGTAAGCTTGATTGAAGTTTAAGAGTAAAATCTTGGTTATTTTAATACGATAAAGGGAAGAATTAAGTTACAATAAATGTTTAATTTGGAGTTCAGCAAAACCATAGGTAGTAATTATACATTAACCATATCCCATTTGTACCAAATGAGTTAGAGCCTCGACTGATTCAACAAAAATGGAGCAATGGGCGTAACTATTATTTAAAAAATCTTCAACAATGAGGTCAGATAAAGAATGCTTTGTTGCAGAATAAAAATATTAAAGAAATCCCAATGCCTAACATTAGAATTGTCAACCCTCTTATGTTATGTAGAAGAAAATGAATCCCAGAAAGCTCAATCATTCACCCAAGGGCACCCAGTTATCCAGGGAGCATATGGTTTGGAACTCAATTCCATTAATACCTAGTCCAGTGCATTTTCACTAAATCACAACACCTTTCTGTTAAAAAGTAAAGCAGAACTCTCTTTTTTAAACTATTCTTAACAAACACGCATTGCTTCTATGACCTAAACAAAAAAAGTCACATTTAGACACATAACAATTATAGCCTACTATACTGTCATATACTGAAAGCAGAAAGATAGGATACATGACTTCAGACCTCAAACATGACAATACAGCATAACAGTTTCTAGTTGAAATCTCCCACTGTTTGCTTGGCTGGTTGTTACATATTTGTATCGAGGCTTCCTTAGAAGAGATGCTTAGTCCCCTGGCCCTCCAATCAAATAGGTAATGGTAAATTATTTTCTCTACTATACTTCTGCCTCCCAAGTTAAATGTTATATACTAACTCAATTCATTTAGCTTCACACTTTGTTAAATCTTTTTCTGTCACTTAGAATTCAACAAAAGCCTCCTAATTGGCCTCCCTGCTTCCATTTCAACCTCCCTCTCTATAGTAGCAATCATCTCATTAAACCCTAAATCAGATCATGTCAACTCCTCTGCTCAAAACCTTCCAAAGAGCCAGGTTTGTCGCTGTTAGAGGAGGTTACACATAAGAAGGGAAGGCTAGAATAATCCATATGGTCCAATGATACAGAATTAGAGTTGGAACTCATGTTCAGCTCAATATAGATATTAATGGATATAGACACAATTATAAACATGGATGTAACATGGACTATCTGTTACCTCAGAGGACCTAAAAGCAATGGTATCCCAGTACCTTAGTTTCTAACAGAATTCTCTAATAAAAGGAACCAGGGTTCCTTGGAGAAATAGTTGAGTACATGGCTGCAGCAGGGGATATAAAAAGGTGAGTCTGGAACACTTTGTGCTAGAAAGGAACACTAGAAAAATCAAAATGATGAGGAGATGTCAAAGGGACATAGGAGCCAAATGAGAGCTTTCAATGGCTAAAGCTGAAATAATATATGCAACAAAATAAGTAACAAAGTATTGGCTTATAATCCAAACCATAAAATAACCATGAGTCCATACTGATATAATTAAGTGAACAAATTAATGAGAAGAAACAAATCTCCCTTACAGAAGAATTCCAAATAGTTTATATAGATATTCCCCCCTCAAAGAGATGAGCAAAACCACTCACCCCTTAAGTGTGGTCTGTGCTCAACGACCTGCTCCCAGAGGACAGTATAGAAAGGGGGAGAATACACTACACTAGAGAAACCTGACAAACACCATATCAGCCAGAAAGATTAACATCAACCGTGATAAAAGTCAAGTTGATAGCATGTATCCTTGATATGACAGAATTTGAATGGCACTTCACCTCTGTGGTCTTCTTCCCAAAACCCCATTAACACCACTTTTACAAGGAAAACATCAAACTCCAATTGAGGGACACTGTACAAAATACCTGACTGCCTCAAAATTGTCAAGGTTATCATAAACAGGAAAGCCTGAGAAATTATCATAGTCATGAGGAGCCTAACGAGACATGATGACTAAATGTAGTTATGCAGTATCTTAGATGGGATTCTGGAAGAGTAAACTGGACATCACATAAAAACTAAGAAAATCTGAATGAAGTATAAACTTTAGTTAACAATGTATCCATATTGGCTCATCAATTATACTAATTTAAGACATTAAAAGGGGAGACTGGGCGCAGATATATAGGATCTCTGTGCTATCTTCACAAGTTTCTAAAATCTAAAGCTATTCTAAATTTATTAAAAAATGAAAACCTCCAATGCCTGTCCATTTCAATCAGAGTGGTAGACAGTCCTAACCACTCCCTCTTAGACTTCATGGCCACTTAATCTCTTGCTCCATCACTGAACATATTGGTCCCCTTGCTGGTTCTGGAACTTGCCCTCAGGTAGGCATGCTCCCTTATACTGGCTGTTCATCCTCCTGATATTCACATGGTTAAATCCCTTCCTTCCTTCCATTTTTGGCTCAAATCTCATCTTCTCAATGAGGTCTACTCTGATTCTACTATTTAACATTTTGACCCACACCACAGTTGTCAGCACTCCCAATCCCTCTTCCTCTATTTGATTTTCTTTTCATAGCACTTATCTTCTAACATAATTGAACTATTTGTGAGGTTTGTGGTTTATTGTCTATCTCCACCCAATAGCATGTTAATTCCACAGGGTCAAGGATTTTTAAATTTTGTTTTGTTTTTGGTCTGTTCTGTCTGTTCAGATATATCCCAAGCGCCTATCTAAAGCAGCACCTGCCATGTAGTAGGCAATCAATTAACTTTTGCTCAATGAATGAAGTTTAAGTTATAGACTTCAGGTGTGACAGTCACAAGTTATAAGTTTTATTAAAAGTTATTCTTAATAATTAGGCACATAACTCTTGGACCTCGAAACAATTACTGTACAATACCTTTTCTTTTTTTATCAAAATGGTTTCTATTTTTCCCCTTTTTATTGAATTTATTGGGGTGACCCTGGTTAACAAAATGATACAGGTTTCACACAATTCCACAATACATCATCTGTACACTGTATTGTGTGTTCACCATCCCAAGTAATAACTTTTCTCTTGCACCAATGCAAAAACAGGAAAATACGTGCATCGTATGAGAAGTATGATCCATTTTCATTAAAATGTCAGTGAAAGAGTGTGTGTGTGTGTGTGTGTGTGTGTGTGTACACAGAAAAAGTGTGGAAGGTTATCAGAAAAATGTTAATATGCTCCGGGGGAAGGGGGGGCACGGACAGGCTACCAGGGCAATTTTTACTCTTTTCTTCCTGTAATATTCGATAGCTTGTTATTGCTGTTCTTTTACAATTACCATGCATATAATTGTTCTTTAAAAAACAAAACTATTTCCTTTCTTAAAGAGACATCTATGTAATGATAAATGGGACGGAGGGAGGATTGGTAAAAATGCAAAACACAAAATCCCATTTCCGAGAAACTGAGATCTCTGAAGGCAAGAAATGCCTCTGCTTTGAATTCCTGATGCCTGACAAGCACTAGGCGGATCGCTTAAGCGCCTTTTGGCAAAAACACGCAGCGCAAGCAGCTTCGGGTAGGTGGCGACCAAGACACGGCTGCAAAATCACAGCTTTCAGTAAAACGGCAAATATTTTAACTGCTAACTTCGGAAGGTTCGCCTTCTAAAATGCAGCAATTTAAAAACCAGGCAATTTTGTCTCTTCATTAAAAACAGATTAAATTACGCTGATGCCCAACTGGGGAGCCAAGCGTGACGAGTAAAACAGAAGCAGCGTAGAAAACGCGAACCCAAACCAGAGGCCCTTTCCCAGCTGTGCAGCCCTAGGCGCCCGACCCCTGGGCGCCCCGAAACCCGCTCCACGGGCCGCAGCGCCGAATCCCTCCCGCCTGGAAAGCGGGTTAGGGCGGCCCACGGCCCCCGGGCGCCAAAGGGGCAGCGTCCGGACGCAGGCCCAGCTGGGTTTACCGTGACCCGCCAGCGCAAATAAGAGAAATCAATCCGCATCTACACAGGGTGCCCAGATACGTACTCCAGGCAAAAAAGCAGTCCTTTCGGCCACGTATTTCCCACTCGCAGGCGATTGCTAAATGTCGTTAGGCCTGAACTTACCGCCGACAGGAAGCTGAACAGAGGCGAGGCCACCGAGTGCTACACTCAAATTCGGCCGTCACAGTCCCGGCGAAATGCTGCACTTTAGTTCCGGCCGAGTCCCTTTCACTCCAGCGCCAAAAGCTGAACGTTCCGGCCCGCACGTTGGTGTCACGTGATCACTACCGGAAGCGCCGCAGATCCCTGCACTTTGGCTGGGCTGGAGGCGAAGAGGAGTTCCCGGAATCATGGCAAAATCTAGGCTGGGGCTGGATCCCGAGAGCGTGGCTGCAACCACTGTGCTGAAGCGGGCAGTGGAGCTAGATTCCGAGTCCCGGTACCACCAGGCTCTAGTGTGTTACCAGGAGGGGATTGACCTGCTCTTGCAGGTTTTAAAAGGTGAGCAATGAACCCAGGAGGGAGGGTCGCAGAAAAGGGGCAGCATCCTGCTGTGTCCGGGCGGAGTGTACGAGTTAATGATTATTTTATTTTAATTTTTTTATATGTCTTTATTGATTTCAGAGCGAGGAAAGGCGAGGGACAGAGAGAGAGAGAAACATCAATGATGAGTCGTCATTGATCGGCTGCCTCCTGCACGCCCCCTACTGGGGATCGAGCCCCCACCGGACCTGTGCCCTGACCGGGAATCGAACTGTGATCTCCTGGTTCCTAGGTCATGCTCTGCCGCTGAGCCACACCCGGCTGGGCGAGTTAATACTCTTGTGCACCGCAGGGAAGCAGGCAAATACAGGTCGGATGGACTGATTTCTTTTATATATTTAATCGGTTAATATCATCAAGAAAAGGGGGGGTAGGTACTACCATAGATTTTTAAAAGGCATAACAAAATATAATATACAAGCCTTTATAGGACTTGTGTTTGAACGAACTGTAGAAGACATTTTTGGGTCAATTTGGAAAGTCAGAATATGGATTTGGTAACATTAAAATTATTAGCTTTGTCAGGCAGTAGGGTTTCTTCGAAAGCTGTTTTTAATTTTAACTTTTTAAAACTGTTTTTTAATTTTTAGAGATGCAGACTGTAGTATTTCCGGAAGAAACGTTGAAGCAAATGTGGCAAAATGCTAACAATTTTTAAAGGATGTTCATTACACTATTAATCTTACTTTTCTTTTTAACAGTTTCATTAAAAGTAAACAAAAATAAAATCACATAGTGGTAGAAGAAAAAACATTTTTTTCCATAAGATTTAGGTTCACTGTGGGTGGGGACAATGAGACTTTGTTACATAATTTTTCAGTGTTGTGAAGTACCCAAATAACCCTAACACCAGCACACTCTGTTATATAGTAGACATCCAGGAATTGTTTTAAATTGCTTCCCCCACCCTGGAGCTCCCAGTCTGGCTTAAGATCCCCCGCCCAGCTCCTGCCCCCTTTCCCTTTTAGCAGAGGGTGCTCTTCAATGTTAGGTGCTTCTCTCAACTGTAAAACTACCTTGAGCAGCACCCATTTAATGGTGATGAGGATGGTAACAGTAAGAGTATTATCCCCTATGAGTGCTGAGTGCCAGGCACTGTGCAGAACACATTAAAAGCATGATCTCAGTTCATCCTTACAGTTGTCCTATGAAGTAGGAGGTGATGTTATCCTCATTTGATAACACAAAAAATAAGTTTACTTTCCAGTTCTGCTATTGATAGAGTCACAGTTGGCAGAGTCACAACTGGAAGCCAAGGCTTTAAAGACTCTGGTGTACTGACTGCCAAAAAGAGAGATGGTGTACAGTGTTGGTCAGGTGGAGTGCTGCTCAAGTCCTGGCATTGTAGGAAGCTGAAGCAGGAGAATCACAGGAGTGCTGCTCAAGTGTGCTCCGCTGATCCTGTAGAGGTTACAGAGTCAGTGACTTGATCTTACAGGTTAAGGTACAGATGGAAAATAACTAATACAGGGAGTAAGTGCCAGGAGAGAGCTATGGACAAGTGCAGTGAGGACTTAAACAGTTAAAGGTCATTTGGGGGTGAAAAGGTGGATGTGGCTTTTGATATAGGACCTTTGGAGGAATAACTAGAATTTCAGAAACCAGACATTCAGCTAATAGTGTTCAAATTCTGTCTGTGCTGTTTAACCAGATAAGTGCTGCTTTTTGGTTTGGTGTGTGTCCTTAGAGGAAGAGTGGGAAGTAAAGATTAAAGGTAGACTGGGTCTTGGAGCACACTGTGGATGGCCTTGACTGCTAGACGTTTTAACTCATTTCATAGACAAGGAGAAACCATCTAAAGTTTTTACAAAGCAGTGATGTCATTAAAGTTACATCTCAGGGCTTGTCTCTCTTAGGAATATGCTCTTTTCCCAAATATTTGCATGGCCTACTCCCTCTCTTCTTTCAGCCTTTAAACCAGCTGTCACCTTCTTTGTGAGGCCTTCCCCGACCTCCAGGGTAACATTACAACCTTACCCAGGACTCCCTCATCCTTCTTCCTTTCTTTATTTTCTTTAATAGCACTTATCACAATCTAATGTACATGTTTTACCAATTTAACTTTACTCCCACCTGAATGATAGGGGAGAATTGTGTCTGTTTTATTAACTGCTTCACCCCCAGTGCTTAGGAGAATGCCTGGAATGGAGTACGTCCTCAGTAATTATTTCTCGAGTACATCAGTAAATATGGCAAGAGTGTAGGAGACACATTAACCTGAAGAGACTGAAGTCAAGCAGGCCAATTAAGGAGCTCCTGCAGGGATCAAGAGGAGAGGTGATAAGGGGTCTGAATGAATCAGGGAGGTGACACTAATATTAGGAAAAGGAAGAGACGGTGGAAATATTAAATTACTGGCATTGGAACATGACCGAAAAATTTGTGTGACTCACTTTATTGCAATAATTGCTTTATTCAGTGGTCTGGAACTAAAGCCAAAATATCTCTGGGATATGCCCATATGTGTATATTTGTAAACCTACATATACTTTCTGTGTTGACTGAAAGGGTCTAGAAGTAGTGCTAGGACTCCCTTAGTAGCAATGAGCATGCTTAGCACCCAGAAATTGATGGTACCATTCTCCAGTAAAAGGTACCAAGGCTCCTTGGAAAAATGGTTGCTTCCCGGGCTGGGGCAGGGAAAATACAAGATGAATTTAGAACATTTTGTACCAAAGAAGTAAGGAAGTGCTTAAAAGATGATGGGGCATGTCCAAAGAACACAGGAGCCAACATTAAAGAGCTCTCAAAGCCAAAACTGATAAAACTCGAGCAAGAAAATGATGATAGTATTGGGTTACAACCCATAGAATAAAATAAATACCCATGAGTCCATACTGATATAAATTAATAATTGAATAAATAGATGGGGAGAAGGAACGGTTCTTCCTTACAGAATTCCAATTAATAAATAGAAATGATGACAACAGAAAATCACCATTTGGCAAACGCTATAGTAATACTTGTTGCTGGCAAGGGCCATGGATGGATGCTAAAACTAATGGGTCAGAGTGATGCAAAACAGGATGTCTTTCCTCAAGATACTTATTATTACAAAGGAGAAAACAGTGGTTTTACAATAGAGAGATTTATGAACTGCACTGTAACCAAGTGATCAGAGTTAACATCACCAGTAATAAGACACATTGACATCATGTACCCACTGAGAAGGGCACAAAACTTCTGTGATTTTCTTGCCAAAAAAGCGTAACCTTAATCTAATGAGAAAACGGCAATGGCCCAAAACAAGAGACATTCTGCAAAATGGCTGACCGCTAGCTACTCTTCCTAAGTGTCAAGGTCATAAAAAGCAGAGAGAGACTAAGGAACTATTACAAATTGGAGTACACAAAGTAGGAGACATAACTAAATGCTATGTGGGATCCAGGACCAGAAAACAAACTTTCTTTATTGGAAAAATTGGGGAAATAGTTTATAGATGAGTTAATAGTGTTGTGTCAATGTTAATTTCCTGACTCTGATAACTGTACTCTAGTTATATAATATGTTTATATTAGGGGAAATTCTGGGCAAAGGGAGTGTGCACCATTTTTGCAACTTTCCATAAATATAAAATTAATTCAAAATAAAATGTTTTAAAAACTGAGAGTTTAAAATGAAATTGTTATGGAAAATATAAGCAATATCAAAAGGAAGGAACCAGAAGTGATTTGGTAACTGATTGGGTTTCGGGGTGGTGGGACTTTGGGATACAGTTTTATTGATAATGTATATTCAAAATTACCTTACATTTTGGGGTGGCTAGGAAAATGAGCCACTATAATGGAGAGATTGGAAGAGAAGCTGGTTTTGTGGAAGAAAGAAAGATATTGTTAGTCTTTTTTGATTTGCTAAGATTTCAAACCTGTGGGTGATTAGGACAAAATAGTGCGCAGACTCAGGTTTGACATGTAATAAGCCGCCTTTGTTGACTCGCCAGGTTTGGTGTGTCCAGCAGTGAGTGTCAGAGTCCCCACTCTTAAATAAAGCTGCTTCAGAGGCTTAGTACCCCAGTGGTCAAGTCCTAATTTGTGTATTTTAGGACTGAGACAAACCGTGTTAAGGGACAGGAAATGTGTGGAAGACTTGCGAAGCTGGAAACACTGCCTATACTAAACAGAAAAACTGCACTGAAACTTTGGAATATATATTTTTTAATTTGTAGGCACCAAAGATGATGCAAAGAAATGTACTCTCAGAAAAAAAATTTCTGACTACATGGATAGAGCAGAAAACATAAAGAAATACTTGGATCAAGAAAAAGAAGGTAAAGCTGCTGTTTTAGAGAATGTGTTCCTACACCGTTGACATTTCACCTTGTGTTTCTGGCTCTGCCTGTGGAGTTCTGTGTGGTGTGGACCGTTTATCCCTGGAGCTGACAGGTTTACTCTGCATTTCTGCTCTCCTGTACAGAAGCTATTCTTAACCTTTTTGGGGGCTGAGTAGAGGGTGAGGTGTTATTCAGGTATCCTCTTGAGAATCTGATGAAAGCTATAAGTACTTTTTTGCCTGCTGTTCTAAGGAATTCACAGATCCCCACGAAGCTTTTATGTGGACCCAATTTAACACTGCAGAAGAATACTGAATGTGAATCCTGTATTTAATTTGTATTTCTCTTCATAAAAT
Source organism: Miniopterus schreibersii (assembly GCF_964146895.1). Classification (NCBI taxonomy): domain Eukaryota; kingdom Metazoa; phylum Chordata; class Mammalia; order Chiroptera; family Miniopteridae; genus Miniopterus; species Miniopterus schreibersii. The sequence goes on from NC_138119.1 coordinate 29,466,582, forward strand.
GACCAGACTACTAAAGTATCTAAAGAAATTCCTGGGACTTCTTTGGGGTTTTGTTGTGAATCAAAACATTTCAGAACTATTCCTAATGATTAGAGATGCAGTAGTACTGTTCCCTATTTATTATTAGTTCTGTCCTTGTGAGCATGCGGTTTATAAACATAAGTGGCCATTTCCACAGTTGCCCAAAGTGCACACTTCTGCTGCTTTCTGCAGCCAGAGGAACTACTGTCCTAAAAAGTCAAGGGCTCCAGCCCCCAGCTGCTCTTCCTTGCTCTCCTGACTACAGCCTTCTCCCCACTTCTTCCTGGTATTCTGTACCAGCCCATACCCTAGGTACCCCACTGAGCTCCTCTGTTAGTTGGAATAAAGTTGTGTTTCCTTAACCCCAAATTGAAATCTCAATGAAATTTCCCTCGACAACATTGATGAAATATAGTAACATCAGCATTGTGGTTTGAATACATTGGGTGGAATTAACCTCTGTGGCTTGCTTGGCTTCAAAAAGGATGCATAGCTGCTAACATTGTATCTGTGGAAATATTAGGAACAGAATCCAAACTACTGGTTTTTAAACAGTTTCAAAGTACAACTGTTGTATAGATTAGGAATTACCCTTTGGGGTCATATTTTTAAAAAATCTTAAAGATCTTTGATAACTTAATAATTTATTTTGAATGAACAAACACATTGAAACTATCCTACTGATCCTCTGGCACCCTAGCCTTTGGCTTGGGTTATTGAGAAGTACTATCAATTTCTGTTTAAAACACTCGCCTACAAATTCTAAGAAAGACTCCTATACTCTGTATTATACTGCATTTATGTATTTAATACTCACTTTAGCTATTAGATTGCAAGACATAAAAGACTTAAATCGGAAGAGAAGGACCAGATAGGCACTGAATTATAGCTTACAGTTCTATTCATGGTGACAAGAATATCAGATATCTTTATACATACAGTCCTCTCTTAAATAAAGTGCCTGGTTCTTGGAATTAGCCAAAAACCTGTTCCAAGAAATCTCTGGACTTTCCCACTTGCCTGGCCTCTGGAAAGGCAGAAGTCTGCCATGTGCCTGGTATGTGGAGGAGTTAAAATTAATTTGGCCCAGCTGGCGTGGCTCTGGTTGAGCATCAACCTATGATCCAGGAGATCATGGTTCGATTCCCTGTCAGGGCACATGCCTGGGTTGCAGGCTTGATCTCCAGTAGGGAACGTGCAGGAGGCAGACCATCAATGACTCTTTCATCACTGATGTCTCTGTCTCTGTCTCTGTCTCTCTCTCTCCTTTCCCCCCTTTGGAATCAGTAAAAACATATTAAAATAATAATCTTTAAAAAAATTAATTTGTATCTGATCCTGATTAATGACTATATATACACATAATCTGTATGAAAAGAAAATAAGTCATCACTAGTTTTTTTAGTAAAGCTTGTGTTTTATAGATGGAAAATATCACAAGCAAATTAAAATAGAGGAGAATGCCACAGGATTCAGTTACGAGTCACTTTTTCAAGAATACCTTAATGAGACAGTTACAGAAGTTTGGGTAGAAGATCCTTATATTAGACAGACTCATCAGGTGAGTGTAACATACTAACGTGTCTTGAAATGTTATTTAAAATGTACGAGTTGGCAGTAACCCATCCTAACATCTTTCAGCTGTATAACTTTCTTCGATTTTGTGAGATGCTTATTAAGAGACCGTGTAATGTGAAAACGATTCACCTTCTCACCTCCATGGATGAAGTAGGTATCTGAAGGCATTTATTCTTTCATAACTTCATTTTATTCAGTTACAAGATTCAGGTCAAGCGAGGGAAGCCTGGATGTAATGCTTCAGCTAGAGCTATCTTCTTGAGGTCAACTTATCATCTAACAGTGGGCGTAAAACACCTTGAGGAAATGTGGTTGATTTTAGTGTCTTGTACCTTGCATTTGGCCACTTTGCTAAACTTTATCCAAACAGTTTGTCAGTTCAGTCTCTTGGATGTTCTAGGAGATAATCGTACTATCTACACTATTAACAGTTTTGTCTCTCTCTTTTTTCTCCCCACCAGTTATTACATGTATCTCTTTTTCTTGATTGATTGCATTGGCATTCTGGGGGGTCATAGCATGAGAGTGGGCATCTCTCTCTTGATTTTGACTTACATAGGAATGCTTCTAAATAATTCAGATTTCTAGGATTAATCTGAGGACAAGCTAGCCCCATCTGAACAACTACATAGTATTACTAAAATACATTTTAGGAGATAGGACAGAGTTATATGTCCACATTAGAAAGAACAATTAATATTTTGATAAAAACATAGCTCATAAACGATTTCATATTCTTTGAGATTAATAGACATTGAAACTAGTGTAGAATCTTTCCATTTTAATTCACCACAATACACATTGCATAGCTCAGGGATAATTTAAAATATTAATAACTAATGCAGAAAATTGTATTTTTTTCCTATTAACAGGGCATTGGGAAGGGGCAGCAAATTAGTGGCCTGAAAGAAATAAAAGAGTCACTCAGGAATCATGGAGTGCTTCTGGAATTAGAATACTCTTCTTCAATACATGACCGAGAAATTAGGTTAGTGTATAGTAATATTTCAACTTCCATGCAGTGGAAAAGTACTTTTTATTTCTGTTAAGTTTCATATAATTGCACATAAATATCCAATTTAAAGTTTGAAGTTTTTAAATAAAGCTCAGTTATAGTGTCTTTTCACTTTTGAAAAAAATCTGGCTTATTTTGTCCTGCATGTGAGTGTCATATTTTCTAATGGAATAAAATTTACATGTTCTATGTCATGTGAGAAGTAGTACTTTTCTGCCTGATGTTACAGTATTAGGAGAATTTATTTCATTCTCTAGTGATACTGATATTTATTTAATGTGCCTTTACATCTTACAGTTTATAAAATGTTCTAGTTGGATGACAATATGCTGTGTCTGTAAGGAAATAATATATGCAGTTTTTTAGTGGTATGTTTCCTCATTTAGCACGGTGCCTTTCATATCTTTATAGTGATTGCACCCCCAGTTTTAGTGAAAACTTAAGTATAACCTAAATGCAAAACAGATGAAAATGTAGCTGCTGTGGTTGAAGCAGACAGAACTCAGGATCCAGAGCTCTTCCTGCTTACATCCCCCATTGCTAGGTAGGAAACCTGAGTATACTTTGAAACCATCTATTGGCAGAACAGGAAAGTTCTATCAGCAAGCTGAAATTCAAGAGTAAGTTTTTTTGTTGCTTTTCTTTTATCCTTACCTGAGGATATGTTTATTGATTTTTAAAGAGAGAGGAAGGGGGAGGGAGGGAGAGATGGAGAGAGAGACATTGATGTGAAAGAGAAACATTGATTGGTTGCCTCCCCTATGTGCCCTGACTGGGGATTGAACCGCAACCTTTTGGTGTATGGGATGATGCCCCAGCCAACTGAACTACGCGGCCAGGGCTCAAGAGTAAGTTGTAATGTAATTGTTAAACCCTTTATCAGTTAATCAAATCGACCCATGGTTTCTGTGGACATTTTTTCGTTATAGACACAGCCCAAACCTCAGATTTGGTTCAAGTCATGCTACTGGAGGAAATGACTTTTTGTTAGGGGGAGATTTGCTGACGCTTTATACCCTACAGCTTTGCTAATTGTTTGACATAACTGTCTGGAATATAATACTATATACTAATTTCAACAGGTTCAACAATGGATGGATGATTAAGATTGGAAGGGGACTGGATTATTTTAAGAAACCACAGGTAGGATATAGCTTTATGAGTGGGCAGCACTCTTTCTGTATCATTTTAACATCGCTTTAGTCTTTTTTGTTAAAAAACTATTTTCTTTTCTTCTTAGGGTCGTTTCTCCCTTGGGTATTGTGACTTCGATTTAAGACCGTGTCATGAAACAACAGTGAACATTTTTCATAACAAGCACACACAAAAAGCATGATGGCTTGTAGCTTGATTTACATTGTGTACTTCTAAATGAATATTGGAATTTTTTTACTTTGAACAGATCATTCTTCTACTGTAAATTTAATAATAAACTTGTACATTTCTACTAATCTATGGATCCATTGTTCAGTTGTGACCATTGTTCAGTGTGACCAATCCTAAATATTTGTGTAAATACATTATACTTGTAGTGTTTTAGTCATATGGTTAATTTAAACATTTTACCAGCTTTTTTCTTACTTGGCTGCTGGACAGTGAATCAACAAATAATGAGCACCTATTAAAAAGATGAATTGGGAATTTAGAGTCCAGGAGGAAAAATGATGGATAAGAGTACTCTTAAGAGACAGATGAACTTGTGGGTCTAATATCCAGGGAAAAAGTAAAGTGTTAATTTTGTTAAAATTAAATGTCTTTGGCAGACATTCACCAATATTTAGTTATCCAATATGACCTAACTCCATAATACAAATCCACCTATTTAGTTATCCAGATGCACTTTGCAGCTCATCCATCCTTGGCTGGCATATTTGTAAAGCTTTGCAGTTTAGAATCAACTGTTCTCGGTAAGCTCATCCATCCAGATGCCAGTTGACTGGTTGGGGACAAAGACTAGGTTGCATGGAGTTAGACTGGGAGAGTGGATACAAGTAGAAGCAATGGCCAGTCCAGAAGCTTAAAGAATAAGCTAAACCAGAGTCTACAGAGAGAAAGAGTAGTACTGGTGTTGGAGAGGGCACATACAAACATCACATAAGGAGAAGACTGAAGGTTAAATTCAAGATTAAATAGTGTGGAAGACCACAGCCAGGTGGAGGGAAGCCATGGGACTAAGATTGAGCAGAGTTGTCCTGGGTGGCTTTAGACCAGGTTTATGTGTTGCCTCTGTGAGCCAGCAGGTACATGATTGAGTTGGCATAAAAGAACAAGAAGGGCTTCCAGAAAAGTTCCTGATGTTTTTCTTTGATGTTTTCAGGTTCAGGTGCCGATAATGCTGAATCTGAAAATACTCAAACTAGTTTTACCCAGCTTTATTATATGTGTCATGGGTGAAGGGGTTCTTGCCTTGAACCTCCCAAGATAGAAATCAAGAGAGGAGGTGAAAAGTCCAAAAGAAGAGGTTGACTGAAAACAAGGTGGAGGGAAAGGAGAACGGGAGGGAGCTTGATGCATCAAGGGAGCACACACTAATGAAGAATATGGCTCCTGGAACTGCTGCTGGGGTCTCGATTGGTTCTTCACCGGGGAGCAGAGCGGAGCTCTTTGCTTTCCAGGTTCCCGCCCTGGGCTGTACCAACCAGTGCAGGCACAGAGCAAAGCTCTTCGGGGAATGCCTGGAGAGAAACTTTAAATTTATTGGCTCAAAAAAATAAGAAACAATTGAAGAGCATTTCCATCTGTTTAAGAGAGGCTTGGCCTGTCTCTCATGGAAATTCCGGGTCTCAGGAGAGCACCTGGACAAATACTGGACCTGATCAAAAGTTCCTTTCTGCAGAGAATCCTGGATTATTTTGCCAGGTACCCATTGTCACGTGGAAGTAGAATGGCTTTTCATCATTCAGATGAAAATGTGTTAGACCTCCTTTGCTTTCATGTTAAAATAACTCTTGATTTCTAGAGCTTCTGGATCTGTCACTAGAGAATCAGCAATCCATAACCCTGTGAAGTTAGCTTTTATTCAACTCATAGAAATCCTGCCTAAGAGATAATGGTATTTAAGGAAGAGAGTGTACAGACATTCCATCCATTGTTCTAAATATTTGAAGTTCTATCCCCAGATCCAATTAGACTACCAGAAGGATACCAGATGCAAGTTTACCTATTAAACATATCGAGAAATGTGCAAGAACTATATTAAAAAAAAAACTATAAGCTTTACAGAAGGGTATAAAAGAAAACTAGAGTAACTGAAGAGACAAATTCTATTCCTGAATGGAAAGGCTTAGTAAGATGTCAGTTCTCTCTAAGTTAATTTATAAGTTAAATGACAAAAGAGACTACAGTAGGAGACTTGCTTGACAAGCTATAAAGACAAAGCTACACATTTTTTTAAAGAATATCTGGGCATAAGAATGGCTAAATAAGTCAGTGGGAGGTGAACCAAGGTTAGGAAGAGCTCAGGGCTCCTAAGAGTACACTAGGCTTGATTCAGTGGGAGAGGGCGGGCAGATAAGAAGACAGGACAAACGGAGAATTTAGAGTTTAAGGTAGAGGCGGCAAGAAGCCTGGGTTGTATTCCCCAGAGGTAAGAAAAAGAACTCGGGTCAGAGTGTCCAATGTAAACACTCCCAAGATGGTAAGAGAGGCAGGAGCTAAAATATAAATGCACGCCAGGCATTACAGTTAGGGAGGAAAAAGACGGTATCCGGGAGGTCAGAAAATACGGACAAGGGTAGGTGATAGACACAAATGGGAGAAGTTACTGAAAAAGACTAGGCCCTTTTAATTTTAAGAGACATACAATGTACACTGAAAATTTTAATTTTCTCAATGAACCTGCTGTCAATATTAACTTCTGTGCAATCACATTATTCCCTTAATTTTTTCACAGAGAATATTCCACTTACTGTGTAGCTCGTCATCTTCTGGACATGTTCTATGTAATGTATTTATCAGCATAGTAGTTTCAATTGGGCAAAACTTACTGCCAATAAAACTTGAATTTAATTTGTCACGTATTTCCAGTGGCAACCAGTGATCAGGTGCTTCAATGTTACAAGTTTCAATTCTCCCGTTCTTTACATCTATGAGAACTTTAATTTCCAAGTGTGACTGTTCATGAAGCACATTAAAGGAAGTTTTTATACTGAACTTTGGAGTTTTGCCATAGATCCATTCCCAAGTCTGCAGTTCTTTGGCTTTGCTATTTATTCCAGGAAACTGTGCCTCGTCTGACGGGTTTATCAGGTTGATGTGATTATCAATCTGATGATAAGCAGCATACTCTGCAGCAACAGCATTTATCAGTACTTCACTGGTCAGAGTGGGGTCTTTTTCCAACAGGCTTTTTACTAAGGCAGGTATGCTAGCCGTGGCATTGCTCGTGATCCCTTGGTAAGGGCTCTTGAGCACAGACGACAAGAGGGTCCCATCGGTACTACATAACAAAGTGCAGTGGTGATAAGCAGCAGTCCGGCCAATCTTGGAAGCTGTTCCTGAGATTTTAAACTGTCCGTCAAGTAAAAGGTCAAACCTTTTGGTAGGCTGCACGTCCAGCTGGGGTTGGACGGCATTCAGAGCTCTCACAACTAACTTTAGATTTTCCATCCGGTTATACTTTTTTTTGGTTGTAAAAAAAGTCATATTGATATTACCCATATCATGGTAAACTGTGCCTCCTCCACTTCTTCTCCGAGCCAGTTTTACACCTTTTCCTCTCATCAGATTCAGGTTACATTCCTGCCAAGGATTCTGATGCCTACCGATTACAACAGAGGGAGAATTTCTCCAAAAGAACAGAACCGGCTTGCCTTCTAGGTTCATGTGCTCATGGATCCAGTCTTCCACAGCCAGGTTTTGGTACACATCACTGGACACCGACTGTAAAATGAGCCCACTTTTGACTGTACTTTTAAAGCCAGTTGCTGGGACCTTGAGGTTACAAAGTAACTGGAAGCAATTCTTCTTTGAAAATGGGATCAGCATGCTTTTAAAAATGGAAGACAAATTAATTGAGAAAAGGAAAATTAAATTGTTTTCTAGTTATCGATTCTTTGCTATTTAATCCAAACTTCTGTAATTCTCTATCTGGGACAGTTGCTTTTCTTGCCTCTTAGCTTTACCATTCGTCTTTAGCAATTCTACAACAGAGTACTCAAAGGAAATAAATGAAGACAAACCTCAATTTCCGTTGAAATGGCATAAGGGAACAGATTTTGCAAACAATAAACCTGTAAATATATTATGTAATATATATCAAGGCCAAACCAGTTATTTTGGATTCACAGGTAATACATGTTCATTGAGAAAAATGAGAATATATAGATAAGCAAAAAGAGCAAATTAAAAGACTCCATACCACCACCTGGAGGTAATCACACAATTTGGTGTATACCCATTTTTCTCTGCATGTGTAACACACACATACTTTCCCCCACAGAAGTAGAACCATACTATTATTTCATTCAACATTAAATCTGTTTTTACATCAGCTTTAATGTTGTGTAATATTCCACTGTCAGATACACCACAGTTTACTCAATCAACCTCTTAGTTTGTAATTTTAGGTTGTTTCTAGTTTTTCTGTGTTATCAACAATGTATTCTTAACATCTCTGTGGAAAGCTTTAATTATGCCCTTATATTTTTAAAATAATGCCTATCTGACATTGAGATATATTATAATTTACTGGCAACAAAACGTTTAGCTCAACATTAGATTAGGATGGATCCTCTGAGATAGGTCGAGGGGAGAGACAATCCAAGTAGCAGGTTATGTGGAAAGGCTATGAACAATTTTATTATGCTTGGATACTTTACACTTTTTTTTTTTTTAAAAGCAGTGCTGATGAAATATTATGTGGCAAAAGGCTGAAAATACTAGCTACACAAATGAAGTATTTTGACTAGTTATGGTCATAAAGAAACCATTTTGTTCCAATTCTGTTTCTTAGGATGGTCATAATTTTCCTTTAGGTTAAAGAACTGGGATAGAATGGATTAATAAAGTCCATAACTAGGCCAAATTCTTTTGTAGTTAAAGTCCATAACTAGAACAAATTCCCAGGTTAAAGAGTTTCACCACTCTGATATATTTTGATAAATTATGCTATGGAAAAGTTGAACCAATTTACACTCTGTCCAGAAAGGTCAGGAGAGTTTAATAGAGGAAGGGATGCCTGAACTGTTTTGAAATCTGACTGTGTTTACCAAGTGGATGGGAGTAGCACATTCCAAGCATATGCAAAGACAAGGAATCATCTAATAGTAAGGCATGTTTTGGGGACTCTCTTCCCAGGGACAGAGTTACACTACTAGTCTTCTAGCTCCAATAACATCTATGGCTACACTGCCCTAGGGAGTCTCTGCAGCCAGACTGCATTTTTTTGGTTAAACCCTTTGTTCTTAGTTCTGTTTGAGTTGGATATAGTCCTTCATTCACTCACCCAATATTTATGGAGTGCCTACTAGGCACAAGGAAGTAAGGGAACAGAGAAGGAGAGGAGACAAATTCATGTAATTTTAAAACATTTGGACTTTTTCTAAAAGCAACTGGGTTCTATTGAAGTGTTTTAAGCAGGCAGAAGTTAAGCCAGGCATTAAACAAAACTAGCACTGCCAGCAGTGTTGAGCATGAATTAAAGAAAAGCTAGACTAGGGGCAGGGAGACCAGTTAATAGACTATTGCAGCTGCCCAAGCTAGAGATAAGGAGGGCCTGAACTAGGGTAGCAGACATAAAGGAGGGGATGAATATGAGACATTTAAGGTCATAGACTGGTTCTTGTCTTCAAGGAACTTACAATCTACTGGGAGATAATTAAAAAGCAATTAAGGCAATAATTAAAATAGTGTCATAAGTGCTGTGATAGGGTAAGTACATTAGAGGGCGTTTTATTCCTCAAATTAGTGGAAGTGACATTGAAGCTTAGATATAAAGGGGTAAGGAAAAGTGTGACAACAAAGTGTAACAGCTTGGAGGAAAAAAGACCCATTCAAAGAATTTAATTCCAATGGCTGACACTTAGGATGTACAAGACCACTGGTACTTAAGGGGGCAAGATCGGAGAGCTGCAAGATACAGGAGGCGGGAGAAGTAGAGGTCAGATTATCCATGTTAAATGCTTAACTTTACCCTGAGGTCCATGGAGGAGGTGCTGAAGAGTTTTAAGGAAGCAGGAAGATCAGATTTATACTTCAGAGATATCACCTAGAGATTTAAGCACAGGGAATCTATCATACTTGGTAAGTGGTTGAATGGGGATGAGAGGCAGAAGTCAAGGGTCTTTTATGGTATAATGATTACAACCTCAAGCCAGAGTGACAGCATTCAAATCCCAACTCTGTCTCTTACCAGCTGAATGACCTAAAGCTGACTTTTACTGCGCCTCAGATACTGTATCCCTAATATCTGGGTAAGGACAAGACTCATCAGGATTAAATGAACTAACGTGTAAAGTGCTTATAAGAACGCCTGGCACATAGAAAGTACACAACATGTTAGCTCTTTTATTAATTTATGCCCTGATTTCTGGCCTGGCAAATGGATGGAAAAAGGTGACGTTTCCTGGGACAGATTTCATAGAAAGAGGAAGTGTGGGGTAAAGATAATTGGCTCATTTTGACAGTGTTAAACTTGAGAGTCTATGGTTATCCAGCAGCCAGTGGCACACAGCTGAAGAGATGGTAACTGAGGCCATGGGAAGGGACTGGATTGTCCAGAGAGGGTTCAGTGAGAAGACATGAGAGCCTTAGAGCCTCAAAAAGCAGAAACATTTAAGGGATATGCAGAGGTAGGAGGGAGAGCTCCCAAAGGAAACAGAAGAAAAGGAAGACATTTTAAAATACGGTATTATAGAAGCTTCAAGGAGACATGGTTAACATTGCCAAATGCTGAAGATAGATAAAACGAGGGTTGAAAATTATCTACTTGAGATAATAACATCAAGATTATTAGTGATGTTGACAAGAAACATGTTGAGTAAAGTGGAGACAATTATATTCTAGGTGCAAATTGGAAAAGCTCTGGTCATGTGGAATGCGGAGTTAGGACACAATTTAAAATGCAAGAGAACTGAGCATGTTTAGATCCTGATAGGAGTCAGGAGAGGGAATGAGGGTGACATTGGTTAAGGGATAAAGTGGTGTTGTTGGACCCAGAGTTCAGACAGGGAGGGAGGCAGCCTCGACAGCAGACAGGATCCTTTCATTGTGATCCAAGGGAGACATAGTAACAAATAGTGGTGGATGTTAACATGCTGAACAGTGTCTGTGGATTTGTAGATTCTCAAAGGCCCTGTGACACATCCTTCCCTAAGGTTAAGGCTCTGATTGTTGTCTGCATATGCAGAGGGTGGGAGGACAGCAAAGTGGTTAAGAACTTAAGGTCCCCTCTTCAGTTTTATCCAGATATAATTGGCATACAGGTATACTTCATTTTACTGCACTATGTTTTATTGCATTTTGCAGATAATGAGTTGCATCAGTATGGAGGCAAGACCCTCCACCAGACAAAAGATTACAACTTGCTGAAGGCTGAGATGATGGTTAGCATTTTTTAGTAATAAAGTATTTTCAGATTAAGGCATGTATGTACATTATTTTTTTAGACATACTACTGTTGCACACTTGACTACAGTGTAAACATAACTTTAAAAAAGTTTTTTATTGATTTGAGAGAAAGAGAGAAACATCAATTTGTTGTCCCACTTATTTATGCATTCATGGGTTGATTCTTGTATATGCCCTTACTAGGGATCAAACTTGCAACCATGGCTCATCTGGATGAGACTCTAACCAACTGAGCAAACTGGCCAAAGCATATAGAGCTTAAATTTTAATCCTGGCTCTGCCACTTCTAACTGAATAACCTTAGGCAAGTAGTTTAACCTCTAGCTGCTTCAATTGCCTCATTTACAAAATGTTCCTACCTCATAGAGTGGTTAAGAGAATTAAATGGGGTGACATGCATTAAGCACTCATGCCTGGCAAATATGCAAAGCTCTACTCCATTAACTGTTGTTATACAGTTCTCACCTTCCCATCTCTGTTCTCACACTGTTTGTCATATGATACGTATTCCCTCCAAGACCTTAACAGAAAAGTATACAAAGATTTCTAACCAAGACACATCAAAGTTGCATTTACCTTGGTTAATTAACGATAGTGCAAGATACTGACTTTGGTCAAAGATGTGATCTTGTTAGGATTCCAGAACTGATCCAATTCATTGACAGTGCTCAGAATATCTCTGTTCATCCAGGCGCTGTGTATACACTGTGAATGAAACACAACAAAGGTTATTAATTCAACGAATCTGGCATCTACTACAGGACAGGCATTGCTCTTGGCAGGTGGGGTTCATGAATGAACCAAATAAATAAAGGTGACTAGGGCAATAGGAAAACGAAAAAGGCTTGGAAAGGGAGGATTGCAAAGGTGTATGTAAGAGGAACTGGGCTGCAATTTTAAATAGGTTTGTCAGGCTAGGCTTCACTTAAAAAGGGGCATCTGAGCGAGGATTGAGAGTGCTGAGGAAGTCAGGCTGAGTGACCATGTGCCAGAAACTGTTCTAGGCACCTGAACACAAATAAGCCCCTGAGAGGATGTAACATTTCACCCGAGCCCTGAAGAATGAGAAGAATCACTCAGCTTGAGAAAAAGTGGAAACAAAGGGATGTCTGAAAACACCTGAATGCCAATTTATTAGTTTACAGAGAACTGTAGGCAGTCCAGCCGACATTCAGATCAGCTTCTCCAACCTACCATCATTTTGCTTGGTGAATACAGAATCCGAAGAGAAGGACTGAGTTACAGGATTTCACTGTCTGATGGGACGAGCCCTTTGGAAACCACCTTGTAAACTCCTGCGCTCTGGACAGATCCTGCTATTAAAACCAGGACATCCTCTCTCTCCTGGAGGAGGCTTGGATTCATCTGCGACAGCGGCACCTCTCGTGCTTCATGCTTCAGTAACAGGCCCTCCAACTGAATGACACTCTTTCGTCGTCAGGATAGTCAAGACTGAAGGCCTGGTAAACTTTTGTTAATTTCAACTAACTCTGCGTGTCTCGACTCTCACCTTGTAATGATGAACTGTAAAGTTTTTCCCCAGAGGAATCTTGTTTCCATGTTCCAGGGGACGCGTTGCACTGCCGAGCACGCTTCGTCTCCTCCGCGATCAGAGGGCAAAACACAACACAGTCCTCCTTATCCGCCCAGGCAGGCCCAGCTCCTTCGAAGCGCCTTTCCGAGTCGTTCTGCCAGCTCTGGCGGTGCGTCCCTTACCCAGAGTCTCTCCACAGTCGTGTGCACGTTTGATTTCGCCTTTTGGGCTCCGTGGGAGCGCGCCCGGCTGGCACCCGGCACGTCTTAGCTTTTACCCTAAGTGGGTAGTGGGAAGAAACCTTTCCAACCACCGAGCTGACTATTCCCAAGGGCTGAGGGCAAACTGCGGCGCCTCCGGCACCAGCGCGCGGAGCCCCGCCCGGGGGCAGGGTCCCACCTTCCCGCCCGCCCCGGGCCGCCGCACCCCGGAGCCCCGCGGGCGGCACAACCTACCTGCCGCTTCCCGTCGCGCGGGCTCCGGCCACGTCAGGACCTGCGCGGCCCCGACCCTGAAGGCTGCGCGCGCAGCGGACGCGCCCCCGCCACGCCCCCGCCCAGACACCGCCCCGGAAGTGGCGCGGGAGGCGGGGCCTCTGCCCCGCGCGGTCCGTGCGGGACTGGGTAACCCGCAGAGCTCCTAAGGGCCCTCGGGATCGGCGGGCCGGCGCCAGGCCCGATTAGAGCCGACGCGGTGCACCACCTAGCCGTGGAGCCCCCGGTTCAGACGGACGCGCCCTCCGTGGCCGCCGGCGCTAACGGCCACCGCGGTGAAGGTAGGAGGGGCGGCCGCGTCGTGGGCGAGTCTGGGGGAGGCCGCCGGAAACCCGGGGCGTTCAGGCCGCGCGCCAGGCCCGAGGGCCAAGCCGTCAGCCTTTCGCCGGGCGTTCAGGCGTTGCGCCGGGTCTTAAAGGGATCTCCTCTTCACAGCCCAAAAGGCAGGTAACTCCGCTTGGGAGGTGAGGGAAGTTAGATTAAGTTTGGAAAGACATTGCGTTTAAAGGAACAAACACCTGTATTCACACGGAGACGGTAACGGGTAGGAAGCAGTGGGTCGGAAAGCAAACAGGGAGGCGAAGGGACGCTGCTGCTTGGGGTGTCCCTCATTGCGGATGGCAGGGAAATCCGCGTGGCTCAGCCAGGTGGGAAATCACCGCAGCAAGCCGTAGTTTCGATTAACGATTGCTACAAAACTGCCTCAGCCATTCATGAGTGGCTTAAAACAGCGATTTATTATTTCGAACATGTATATGGGCGAGGTGGGCGATTCCTCTGCTGCTGTCCCCGGGGCCTACGCAGGGGGCTTCTGTCCCCCAGGGCTGGCGGAGCGCGGGGCTCCAGGCTGGCTTTTCACACCCTTGCCAGGTGGTGCTGCCAGCTGCTGGGGAACCTCAGGTCAGGCTTAAAAATAGCCACGCAGTACTACTGCCCTCTGCTGATGCTACATCTTTCTAAGTTCCATTTCACTGAAATTTGAGGTGGTACAGCCTCCCCCCACCCCAGTTTCCTACTGAGGTGGTTTCCAAGAATCCGGTTCCCTCCTCCCTCCTCTGAAACGTCTCTCCTTTGGTTATTTCCTGCTAGAACCTTCTAGGCAATCTCAGCTAAGACAGTCATATACCAGTTCCATAAATTATAGCTATTATTATTAGCATCAATGACAACACCATTAGATACAACAATAGTGCATATACCATAAGTCTAGATATCTTATTTTATGGATATGTTGAATTTAAAGTCTCCTACCATTCTTATTTCTGCTGTACTACATTATTTTTATACGGAAATTTTACTTTCTTATCAGAAACAACAGAACTCCAAAAAGTGCTCACTTGAGGATTACACTTGTAGAATTCTCTCAAAAAACACCTACGTCAGGCTATTGTTCTAATTAACTTGTTCCACTCCACCCCTTTCAGGAAGTCTTCAGGAATTTCCCTTCCCAGCTGCCTAATCTATAGCTTGGATGGGATTTGGGGATCCCAATTTTCTGATGTCTTAGCAGCAGTGGTTATCAATGAGGGTAATTAATGTTTGCATATTTTGTTGCCTCAGTGACTGGGGTGTGCTACCACATTTCACATCCTGCAGGGCATGGCGCATCACACACAATGAAAGATCATCCTAAATTCAACATCCAACACAGGTATCAAATGTCCTGTTGGACATATGTGGACATGAAACAACAGTCTGTAAATGCCTGAGCCAAGTCCCTATTTTTTTTTAAGTGGTTTTGCTAAGGTCACTGGTGATATTCGTGGACTTTTAGATCCAATGGACTTTTCAGTCCTCATCTGACCTATCAGTTGACTACCTCCACCTCAGACTCCTGTGGGCGACCTAGGTGGTTTTTCTCAGTGGTTAGTGCGTTGGTCCGCAGACAGAAGGGTCCTGGGTTCAATTCCTGCCAAGGGCACGTACCTTGGTTACAGGCTTGATCCCTGGAGCCAGGTGGCATGTTCAAGAGGCAACCAATCAATGTTTCTCTCTCTTTCTTTCTTCCACTCTCTCTGAAAAAGCAGTGGAAAAAATATCCTCTGGTGAGGATAAAAAAAAAAAAAAAGACTCCTGTGGGCAGTATTGACATTACCCCACCTTGGTTTCCCACCAACCGCACTGCCAATGCCCAGTCCCCTTTGCCAGCTGCCCCTCACTGACCAGCTCCTAAATGCTGGAGTTTCTCAGGACTTGATCTCAAACTGTACATTCACCTTAAGCAGTATCATTCATTCCCATGGCTTTAAATAGCATTTCTGTGTACAACTTCAAAATTTATGTTTGGTTCCATACATACAACTGTCTACTTGCCTTGAAAACCTGGTATGTCCAAAACCTGTGCCCCTGAGCACACCCTTTCCCCCAGGAACCTCCATGCATTTAGCCTTTTTTGCTAGAAACCCTTTCTTTTTCCTCCCTTGCCACTTTTAAGCCATCACTACATCCTGCCAAACTTCACCTGGAGTCTCTCCGCTTAACACCTCAACCATCACCATGTCACTTGGACAACCTGTCGCTATAAAAGCTATGCATGTCATGTGCTCGGAGAAGCCTCTCTAGTTCCATTAAAAATCAAGTTTATGTGTTATGTCTCCTGTCTCTCTGAACATTTTACTCAGAGAAGCCTTTCTAGTTCCATTAAAAATCAAGTTTATGTGTTACGTCTCCTGTCTATCTGAACATTTTACTTTTTCCTCCTGTCACATCACAATTTGTATCTTATATAATTACTATCTGATGTTCTACCTTCCCTGGTAGCCAGATAGTAAGCACAATAAAGGCAGTAGCTATCTTACTCACCTCTGTATCCCCAGCACCAAGCCCAGTGCCAGGCTAGGTGAACAAGTGAATGGTTTGTGTATTTTTTTCTCTCCCAAAGAATTCTGTTCTGTAAATGATAAAAAGCATCATCTTATTAGTTATGCCCCATTCAACTTTTTTTTTTTTTTAAACTCGTGGCTCAGCATTTCCTACAAATATATTACATTTGTTTAGTACTGTCTGATTTATAAAATATTGCGTCTCCTAAAAGGAGATGTCTTTCCCTTTTTGTTTTTAACTATGAAGATTACTCAGTTGGGCATTAGGTATAGTCATCAAATATTAAAATATAGGAAAATGTTCAAAACATACATAATATAGTTACAGCTCACTATATGTCCAGACACAAAATGGTTTAATTTCATCTAATATTACTTGAGACAATACTGCTGTTTCAAACTACTACATATTTCAATAAGTGGCAAAATGATATATATATATAAAACAAGAATTTTAAGGCTATTTTCTTATATTAAATATTGGTAGTGTAAAATGGTAGCATCTGTAAGATAAACTATTACACTTCGAAATAACTAATTTGTAACTGAAATGAATTCAATATGGAGGGGAAAAATAACAGTTTTAAAAGGATGATTTAAAACGCGAAATGCTTTTCAAAGTATGCATTTAATGGTCTTTTGCATAGTTTATTTACAGTGAACTTTTACAGAACAGAAATGCAAAAATGCAGGAAGATAAAGTCCCCTCAAGCAAAATCCAAAACTGGAAATCTAACATACAAAATCGATACACCAGAAATAGTGTGACATACTGATGTCAAATTGTAAATACTTTATAATTAATATATTTTGGTGCCATTCAAATACTGTTACTCAAATACTCTGATTTTGACAAGGATAGAACATAATACCAGAGAAATCTGCTTTGAATTTTGGAGAGTCTTTTGTCCCTAAAGCAGCTATTTTGAGTAGGTGTCATCTAAAAATGCAGTCTAAGGTGATTCACAAACAGTGGGAAAAAAGCAGTCATCTTCCTTCATTTTGTTAGGTTTTCCTAATGAGGTTAAGTTCTCATTCAACATGCCCTCTTAGTCAAAAGCAATTTTTGGTTTCTGTGGTAATATGTACAGATAACTTCATTCCACATCTGTCATTTCTATTCCATCACTTTCTTTAACATAAACCACTGAACCCAAGGCTTTCTCTGAAAGAGATCCTGTGCCATTCTCTTTACTTCTTGTAAAGTTTTCTTGGTTTGTGTCTTCTAATCTTATTTTCTTGGTGTTTTGAAATAACTGAGTCACTGGTTCCAACTTGTTTTTCTCAGTCCTTTGCATTAAGTGATCATCCACTTTTGAATCCATACACATAGCAGATACCTGAGTAGCAGATTTACTAAGAGAAAATCCCATTGGAACAGCTGAAGAAATACAGTAGTGGAAACGTTTCTTCAACTTGATTGCTTGAGGGGGAAAAAAAATGGAACCAAGTGAATACAGTGGGAATTTTAACCAACTTCATGGCAATGTTTGTTTTAATGGAATGTCATGGTGATGATGCCAAAATAAAAAGTAAAACACTTCTACATCTCAGTGTTTACATTTTCTCTGTGGGAGGGGTCACAGGTTCTATAGATTCTTTGAAATTCTATTTCAAACGGAATTTACCAGACTTTTTATGTTTCATCACTTTTCAGGAAATAATAGAACTTCTCTACGTAGCCCTTTCTACCATTCTTGCTATCAAAAATTTTTATTAATTATTAATGGATTAAAGAAATAATTACTGAAGTCCAAACACTCTGCTAGATGTTCTCCAAAAAATAAAGATGGCCAAACAGTTATAAACATTTACCAAGTAATAACACACCATCAAACTATATGAAGCAAAAACTCACAGAACTGAAGGGAGAAATAGTTCTGCTCTAATAGTTGGAGACTTCAATACTCAACTCTCATAATGGATAAAACAACCAGACAGAAGACAAGAAAAAGAAGATTTGAAGAACAAATTAAAACAAGTTTGTGGTAAGTTGTTACAGCAGTAGTAGGAAACATACACAAAATAAAAATCTGTCATCTCAAACTCCTCTCTTGTCTCCTCACTCTGTGTCTGCACCATGACCTCACTGCTGTTCCTCAAGCACATGTCACGCCAAACCTCTCCTGCATCAGGGCCTGTGCACTTCCAGTGCCCTCAGCCTGAAGCAATTTTTGAATTGCAAACCATTTCTGTTGGGGATGATTGGTGGCATGGGGCCTGCGACCAAGGGGAGCCAGCTGACTTCTGCTTTCGGTCATGATACAGAAAGGGACCAGATATATCCTCATGCCCTAAATATGCCAAAAACAAAACAACAACAAAACACCAGAAAACAAACAAAAAAAAACAGACAAAACACATGAAACCAGGGCTTTGAGATGTTGGGCAACAGGCAGTGCAGGGGAGTAATCCCTAACAGAAAGGAAATAAGGTGAGCCCTGGGAGTGTTCACTGCTTGGAAATTTTAGGCTTCAGCACAGGGAGGGGGAACCCAAATTGAGTTAGTTATTTCAGGGAGTTGAGAAGGGAGAGTTCAGGGTTTGTGGAGGCCAAGGTGGCTAGAACTTGAAGAGAGAGGGGCAGTAAGAGACAGCTCCAGAGATTTGCAGAGGATTCCCCACAATCCTTTGGCTGAATACTGATCAGTGCATATGTATAAGTAAACTATTGAAGTCTAGGAAAGAACCAGCAAAAAGGAGAAGGCACACCCAGTGCCAAGAATAGAGTTCCCAATAGCCAGAGTGGAAAGAACTCCTCATACATGGAGCTCTGAAAAAAGTCCTGACAAAGGTATTGGCTTGGTAATGGGGCAGATTTGCTCTAGATAAAGACTATTTTGGACCTAACAAAGCTTAAAATAAGCTTTTAATGCAGCACTGTCCAATAGAACTTTCTGCAATGATTGTCCAATATAGTAGCCAGTAGCTGTGTGTGTACATTTGAAATGTACATTGTACAAATGAGGAACTAAAATTTAAATTTTATTAACAAAATCAAATAGACATTTGCATTTTCTACAGGGCAGCTCTACCGGATCAAACTGTTTCCAAGTAAACTTACTGCATCTCAGAACAAAGCCTAAATATATTTAAAGAAAAAACAAAACCTTCAGCACTACAATGTAAAAGCTGCAATGTCTGGTAGCCAATAAAAATTTATGAGCTATGGAAACAAGCATAAAAACATGACCCAAAAGAGGGGAAAAAAAATCAATTGATAGAAACATACCTGGAAATGTCACAAATGATAGAATTAGCATGCAAGGACCTTAACAGCTATTTTAATATATATTCCATATTTCCAAGAAGGTAGAGCAAAGCACGTGCATGATGAAGAAAGAAATGGAAGTTATTAAAAAAAACCCCACATACTTCCAGAAATGAAAATACAATTCTAATGTGAAAAAAATCCCATTGTGGATGGGATTAACACTGCCAAAGGAAAGAATAGTGAACTTGAAGATATAGAAACTATCCAACTTAAAAAAAAAAGAGCCCAGTGGGGCGTGGCCCAGCAGTTGAGCCTGGACCTAGGATCCAGGAGATCACAGTTTGATTCTGGTCGCGGCACATGCCTGGGTTGTGGGCCCAATCCCCAGTTGGGGGTGTGCAGGAGGCAGCCCATCAATGACAACTCTCTCATCACTGATGTTTCTACCTCTCTCTCCCCCTCTCCCTTCCTTTCTCTGAAATCAATAAAGATATATTTAAAATAAAATCAAATAGCATCAACCAGCTTAACATGCAATTGGAGCCCCAGATTTTTGAGACCATGGAGGTACTCAAAGGCAAAACAGGTTTTTCGTAGTGAAACTTGTGAAATGAAGGAGAAACTAAGGGAATAGAAAACTCAGACCTTAGAATTGCAGCCGACTGTCACAAGGAGAGTGCAGAGACACTATGGAAGGGTTAGTTGGGGAAAGATGGAGCACTGACCACTCTGGGTTTTTATTGAGGGAAGAAAATTTTTACTTTCTTGGGCTTGGGAACAAAATTAATAGTCCTTGATATAAATAAAATAAAATCTTCACACCCTGGTTTGGCCATAAAGAATCTTCAGTAACATCTAGGTGGTGTACATAAATGCTTACATTTTTATGTTTTTTCCCTAAGGGAAGTACGTTCCTACCTCTTATATTAATAATCCCCTCATCCCCCCAAGGCTTAAACTCTAGTAAGAGTTTTGAAGTTCATACATTTTTGCCTATTTCTTTTCAATGCTAGATGAGAATCTTAAAAATAATCTTAGTACCTGAAGAGAAAATGAGATTATACATTGTTCTCCCTAAAATAAATTTTTAGGCTAGTCTTTGAGAGCTCATGCTTCTTTGTAACTATTAATTAGGTATAATTATATTTCAGAGGAAATGTACCTCTTAGGGCCTCTGACTTCTTTATTAAAATAGCAACACTCAATTTAATTTTTTGGTATCTAGCTATACTTACAAAGTATACGATATCTGAAAATGAATGCTACAAAATATGAGAAAATGTAACAGCGCACATAATGATGAAAAAAATCAGAGCAGAGAATAGAAAAACATGGCACTTAAATATACTTCTATGAAGAAATTTGTTCTAACATAAAATTCGTTATGCCTGCCAATAACATGTGGGAAGAAATGAGTACTTACCACTTACCTGGCAAAAACAGGAACTGTTAGTCTCTTCAAATGTGAAATTACTTTTGAAATGCACAGGCGAATACTAAGTCAAGATAATCAGAGCACAGCTTTAAAAATCTAGTTATTTCATCTGTGGAAAAGACAGACAAAGCCACCATTAAAGTTCAGAAACCCTTGGGTTATTTAAGAAAGGTGGGACATGTTAAACATTAAGAAATATTTCAAAGACATTTCTTTTCAAGCAGGGCTCCAAAAATTTAGCAGGATAAAATGCAGTTCTCATTGTTTTTTCACTAAAAAGCTCCTTTTCCAAATTTTAGGTAATCGTGATTAATTTTAACATAGTTGGATAGCCAAAAATATTGTAAATTAAAATAGTGTTCCCTGACTAAGACAAGTTTAAATGATACTGAACAGGAAAACAATAAAATATTAAGTATGAATGACGTAGTAGACCCTTTCCTTTTTTTGTTAACCATCACCAGTTTTTCTGGAAAGGGACTGGCGTGTGGAGAAGGAAGAGCAATCAGGAATCTGTGCTTTCGTTGCTAGTTCAACCCTCACTGGGCCGTGCAAGGCTGACCGGGGCGCGGGTCTGCAGGCCCCCGGCGCTCACCGAACAGGGCGGCTCTCTGGCTGCCGCAGCAGGACCCCACCTGGGATGCGTCCCCAGCCCCGGCTGCGGCGGCAGGGCGCGCCGACCTCCCAGCGTCCAAGAGCAGCTCTGGGGACCCAGGAGTTTACTGAACGTGGGTCCAGAACGGTGCCTGATCTCTGGCAAAAGTGGCCCAAAGTCGTAGCAGCAGAACAGCAGGTGTTCCAGAGCTTTGGGAAGGTGGCGGAAGGACACAGAAGCCTGCGCATGCGCGTCCCTTCTGCGTGAGGCTGCCGGCCGCAGGTAGTAAGAACTAAATGATGAAAAAGGGGTGGTGGCTGGTTACTAGGAGACCGGACGCTCACGTGGGCGTCGAGGCGCTGCGCGAACGTGCGCCTGCGCGGCGCGGACGGACCAGAAAAAGGCCTTTCCCAGGCGTCTGCTAAGACTGGAAAGTGGACCTACGCCTCGCTACGTGCGTGGGTGCGCGCGCAGGTCTTGTAATCCCCGCGAGAGTAAGGGTCCAGCCAGGTACGCGTGCGCACGGGGACGTAGGGCGCGCGGGACTGGAGCGGAGCGGAGTCCGAGAGGCGGAGGACAAGCCCGGTTCAGGTACGGAGCGTGAGGGCGGGGCCGGCGGCGCTAACCGCCCCCGCCCCCTCCTCGCAGCGTCCGGTCTCCCTCCACCTCCACCGGGGCGGGGGCCAGGTTGGTTTGGGTTGGGGAGGAAGGGGAAGGGGCGGAGGATGGAGGGGCGTGGGATCTGCGTCCCAGGCTGAGGCGCAGGCCTGCCAGTCGCCGGGCTGAGCTCTGAGGTCGGCGGGCGGAGAAGTCCGGGTAGGGACCTGGCGCTCCAGGTGGGAGCAGCGGTGATGCGCCGGGCTGGGCTCAGGCAGCTTATGGGTCCGAAAGCCTCAGAGAGGGCGGCTGCAGGAGGGAGCGTGTGGCGGGGTGGGGGCTGTGGGTGACCCCGAGGTAGGTGGTCACTGCCTGAGCTGCTGTGAGGGGCGGATCGTGCCGACTTGCGGCCCCGGGAAGCCCTCCAGGAGCGAACTTTTCTCCAGTGGCGGTTTCTTAGTAGCTTAGGGTTGAGCCCAGTTCCCGGGTGACCGCTCCGCGTCGCTTCCTGCGGCAGCTCTTCGCTTGGCTTGGGGGGAGACTGTTCGGGTTAGAAACGCTCTGCACTGGAGCTGAGAATTTGAAGTCAGAGATTTGGGAGTTCAGCCTGGCTTATCCTGACTCCCAGCTCCGCACTTCTAAGCCTGTCTGTAGACCTTGGGAGGTAAAGGGCCGAGATTACGTAGGCATTTGCATGAAAATCTCATATAATTTCAGTAGACATTGCACATAGGAAAGGCAGGGAAGCTGGCTTTTGTTTGAAAGAACAGTTGAGACGAATAACTCAGGCGATAACATGGACCTGATACCTAAATATGCATGGGAATACTTATTTTTTTTAATAGTCAAGGAAAGCGTCTTCCGGGACAGTTTGCAAAGATGACGGTGCCCCAGAGTTTTTCTCCTACTACATGCCCTTGTATCTCAGGATATTCGGTGTTTTAAATTTCCTCTACTGGCATTTCAACTACACTTTTTAGGAGGTAGGGTGGGATAGGGGTTACCTGTAAGGAAATAAATAGAGTAACAGTCGGTTTTTAAGTAAAAGAAAATAGGTTAGTTATATAATATAGAAGGAGAGTGTCACACCATTCAAATCTAATATTGATTCATCATTATTCTAGCTATTTATAAATTTGAGAATTGAATAAATGTGACTTACAGTCTGATAGTATGAACTGAAACAGCGATAGAAATGGAAGAAAAGTACTTGAGAGAGATTTTAGTGAAAAGATTAGTAGGATTTGATGGCCAACTAGATAAGTTGAGTCAGTGAGAGGAATTAGTAATAATAGTAATTAATAATAATAATATATAGCACTTGTTTTAGCCAGGCACTTTTTAAGTGCTTTACTTATGTTGATTTGTTTAATCCTCACAACAGCCCTTTGAGGCAAGTACTGTTGTTATTCTTATTTTATAGCTGAATCCATAGCCAGAGAAGTAACTTGCCTATAGTCAGTCATGCAGCTAAGAAGCAGCAGAACAAGCATGGTGAACATGCTAATGAACATGCTGATGAACATGCTCTTAACCACTGTGCTGTGTTACTTCCCAGTTGAGAATGATTGTGATTCTAGCTTGGATGTTTATGATAACAATTTGCTGTTTGCACCGTACTTTTACTTGCATTCTCTGAGATCTGTACAGGAACACAAGTTCCATTCATAGTCCCATTTAGGGATCGTGGGAATGTGGAAGATATTCAGGTGGCAAGCTAGGCATGGGCATTTCAGATACATTGATGTCTCTCCTTTTTTATTGCCTCCAAAACTAATGCAAGGAAAGTAGCAACTTTAATATGATAGCTCACAATTGTCAGATAGTCTCTTGGCCTCTTCCTACTTTTAATTTCTAGATTAGTCTCATAGGTAGTTTTATAGAATCCCCACTTGACTGTTGAGTTTACCGAAGAGAAGAAGGAAAATTCAATTTTATTTGCTTTAGTACACTGCTGTTTTATCAACCTCGACAAATTTTTATGACACCTTCCTATTATAGAAACAACTCTGTGCAGGTTGGGGGAGTACAGAGAGCTCTAGGACGTTGCTTGTTCCTAACATTCTAATGACCGTTTGAGAAAGATTTACATCCAGAAAAACCAAATAGCTACATAAATTGTTCTGTAACCAATATATACAGAAGTCTCACTGAAGAAGTGATCACTGATGGAGAAGACAGAAAACCTCCTAGAGAATGTGGAATTGAAGCTGAACCTTAGCAGTGTCTAGTTAAGTGTTGAAAAGGGTGAGGGCAAGGCTTATGAATAAAGATAACATGTTTCTGAATGTATAAAGAATGTGTGGAGTAGTTTGGAATAGTTTGTCTTTAATAGAGGGATTCTTGGAGGTGTCAAGTGGGAGATGAATTTGGCGATGTGGGAAGGGACCAAATTATGAAGTACTCTGAATGCTAGGCAGGTTTAGACTTTAATTTCCCTGAATTAATTTGGGCTGGGGCCTATTTTAAAATAAGAAGATGGAGAATAAATATTAATTCAGGGCTTGTTTTATGGGAATTTTATATGGGTCTAGTCTCTGTACTAGCCAAATAGAGATCACTGGGCAGCTTTTTAGAAATGCACCATTTCAGGCCTGTTGTGAATAAAAATCTGCATTTCTAACAAAGTTCTCAAGGGATTCCTATATTCACTAAAAATTGAAAAGTACTGCTATCGTGAGAAGTCATTTGATTCTGTTATTCTAAGTCAAATTTTTATAACTAGGAACATGCTTTTCAACAGAAACTGTGTAAGAAATGGTAGTTAGGATTTCAGCCTACCCCATAAAGGCCTAAATGACTCATAATTAGAAGTACTCTGTGGGATCTAATGCTTAAGTTGCAAGTGAGGCAGTAACTGCTGGAATGAAGAACAGAAAAGCAGCCTTGTGTTTTGTTTAGGGAAAGGAAAAAAGGGAGGTAAATCTATCACACTGCTAAGTGCTGAATTAGAGTGTTACGGGAAAAATCCTGATCCTGTAATTTCCCGAGATTTTGGAGAATAACAGCTGTGTTGCCAGGAGACACCTATGGTGCTTGTAGAAATTATCTCTCCTTAACATCAAGGCAGCCTAGAGTCAGGGAAAGAACAAATTATTTTCCTAAATTACACAATTTCTAAGATACATTGTCAAGTAAAACACAATGCAGAGTAGTAGGTATAGTATGTCAAAGTGAAATATCTTGTTATTTTTCCCATGTACAAATATGTGCATGGGAAAAATTCCTAGAAATGTAATTTATACAGAAGCCATGTGTATTTGTAATGTTGCTGGACACATAAATATTGTGTCAGTTTATACTGCCACCAGTTACGTATAAGTTACATATCCAACTATTTTCCTTGCCAGTGTGATGGCTTAAAAGGGTATTCAGTGTTGTTTTAATTTGTATCACTCTAAATGGTGAGACTGAATATTTTTAAATCAATGTAAAAGCCATGTATGTGAAATATCCATATTCTTTGCCAATTTTTCTACTAGGGTATTCTTTTTCCAGGAATTATTTATATATTAGGGAAGTCAGCCCTTTGTGATATAGCTAGCAAACCTTTTTGTTAATATACAAAAGCAACAACAGGTTGCTAATGGCTGCTATATTGGAAAACACAGGCCTAGAGGTCGACTACTTAATTTGCTGGCAACCAGATATGTCCTTAGTACATTGATTGCGAAGGGGATAGGATGGGGTATGCCTTTTTTTAAAAGCATGTTAAGTTGCCCAGCTGGTGTGGCTCAGTAGTTGAGTGTCAACCTAGGAACTACGGTTCGATTCCTGGTCAGGGCGCATGCCTGGGTTGCAGGCTCGATCCCCAGTGGGAGGTGTGCGGGAGGCAGCTGATCGATATTTCTCTCTCATTGATGTTTCTATCTCTCCCTCTCTCTTCCTCTCTCTAAAAAACCAATAAAAACATATAAAAAAAAATAAAAGCATGTTCAATATTGTAGTTTTATATTTGGAAAACACTCAGAAAAGTTTTATAACATAAAATTTTAAGAAAGTAAAGCTTGCTTTGCTGGTGTGACAAGGTTAGAAACAGTTGAAAATGTATCTAAGAATGTTGTTAATTTTTAAAATTTAAAAATTTGCTGGTGTGACAAGGTTAGAAACAGTTGAAAATGTATCTAAGAATGTTGATAATTTTTAAAATTTATTGATTGTTGTGAGAAATCACAAAGCTGTTTTTAATTGAATGCCTCGGTATTATGCCCATTCTTTCCACTAGGTTACCACCAAAGAACATAATTTTGGGACTCCCGTTTCTGAAGCTGAAAAATACCAGAATACTCTCCAGCTAGAATAAAAAGTGAGAAATCAAGATAAATTTATCTCTACACTGAAATTACAGGTTACATTTAATTTATATATGTATTTCCCTGAATTAATTTGGGCTGAGGCCTATTTTAAATTAAGAAGATGGAGAATAAATATTAATTCAGTGCTAGTTTTATGGTTTTTTTATGGGTCTCTAATCATTTCATATTTATCTTAACCATTTTGATACACATAGATTCAGAGTCAGTGAGTGCAAACTATGTGCCAAGTGTTGTATTAGGTGCTTTCAAGTACAAAATCTCACTTCTTCCCAGCCTTGTGAAACAGTGATGTTACTTCTGTTTTACAGACATGGAAGCTGAAGTTCCAAGAGGATAAAGAATTATGATATTGGACTAATGAGTGACAGAGCTAGGATTTCTCTGAGCTCCCAAGTTAGCTAAGATTTGAACCCAGTTCTCTGAACTCCAAATTCAGTATTGTTTGTCTTCTGGTGCCTGATCTGTGGTGTAGCTCTTAATAAATGCCATTAAAGGAAAGAGAGTCTTTTGGGAAGAAGGAGTAGACTTACTTCCCTATTTCTCCTACGAAGTACAGCTAAAACCCTGAACGTTACATATAAAGCAAGCAGAACACTGATAGGTGGGAAGAAGAAGGAAGACCGACTAGGGGCCTCAACACAGTGAATGACACGGTGAGTTCCTGGATTTTAGTTTTGTTCCATATATTCCAGACAGAGTGCTGGGAAAACTGGCCCTCAAAAACAACAGTGGGTGCAGACAAAGAAAGGTCTCAGAAAAGCCATCTCTCTCTCTAGCCAAAGGACTAGAAAAGGGACAGCCTAGCAAGGTAGACTACTTTTAAACAACACAGTAGAAAAACTATAGCCCCATTCCTGCCAGCAAAAGCTAAGCAAAGAGCCAAGACTACCTTTGCCAGGCTATAATAAGGATCCCCAGCTGCAGCTCATACACTACCCCCAACCCCTACCAAGTTCTCCATCCCAACAAGGTGATATCGAAGAAGGCTGAGTTGAGAACCAAGACTTTTGTACCCACAAGGCAGTAAGAGAAGTTCCCAACTTTGCACTGTCAGTGGAAACCACACAGGGAGCCTACACATCTATCCCCACATGGTAGTAAGAGGTGTCCCCTTTCCTCCTTGCTGGAGTGATGTCAGAGGAGACATACTGCAGAGTTAGGGCTTTTACCATAACCCAGCATTAACGAGTCCACCCCCCACAGTGGAGGACACATGAGAGCAGTAACAAGGCACCTCTGATCTTCCTAGCTGCGAGGTATCAGCAGAGGCCTAGCAAGGAGCCTGAACTTCCATCCCTGCCTAGGAATAACAGCAAGCCTCACCTTCTCTAGATGTCCATGGAAGCCTCGAGTAGAAATTGGACTTCATCCCACCTAGCAGAAACAAGGCAGTATTCCTCTTTTCTAGCTGGAGCAATGTCACAGGAAGCCTACTAAAACAGCAGCTGGAGTCTTAGAATGTCAAGTTTCAATAAAAATTAAAAATCATTCCTCATCCTAAGAATTAGGAAGATCTCAATTTCAATGAGAAAGGACAATCAAGATATGCCAACACAGAGATGAATTAGACATTACAATTATCTTAAATCAGACATCTTATAAATGCTTCAGCAAGCAATTTTGGGCATGCCTGAGACACACACTAAAGGAAATAGAAAATCTCAGCAAAGACTTAAAAGATAAAAAGAGCCAAATGGAATTTTGGAAGCAACTAAGTTCTTCAGTAAGTGAATGAATAAACAAATTGGTGCATCCATACAATGGAACTATAAAAAGAAATGAGTTATCAAGCCACAAAAACATAAAGGAACCTTGAAAGCGTATTGCCAATCTGAAAGGGTTATATACTCTGATTCCAACTATATTACTTGGAAAAGATAAAACAGAGACACAGAAAGATCACTGGTTGCCAGTGATTGATTGATTGATTGATTGATTATTTTTTAAATATATCTTTATTGATTTCAGAGAGAGAAAAGGAGAGGGAGAGAGAGAGATAGAAATAGCAATGATGAGAGAGTCATTGATCAGCTGCAGCCCGCAACCCGGGCATGCGTCCTGACCAGGAATCAAACCCCGATCGCCTGGATCCTAGGTCAATGCTCAACCGCTGAGCCATGCCCGGCTGGGCGTTGCCAGTGATTTAGAGGGAGGAAGTGATGAATGTAGCACAGGCGATTCTTAGGATAATGAAACTATTCTGTACGATACAATAATGATGAATACTGTCATCATATCTTTGTCAGAACCCATAGAATCTACAACCCAAAGAATGAACCCTAATGTAAACTATGGACTTTAGTTAATAATGTATCAATGTTGGTTTATCAGTTGTAACATGTACCACACTATTACAAGATGTAAGCAAGAGGGGAAACTGAATGTGTTTGGGGAGGCGGGGGGTTTACAAAAGATATGTGGGAAATCTCTAATTCCTGATCAATTTTTCTATAAACCTAAAAATGCCTATTAAAAAACAAAGTCTATTAAAAATGCATAGTATAAAATATTTCCAAATTATATATCTGATAAGGGATTAATATCCAGATATATAAAGAACTGTTACAGCTCAACAACAAAAATTCCCAGTTTAAAAATCGGCAAAGGGCTTGAATAGACATTTCTCCCAGAAACACAATTGGCCAATAAGCACCAACCACTAAAGAAACGCAAATTCAAACCACAATATTACTTCATACCCATCAGGATGGCTATTATCAAAACAAAGCACCACTCCTCCCCCCAGGAAATAACAAGTATTGGTGAGGATGTGGAGAAACTAGAGCCCTGTACATTACTAGTAGGAATGTAAAAATGGTACAGCCATGTTGAAAAAGTTTAGTAGATCCTCAAAAGTTAAATACAGAATTTATAGTATGATCCTAGCTATTCCATTCCTAGGTATATCCTCAAAAGATTAAATGCAGGTCCTCAAACAGATATTTGTACACCAATGTTCATAGCAGCAGCATTCAAAGCAGCAAGGGGTAGGAACAACCCATGTTCATCAACGGATGAATAGATGAAATGTAGTACATACAATGGGATATTATTTAGCCTTAAAATGATGAAATTCTGATACAATGCTACAACATGGATGTGCCTTGGAAATATGCTAAGTGAGATAAGCAGGCGAAGGAGGGCAAATATTGTATGGTTCCACTTACACGAGGTGCCTAGAATAGGAAAATTCATGGGTTTTGTTTCATGAGTACAGAATTTCTGTTTGAGATGATGAAAAAGTTCTGGGAGTGGATATGGAACGGGTGCACAATATTATGAATATAATTAATGCCACTGAATTGTATACAAAAAATGATTATAATTGTAAGCTTTATGGTATGTGTATTTCACCACAATAAAAAATAGTTAAAAAATACAGTAACTGAAATTAAAAATTCAGTGTTTTCAAACAACAAAATACACAGGAGAGAGGAGTGAGTTAATGAACATGCGAACAGAAACATAGAAATTACCTGAACAACAGAGAGAAAATAAATTGAAAAATGAACAGGAACAGAGCAGGTTGAACCATAGCAAAAGATACAACATTTGGATCATTGTAGTTGCAGCAAGAAATGTAGGAAAGAGTGAGGCTGAAAAAGTATTTGAAGGAGTAATGGCTAAATATTCCCCAAATTTGGAAAAAGACGTAAGACAGATTGAAGAAGGTGAGTGAATACCTACCGGGAGTCTTCCAAAGAAACCCATGCAATGCACTTAATATTTAAACTTGTGAAAACTAAAGACAGAAAAAAAGTTGCTGAAAGAAACCAGAGAAGCAATTCATTACCTAGAGAGAAAGATCAGATGACAGCAGATCTGAAAACATGGGGGTCAGAAGGAAGTGGCACAACATTTTTCAAGTACTGGAAGTAAAGAATTGTCAACCCAGTATTCTGTTTCCACGAAAGTATCCTTTAAAAATGAAGGGAAAATCAAGACATTCTCAGATGAAGAAAACGAAAAGAATTGGTTGCCAGTAAAGCTGCCCTAAAAAAATAGGGAGCCTTGGCTGGTGGCTCTGTTGGAGCATCATCCCCTACACCAAAAGTTGGTGGGTTCAATTCTCAATCGGCCCATGTGGGAGGCAACTGATCCATGTTTCTCTCTGACATCAATTTTCTCTTTCTCCCTCTCTCTCTCTCTCTCTTAAAAAAAGGAAAAAAATCAATAAAAACTTATCCTCAGGTGAGGATTGAAAAGAAAAATGGCAAAAGGCGTAAAAGAAGGAATCTTGGAAGAATAGAAGGAAAGGAAGAACAACATTTAGAGCAAAAATAGGGGTAAATGCAGTAGATTTTTTTTTTCTAGTTTTCTAAATTAGGTTTGTCAAATGTAGTTCTTGATGCATATAGAGGAAATATTTAAGACAATTATTTTATTAATAGAGGAAGGTAAAGAGACATGGAGGTGGTAAGGTTTTACAGTTCGCTTTAACTGGGAAAAGTAGACTGAAAAATTACGAATGTATAATGTAACATCTAGAGCAACCATTAAAAAGCCATACAGAGATATGTACTAAAAATCACTGTAGATTCAAAACAGAATTCTAAAAAATGTTCAAATAACCCACAGGAAGGCAAGAAAAACTAAACAAAAAACACACAAAACCAATGAACAACAAAGTCACAACTTGAATCATAACAAGAGTAATTACATTAAATGCATATTGTCTAAATATACCCAATTAAAAGATGGAAACTGGTGGAGTGGATTAGAAAACGTGACCTAGCTTTATGATGTCTACAAGAAATTACCTTTCAGTATAATGATATAACTAGGTTGAAAGGTACATAGACCTGAAATAAAGAAAAAAACTTTCCATGTGTGAAGATGAAATGATTATCTACTTAGAAAATTTAATAACATCTGCAGTAACAAAACCAGAACTAATAAATGACTTCAGCAAGGTCAGAATACAAGGCAAACATATTAATTACATTTATATATATTAGCAATTAACATGTGGCAATCGAAATTAAATTGCAGTACTATTTACAATTACTCAAATAGAAAATGGAATCATTAGATGTAAATCTACCCCCCTGAGCCTAGGGCAACTGAACCGGCTTCTGCAGAGGAGACCAGGCTGTACCCTGCAGCAAACCCCCTTAGTGGGACTAGAGTCGGAGACTCTGGCAGAGACTGAAGAGTTTGGCTTTGAAGCAGGCACTAATTTTCCCTCATTGAGTGCCTGACTGTGTAATCCCCAAGCAGGGAGCCCACTAGCCCGAGCTAGGCTAGCCTGGGTTAATCCTACTGACCCTCTTCAGAAGGCTCTTCAGGAAGACCAGGCAACCTCAGGGCGGAGATGGAATAGCTGACAGGTGGAGGGGGACCTCAGGGAGCCTTGGTCTGACCACAGATCTGCCCTGACCTCTAAGCTGGAAGAAGCCCACCCGTTTATACAGATTGTCCCCCGCCCCAAGGTCTAGTAGGTGCACACATAAACTAAGAGCAGAGTGGTAGCTATAGACAGCCCAAGGCCAGTTACACACAACATCTGACAGTGCCCTGCATCTGAAACCCACACATGAGGACTCAGAATCAACACAGCTAGAGCACCCAGCTCAGGACATCAAGGAGACTGTACCACTAGGTCCCACAGAAGGCCTCCCCACCAACACTAGGAGTCATAGCAGTTCTATCTTATACATAGAAACAAACACAGAGAGACAGCCAAAATAGAGAATCAGGCCCCAAGTGAAAGAAAAGGAGGAATCTCCAGAAAAAACTAAATGAAATGGAGGTGATTTATCAGAAATAGACCTCAAAGTAATGGTTATAAGGATGCTCAAAAGCATGAAAAAGGACATAGAAACCACAAAAAATAGAAGAATGCTATATCTGAAATACAGAATACAGTACTGCGAGGAATAACAAGTAGGCTGGATGAAGCAGAGGAGCAAATTAACAAATTAGAAGACAAGATAGAAAAAAAATCAGAGCAGTAAAGGAAAGATAATTAAAAAGCAGGAGGATCCCTGGCTGATATTGCTCAGTTGGTTGGGCATCATCCCATGCACTGAAAGGTTGCTGATTCAGCTCCTGGTCAGGGCACATGGCTGGGTTGTGGGTTCAATCCCCTGTGGGTGGGTGGGTGGGTGGGTGGCAGAAGTCAGCCAATTGATGTTGTGCTCTCACAATGACATTTCTCTTCCTCCCTCTCTAAAAATTTATTCTTAAAAAAAAAAAAAGAGCAGGAGGATGGTTGAAGGGAACTTTGGGACACCGATAAACATAACATCCACATCATAGGGGCACCATAAGGAGAAAAAAGCAAGCAAGAGAAAGAGAACCTGTTTGAAGAAATAATGACAGAAAACTTCCCTAGCCTGGTGAAGGAAAATGTTACACAAATTCAGGAAGCACAAGGAGTTCCAATCAAGATGAACCCAAACAGACCCACACCAAGACACATCAGAATTAAAATGGCCAAGGTTAAAGACAAAGAGAAAATCTTAAAGGCAGCAAGAGAGAAATGGTCATTTATTTACCTACAAGGGAGTTCCCATAAAGTTCTCAGCTGATTTCTCAACAGAAACACTTCAGGCCAGAAGGGATTGGCATGAAGTATTTAAAGCAATGAAGAGCAAGAACCTGCAACTGAGACTGCTTTATCCAGCAAAGCTCTCATTTGAAATAAAATGTGAAATAAAGAGCTTCCCAGACAAAAGAAGACTAAAGGAGTTCATTACCAGTAAACCAGCATTGCAAGAAATGTAAAGGGATTGCTTTAAAAAGAGGAAATGGAGAGAGAGAGAGAAACATAGGCATAAAGAAAAAATGGCAATAAAGAAGCACCTATCCATAGTAACCTTAAATGGATTCAGTGCTCCAATCAGGAGACATAGGATAGCTGAATGGATAAGAAAACATGACCTCTCAATATGTGTAACTTTTCCTTCACCAGGTTAGGGAAGTTTTCTGCCATTATTTCTTCAAACAGGTTCTCTATCCTTTGCTCACTTTATCTATTTCTGATACCCATATGATGTGGATGTTTTTACACTTGATGTTGTCCCACTACTCACGCTCCCCTGCTTTATTTTTCTCTGTAACATTTTCCTACTACTTTATTCCTCCCTCACTCCAGCCACACTAGCCTCCTTACTACTTCTTGGAATTTAGCACACATCTTTTGCCTTAAGACCTTTCCTACAGGCTGTATCTTCTACCTGGAATGTTCTCCCAGATTTTTATATAGTTGATACTCTCTCTCCTTTAAGTCTTGCTCAAAGGGCTCCTTTCAATGAGGACTTCTTCAATTACCCTATTTAAAATTCCAGCCTGTTCCTTCATAAATACTCCCAATATCCTTAACTCTGCTTTTTTTATTCTATTTTACTACATAATTTATTTGTTGGGTTTATTTTTTATTGTCTACCCAGTTGGAATATAATATCCCCAAAGGCAGGGATCTTGGTGTGCTTTGTTCACTTTTTTAATGTCAAGTGCCTAGAACAGATGTGAGTGCTCATTATATATATTTTTAATGACACAGTCACTATCGGACATATATTTTACCTAATATATTTTGTTTTTCTCTTTTCAACTAGAATGTCAGCTCTGTGAGGGCAGAGGCTTTTGTCTGTTATATTCACCTCCATACCTAGTATATAACACAAGGTCAGGCACATAGTAGGTCCTCATTAAACAATTGTCAAATAAATGAACACACTTGATTAGCATCTTTTCACTTGGGCCAGTTTTTCAGAGTGGAATCAGCATTGTGTGTTTTTATATGTAAAGTAATGTCTATTAAAAATTTCAGTCTATATAAAATAATGTCTACCATAATCATACTTTGCTATAGCTAGACATAATCCATCTTTCTCAGTTTATATATTATTAGTTTTCTTCTATCTTCATCTAGGATATTTGTGTATAAATTTATTTTTTACAAGAATGTATCATACTAAAAATTTTAGGGCATGTTGAGTTTTTATACTAATGTAGTATGGAAATCTTTACACATAAAATTCAATATATGGGTTGGGCAAAGATAGGTTTACAGTTGTGAGAACGCAAAACAGTTATTATTAATTGGTGTATTATTTATTTGTATTATAAATGTAAACCTACTTTTGCCCACCCCTGTATATCCATTTTTTAAGTTTCTACACAGTAGTATAAATTAAAGCATTGAAAATTGTCTACCCAAATAACTATATATGAGCTTATCCAAACTATACATAAGTTATGTCGCATACTATAACACCCCTTAATATTTTCATAAAAATATTGCCAGAGAAATCTTATAAAAGTACTTTGGTCAAAAGTAATTTTTAAATGTGCTATATTTTCAATATATTTAAAATATAGTACATTTTAGTTTAGAATAACAAAGGAGAGGTTTATTAATTGAAAAATAAATTTATTAAACTAATTTGCCAACTTTTATCCATGTAATGTGTTTAGAGCATAGCTTTCGATAAATGTTTAGTAGCCACTCAGAATAACCTGCCAAGAATGGGTGGTCCTCTTTGTTAATATGTATGTTTTTAAATTTTGATTGATTCATTTTAGAGAGAGGAAGAGAGAGAAAGAGAGGGAGAGAGAGAAATTTGTTGTTGCACTTATTTATGCCTTCTTTGGGTGATTCTTGTATGTGCCATGACCAGGGATTGAATCGGCAACCTTGGCTTATTGGGATGATGCTCCAACCAACTGAATTACCCAGCCAAGGCTAACTTGACAACTTTTAGCGAAGAGCTTTACAGCTTTGCGTAAAAACATAGTCACTGTCCTCTAGGAACATACAATTTAGTCATATACTAAATATATAACTATGGGCGGCTATACTGTAAGACTGGGTGTGTTCTATATCATAAAACTGATACAAACAGTTTTTGAGGGTTGGATTGAACTAAACTATTACAAGAGTTCAGAAGAAAATCACTTCTGACTATAGTGGTTTGGGAAAGCTTTTATAATCTTCAGGATTATAATAAGTATTAACATTTTTTTCCTGTTTGTAGGAAGTAATTTGGTAAAATATAATCAATATTTTATACAAAACATTAGATAATTTAAAGGAACTGTTATATTTCATCATTTTTTTTTTTTTTTTACCATCACAGATAGGTAAACATAAAGAGGTAGAGTATCTTTTCTTTGCAAAATATTCACTGTCTGCATGTTTTTATTTTTAAGTGGCTTACTTTTTTATGTTCTCTTTCCAGTTAAATCAGCTTAAACATTTAAAATCCAAATAATTTTTTTCTGGCTTGATTTTCAGATTGAATTCATTTGACAGCAAAATAATATGA
Source organism: Miniopterus schreibersii (assembly GCF_964146895.1). NCBI lineage: Eukaryota > Metazoa > Chordata > Mammalia > Chiroptera > Miniopteridae > Miniopterus > Miniopterus schreibersii. The sequence continues at coordinate 29,502,045 of NC_138119.1, forward strand.
TTGTATTGGAAGATACAATAAAAAGACTTAGATCTGTAAGTACATTTTTTTCAAATATATGTTAAGGAATAATTTTTATTTTGTTAGTGTAGTAAAACTACAAAAAATTGAACATATGTTTTGACTCTCATGAATTTTGTGAACAATAAAAAATGTTGTGTTCTATAATCAGCCCTCTCTGCTTGGTGCACAAGGGTGCTCCCATCTATACGAGCAATGCTATTCTTGCTCCATTTCATCATTACTCATTTCTCTCCTAGAGGTGGAGAGAGCTTTTGGTTAGTTTTATTAATGCCCTTAGCTGTTAATTGACTTAAAATGATAACTGAGTAATATAACTGAGTAACTCAAAATATGAGTTTGTCTACACATTAACTTGTATTCTTAGTAATAAATATCTGTAGGTCAAACTTTGTTGTTTTAATTCTAAGTAATACCTTTTTTCTTTTTTAAATATATCTTTATTGATTTCAGAGAGAGGAAGGGAGAGAGATAGAAACATCAGTGCTAAGAGAGTCACCATTGATCGGCTGCCTCCTGCACACCCCCACTGGGAATCGAACCTGCAACCTGGGCATGTGCCCTGACTGGGAATCGAACCATGATCTCCTGGATCCTAGGTCAGTGCTCAACGTCTTAGCCACGCCCGGCCGGGCAGTAATATCTTTTTGTTATCCAACAATGTGAAATGAAAACTGCTCTGTTTAGACATTTTAATGCTATTATTTAAAATATTTGAAACACCTTCTCTGTAAGTATATCTGTCATTTCCTCCTAATATTGCTTTGGTAAAATAAATGTCATAAAATAAATGTTTCCAGCATTCATTTAAATTATTCATTCCTTGAATAATTAGTGAACAAAACTTAGATCTATACAAGTTATTCTAAGTAAATTAATTTTATTTCTAGAATTAATAGAAATAACTAATAGAAGCAACTAGATCTGTGGACATTCCTGGCCTCTGAAATTTCTTTACCATTTTTTTCTGCAAAATTATTGAGCAAATTTAGGAGTACTTTTAGTTAAATAAAAATATAGAACATTCAGTACTGCAAGAAAAGAAAGAGCCCAGCCAGGTGTGGCTCAGCAGCTGAGCATCGACCTAGGATCCAGAAGATCAAGGTTCGATTCCCGGTTAGGGCACATGTCCAAGTTGTGGGCTTGATCCCCAGTTGGGGGCATGCAGGAGGCAGCCAATCAATGATGACTCTATCATCATTGATGTTTCTCTCTCTCCCTCTCCCTCTTCCTTCCTCTCTCTGAAATCAATAAAGATATCTTTAAAAAAAATAAAAGAAAGAGATGTAACTGCTTTCTTAAAAGTATGATTTTTTAAAAGTTATTTTCAGAACACCACATTTATTGTTTTTAACAGTTCTTTTTGTGTTCAGCTTCATGTAGTAAATGATGCTGTAGCTTAGCTTGAAATAATGGCCTAATTTTTTCCTCCCTGGCAAGGTAATTTTAGAGATTGAAAAAGCACAAAATAAATCTCCTTCCAGACTTGATTCCTTTGTCAAGAATTTAGAAGCAGACAGAGATTACTACAAGAGTGAAGCTCAAAACTTGAGAAAGATGATTAGAAGTAGATCTGAAAGCCCAAGACACCCCTCTCCATCTTCCTGGGTAGGTTTTTGCAAAATTATAAATATTTGGAGTTTGTTGCTCAAACACTGACTTTTAGTCTTTGATTTACCTGGAAATAATTCAGGTTGATTGGCATGAATTGGTATATTAATGAGACTGAAAGACAGAGGTCTCTTTGATGGATCATCAACATTGATTCTTTATCCCCAGAATCAGTTGTGGTTGGGAGGTAATCAGACAAATGTGGAGCAGTTTGGGATGAAGCTGTTTAAAAGAGAGGTGACTTTGGCCTGGGCAGGGTAGCTAAGTTGGTTTGAGCCTCGTCCTGATACGCCAAGGTTGTGGGTTAGATCTACTGTCAGGGCACATACAGGAAGTAACCAATGAATGCATAAATAAATGGAACAACAGATTGACGTCTCTCTCTCTCTCTCTCTCTCTCTCTCTCGCGCGCGCGCTCTCTCGCTCTCGCTCTCTCGCTCTTTCGCTCTCTCCCTCTCCCTTCCTCTCCCTCCTTCCCTCTTTCCCTCCTTCCTCCCTTTTTTCCTCTCTCTTTCTAAAATCAATCAATAAAAATTTAAAAGAAATGATTTTTAAACTTTCTTTCATCATTTCCTTTCATTATATAGTCATGTTTGCTTAAGTAGAGACTGTACTGCCATCAGTAGTACTTTTCTATTTGTACTACAGGTCAAAGAAGAACTTCAAATTTCTTATATAATAATTACAGGGTACAAACTGTGATGTAGAACTTTTGAAGACAAGAGACCATGAAGAACTTAAATGCGTGCTGGAAAAATATGAGCGTCATTTGGCAGAAATTCAGGGTAATATCAAGGTTCTTACATCTGAAAGAGACCAGACCTTTTTTCTTTATGAACAGGTAAAGTTGTCTTAAGGAAACAAAATATGTAAGTAATAACAGTTTATTCTAGAGATATATAATTCTTTAGCTATGCTTAAATCTGCCAATCAAATTAATTTAACTACCATTTGGGAACTAACTTTGCTCTTAAGATATTTTTAATGAAATATAATATATTTCAAATACAGTATATGTGTACACACACATGTGTGTTATTCCCATACCCATAAAAGGTCATATACATGCAAAGAGATAGTCTGGTTTTTGGAACAGGAAATGGGGAAAATGTTAAATGAAAGGGTATAGTGAGTTCAAGGTAAAAAGATTTGGGTTTGGGGATTAAAAAAATACTAACACATCATTTTGATGTACTATCAATCACTTTAGAAACTGCTATATAATTTGTTTAATTTCAGAGAGTAAAATCAGTTTGTAGTTTATCTCAATTTTTAGCTTAAAATTAATTAGTTTCTTTACTCAACAAATATTAAACCCCATACATTACCAACATAATTTCATTTAGAATATCAAATCTTATTAAGAATTATAACAACTTTGCAGGGTTATGGGCATGCTACTCTGAGAGAAAAATGATAGGATGCAGATTCTGTTTTGTTGGTTTCTTTTTTAATTTTAGTTTTAAAGTTCACCTTAATGGATTTTATTTTAGTTTGAAGTCAACCTTAATTATCTGTTTTTAAATAACTAAAGCAACTTTGGATATCATGATTATATGGCCTGTTTGCTTCATTTCATGTATGAGAAGGCAGGTCTAATAAGGCTAACTGATTTGCCCAAGAACAGCAATATTCATAGTACAGATGTTATGACTCCTGTTTGGGTCTGCTCTTTGCCATTTAATTAAGCTTGTTGAAGATGTATTGGCCCATATGGAAATGGAACAGTCTCGGCATACATCTTAATATGTAAAATAAATGCCCAGTGTATGTCATAGCATGGAATCCTTTTGGCTAAATCACATCACAGTACTGTTTTCTTTCACACTCTAATCTCAATCTTGATAATTTCTTCTCAGCAACGTTTTAATGAGATTTTAAACATTAGCTATGTAATGAGTGGTAGATAATATTCTCTTCTATAACTAGCTTTCTTATTTTTAGTTTGAGCAGTTTAAAAAGTGACTACCACTTCTAAGTGTGTGGGGTAATTGCTTTGCTCTGATTAGAACTCCCTGGTGTCTGTGCCATGAAACCTAAGTCAGTGTATGTACTCATGATTATAAGACCGTGACCGCTAAGGGGCAGGAAAGTCTCTTAATGAGAAGCCTGTGTGCATTAGTTCATAAATAGGCCAGACGATACTGTAAAAAGAAAATAAGTGGACATTTTTATTTATGGTGATCAAGGAAATCTTTGCTAGACGATGTAGAGTTTGAGAACTGAGGGGTGGATGAATGGGGTTTCTATTATCTCGAAAGGGGTATGAAAGAACATTTAGGACTGAAGGAATGGTGTGAGGCAAACGATAGACAGGAAAAGTCAGCAGATAAGTGGATCAGCTAAAGACTAGAGTCGAAGGTGTGTGTCAGTGGAGGAAGGGGCACTGAGGCTTGAGAGGTAGAGTGGACTAGAGCAGGAGACTGCAGACTTTTTCCTTGAAGGCCCAGTTAATAAATATTGGGCTCTGCAGGCCATGTGATCTCTGTCACAGCTATTCAGCTCTGTTTCTATGGCACAGAAAGCATCCACAGACAATATACAAATGAATAAGTTTGCTGTGTTACAATATAAAATTTTATTTATGAACACTAACATTTGAATTTTACATTATTTTACCTGTTATGAAATATTTTTATTCTTTTGATTTTTTCCCCAACCATTTAAAAATGTAAAAAACATTATCAGCTTATAGACCTACAAAAAACAGTTGGCAGGCTGGATTTGGCCTGTGAGCCAGTGTGGTTTAGCAGCTTCTGGACTGTATGGTGGAGGCTGTTCACTGGGCCTTACAAAGGGTTTGTACTTTGCCTTATAAGCAATGGGCAGTTTATAATTTTAAAGCAGAAGAAATAAGACCAAAGCCACATTTTTACAATTTCAACCTGGTAACAATTTTATATTATTTCATACATCTTTATGTATTACCTTTTTATATAACAATTTCTCCTTCAAGAGAACCGGAGGAGGGAGAAAACATGGACTCTTTAGAAGGCTGTTACAGTAGTCCATGCATGAGGCATTAAGGGACTAAGCTAAGATGCTATCAAAGAAGACTTGACAAGATTTGATTCAAGCACAAAGGAGAGATGAATGGAAATGTTTGACATTCTGTTTTGACTGCCTGAAGAATTGTGGTAATAGAAAAAGAATGAGGAAAGTCATTGGTGATTTGACGGAAAAGATGAGCTTAGTTTCAGAAAGATGGAGTACATTCACAGGTTGTAGTTGCCATCAGGCCGTAAGAAATGTGGTACTGGAGTGGGGAGAAAAGCAAGAGCTGAATATGTAGATTTAGAAGTCACCTGCTTAGAGGTGACTTTTGGGCCTTCAGAGTGAATGAGGTCTCTGAATGCAAAAGCTGTAAGTACAGGATCTTGGGAAGCTTTATTCAATTGGCAGAGGAACCTTTGAAAGAGAGAAAGAAGACAGGAAATTAAGGCAGAACAATGTTATAAGACCAAGGAAGGAAGAAATTTTAAGGAAGGAGTTGAAAACAATGTCAAATGTTGTCACAGTATCAAGAACTGGAACTGAGAAAAGGCCATTAGATTTGGTGAGGTTATTAGCTGTAATTCTGCAAAGAGGTGGATGTGAAAGCCAGGTTACCACATCCTGGGATGAGAAAGTGGGTAGTAAGGAACAGGCCATTGTGCAGACACTTAAAAGAGAGAAAAAAAGAGTCATAGGATGGTAAATGGACACAACAGGATTAAGTGACAGTTTTTCATGATATGGAAATCCTGTGCATGGCTGAAGTCAGGGAGAAAGAGCCAGTGGAGAGAGTGCTATTCAAAGTGAGGAAATAATTATAATTGAATCAGGGGTATCTTAGAAGACACTTTAGGAGAGGAAGTCCAAGATTCTGGTGAAGGCTTAGCTTTGGGAATTGGGAAGTAACATGTCTTCCTCTGAGATTTGAAGACTAGCTGAATAGATGGTGATTATAATCTAGAGGAAGGAAGCTAAGGACTTAAGCCACAAAGTAGGATCTGATCATCTGCAGATGTAGAATAGATTTGAAACCGAGGATGGTTGAACAGTATGTAGAGAGTATGTTGGGTTGTCAGTAAGGATTGGTGGGCCTTTCTATCAGGGTAAAGGTAGCTAGGACATGACTATGGCATGTACATTTATGTAGAGAAAGACTAGAACACTATGATAATATTTATTAAACCAGTATTCTTCCTGAATTGTGCTGAATTCATGTTTGTATCACAAAATGAAGTATACCATATAAATTTTCTAGTAAATCATTTTTATCTTGCTTTGACCACCTCCAAATTTATTTAAAAATTTTTTTGGCAAAGATATTGTAAACCAAACTTCTATTTGTATATATCTATTTGCATTTTGGGGGACATCATTTGCATTTATTTGTATAAAGTCAAAATTATGCCATTATCTTACTCCATGCATATTGATAATAGGTTTGAATTTATGTTTGTTCTAGAGCTTGTTAAATAGGAGGCTATCTATTTAAATAATAGGCACAGGAAGAAATTGCTCAACTTCGACAAGAAATGATGAAAAGCTGTCAGTCTCCTAAAACAACAACAGCACGTGCCATCCACTGGCGGGTGGAGACTGAAAGAGATGTAGCCTTCACTGATTTACGAAGAATGACCACAGAACGAGATAATCTGAGGGAAAGGCTAAAGGTTTGAAAGAATTTTATCTTTATGAACATTTGTGAAACACAATGCAGTGACATTGAAAGCACTATTTTTGTTGTTGTTTTACTATATTGCCCAAGAGACAGCATTTAATGAAAAGGCTCACTTGGAACAGAGGATAGAGGAGCTGGCATGTACAGTTCCTAAAGTAAAGAAAAATCACTTTTGCACTTCTGGCTGTAAATTGTCAGTGGCTTTCCCCTTTTCCTTTTTGTCTATGTTCGGAGAAGTTCTTTTATTTTTCTAAGATAAGGTTTGTAATCCTAAAATATTTAAGGTGGAATATATGGTGTAAATTGTTAATTCTTCATTGTTTATTTCCTTCCAAAAATGTGAGTAAAATATTTTTTATGTTAGGCTGCAAAGTGTGTTCTTTTTTAAAAAGACATTAGGGATGCATTCTCAGGGATTTTAGCAAATTTTTCATCTCCCTATTTCATTAAAGATAACATTGCCAGATACAGGCAAACTCAATTTTTCTACCTAAAGAGTAGCTAGAGTAGAAAAAAATTATGATGAAATGAAAATAATGAGAAAAATATATGTAAATGAATTTAAATGTGAAGCACCACCTTTTTTACTAACCAAGGATTTAAGATGTTATGGATATATGAAATGTTATTACTATATAAACAGAATTAAGAGAATTTGACTTTCTGTTACCAAAATTAATTAATATATTATGTTGATATAATTGTAACTGAACAAAAAAATGGAGGTTCGGCTGCCTGACACAATGAAAGCCAAACTTGTGAGGCCTGTGCTGGTGCAAAAGGAAAGAGGTTTTCTTCAGGAGCCACATGGCCTGGGAGAATGTCAGACTCCCATTTCAAATCTCCCTTCCTATTCAAGCCTGTGGTTCTTATAGGAATAAAGAGGGGAGGGCTCTTTTTTTTTAATACAATTATCTTGATAGCTTTTGGCATGCTTGGGCCCCATCCATTCATCTTTCTAGCTTTTGGCTACTCAGTGTAAGAACTTCCTCCTGTGCCATTTTGGCCAATGAGGGAGACTCTCTGGTAACATAATGAGTTAAAAAAAAATGGGGGAAAAAAATTCCACTTTAGAGCTATAATTTGTTAATGTTGGGCAACAAATAAGGATTTTTTTTCCAAAAGGGTATGTATGCTAAAGTGAAATTGAACCAGATTGAAAATATAGATGGATATACTATTCTTGTTCCTACTCCACAATATCTTGTCCATACAGCCTCCCACAATGTTCAAGTCTAATCTGATCATCTCATCCTATAAATCTTGTCATATACTAGTTTTTACAAAAAGAAGGCGTCTCTTTAGGAAGATCACTAAGACTTTTTAGTGATGGCAGTAATCTTGTCATTCTACTTGTATAGCATGATGATGAATGTATGGAGCAAATGTCAAATATGACTTTGATGAAGAAAACCATAACCACTGTGGAAAAAGAAATGAAATCACTAGCAAGAAAGGCAATAGATTCAAAAAGTGAACTTGGCAAACAAAAAGCAGAGAATAATTCTTTGAGGTAAACCAATTAGCCTTTGCACAACTAATAGTTTATTATAAATAACTCTGCTTTTTGTAGTGTTTTTTATAATGATAATTAAGTTATTTGTTGACTTTAATTTTGGGGAGGGTTATTACAAAACAGTTGTAGGAACCTCAGCACACATTAAATGATTCCCCCAAGATCGATCACAGATTGTTAATGCCACACTTAACCAGGACTCAAACTTTTAGTAATCTCAATCTTATGTTTGCAGAAAGCCTCAATGTTTAACAAAAATATTCTTGGTACAGAGCATGTTTGACTTTGGTATTTGATTGTTAATTTACCTTTATAACTTAAATTATGTTCTGGGGTCTGAACAGTGTAAGAATACATAAAGCACAGGTTTTATAGTAGCTTAGAAAAAGGGTGGTTTTGAATATAATAAAAAGTCATAGCAGAATAATAGGAACATGTACTAGAACTTATTAATTGAATGTCAGGTACTGTGCTTAGCCCTTCCTACATACTGATAGGGTAGGAGAAGAAATTCCAGTAAATCAGCCTACAGGCGTAAGTATAAGGGAATAGGTTTTTGAAGACCTCCATGCTAGTGGTTTTGTTTTCCTTTTAGTACCTGTTGATGTGAAAAATAAAGGTTTTATAGATGCAGGAAGGTTGAATTTTCAGTGCATCTGTGAACATCTGAAAAATAGTAGTTCATGTGAGTGTGAAACAAATGACTAAGTTACAGATAATACTTGATTCACATATGAGTTTCCAGAGTCTTCTCTTTCATCTTTCAACACTCTGTGGTACATACATTGGAATCACTTGTCAGGATAGAAAGCTACTTGACTGCTTCTCTTCATTTATTTTCAATTTCCTGCTTAAAAGGATATTGCAGCCTTAGGTAAAACAAAAATAACAATCAAATATAACAACATCAACAAAGAAAACCTTGGAAAATAGAGAAAAGTGTAAAGAAAGTTTAAATTACCCATGATTCCATAACCCAGGGAAAACTATTATTAATATAGATCTGTTTCTAACCAGAAGTATTTTTATATGTGTGTATATAAGCTTTCTATGTAATTGCCATCATCCTATAGTCAGTTATGTATTTAAGCAATTTCACTTAATGGTGTACCATTAGCATTTCCCCATGTCATTAGAAGTTCTTTGAAAGCATTTTCGTAGTTTCTTAAATTTTCTAACAGATAAATGTATAATTGGAGATTTTTTGGTGTACATTTGTTTTAATAGTATTATTGAAGTATAATTGACAAAGATGTGCAGTAAACTAGCACATATTTAAAGTGTTCAGTTTGGTCATTTTTGACATATGTATATACCTGTAAAACCATTGTCACAATCAGAATAGCAGCCCTAACCATTGCTCCCAAAAGCTTTCTCATGCCCTTCTGTAACCTGTCCCTGCTTTGCTAGTCCCTAGGCAACCACTGATTTGCTTTCTGTCATAGAAATTTGTATTTTTTAAAATAATATATAAATGAAGTCATACAGTATACTTTTGTCAGGCTACTTTCACTCACCATAATTATTTTGAGATTTTTTTATGTTGTCACATATAATCAAGAGTTAATTTCTGTGTATCACTGAGTAGTATTCCATTGTATGGATATGTCAAATAGACATTTTGGTTATTTTCAATTTGGGGTAAAACAAATAAAACTGTTATGAATGTTCTTATGTAAGTCTTTGTGTGGACATATGCTTTTATTTCTCTTGGGTAAGTACCTAAGAGTAGAGAGAGCAGCTGAGTCATATAATGGATATATATTTAACTTTAGAAGAAACCATAACTTTTCCAAAGTGGTTGTACTATTTTATTTTACATTTGCACCACCAGTGTATGAATGTTCCAGTTGTTCCATATCCTCACCAGCACTTGGTGTGTGGTATCTTAATTTTAGGTATTTTCATTTTAGGTATGATTTCAATTTGTCCTTCCTAATGACTAAAGATTTCAAGCATTTGTTCATGTGCTTATGTACAATACATGTATCTTCCTTAGTGCCTGTTCAAATCTTTTGCGCACTTTTCTTGAGTTGTTTATACTCTTATTAAGTCATTAAAGTTATTTCTGTATTTTAGATATGTCCATCGTCAGGTATGTGTTTTGCAAATATTTTCTCCCAGTCTGTGGCTTGTCTTAACATTGCGTTTTAAAGAGCATATGGGCCAGCCGGGCGTGGCTCAGCGGTTGAGAATTGAACTAGGATCCAGGTGATCGGGGTTCGATTCCCAGTCAGGGCACATGCCCGGGCTGTGGGCTCGATCCCCAGTCGGGGGCATGTAGGAGGCAGCTGATCAATAACTCTCTCATCATTGATGTTTTTATTTCTCTCTCTCCCTCGCCTTTCCTCTCTCTGAAATCAGTAAAGATATATTTAAAAATAAAATAAAAAGCATATGTTCTTGATTTTGATTAAGTGAAATTTATTGATTTTTAAAAACATGTATCCAGCTTTTTGAGTTCTTTTAAAGAAATCATCAAGCTTAAGGTAACAGATGTTTCTCCCATGTTTTCTTCTAGCAATTTTATAGTTTTAGTTCTTACATTTAAATCTATGATCCATTTCAAGTTAATTTTTGTATATAGTGCTAGATATAGATCAGAGTTTACATTTTTGCATATGGATATCTAATTGTTCCAGCACCTTGTTGAAAAACTATCCTTTCTACACCGAATTGTCCACCTTTGTAGAAAGTCAATTGTCCATATATGTATAGGTTTGTTTCTTGACTATCTATTTTGTCTGATGGATCTATTTATATATCTTGATGCCAGATACAACACTTCTGATTACTTTGTGTTAAATCTTCAAATTAGGTAGTGCTAGTCCTCCAACTGTTTTCTTTCTCAAAGTTATTTTGGCTATTCTAGTTCTTTTGCATTTTAATTTTAGAATTAGCTTCACACATACGAAAAAAAAAGCCTGCTCGGGAATTTGATTGGAATTGAGCGGAAATGACATCTAAAGAATAACAAGTGTTCCCACTCACGAGCACAGTATGTCTCTCCATTTCCTTAGATCTTTAATTTCCTGTAGGATATTTTATAATTTTTAGCGTACTTCTTTTGTCAGATTTATCCCTAAGTATTTCCTATTTTTTGATGCTGTTGTAAGTGGAATTTAAAAATTTTACTTTATGATTGTTTATTGCTTGTATATGAAAATACAATTGTTTTTAAAATAAACTTTATATTTTAGAGCACTTTTAGATTTACAGAAGAATTGTGAAGATAGTATAAAGTTCCTACATTCCTCATACCCAATTTCCTGTTATTAACATCTTACATTAGTATGGTACATTTGATACAATTAGTGAACCAATATTAGTACATTATTATTAACTAAAGTCTATACCTTATTCAGATTTCTTTTGTTTTTCCCTAATGCCCTTTTTCTGTTCCAGGATCCCATCCAGGATACCACATTACATTTAGTTGTCATGTCTCCGTAGGCTTCTCTTGGCTATGACAGTCTCAGACTGTGAGAACTTAGTGGGATTTCTGGAGGTAAACACACTGAAGCGTAGGGACATGTCTAAGACTCTGGCCCCTAGGAGCTTCTCATTTTCATGTTAATGACACTCAGCATCAGAATTATCATTTAAATGTTCTTAATCATTTATGATTTCAGTGACTTCTGCTCCACATAAACATACCTCAGTTGTGCTCTCTGGATTTGCCTTTCTTTTCATATTTTGGGGTGCCAGTTTATCCGGCACCTCACTACCCTGATGTTTTCACAAAAAGTCTTTGATTTTCAGTTTAATCTTTTTCTTGTTGTAACAATGGGAATGATGTTTTCTAAGCTCTTTACATATGTCAGAGCTGAAACCAGAAGTTTTACAATTTATTTTTATATATTTCTGTTATTATACAGCTTTACTAATTTACCCTTTAGTTCTAGTAGACTTTTTGTAGATTCCATTTAGTTTTCTACATAAACAATTAGGTCATCTGTAAATAAAGACAATTTTACATGCTTTTTGTCCCTGTTCTTGCCTTATTGCACTGGCCAGAACATCAAGTACATTGTTGAATGGAAATGGTGAAGTGGACATTCTTGACCTTTTTTCACATCTAAGGGGGAAGCAGTCAGACTCAGTATTAGTATGATATTAGCTGTACATTTTTCATAGATGTCTTCTTGGTTGAAGAAGTTTTCTTCTATTTGTAGATTACTGAGAGGTTTTTTTTGTTTTTTGTTTTTTCCCTAGGAATGGATGTTCTTTGTCAAATCAGTTAGGGTATAGTATAATTTTTATAGATTTCTGGTCTCAGCTAATTAATATTTTGTTTAAGATATTTACATCTATTTTTATAATCGAATTGGCCAATAATTTGCTTTTATTTGGGCTTTTTAAAATCAGATTTTGGTATCAAGGTAATGTAAGCCTTATGATAATCTTTCCAATTCATTTTATCTTCTTTCAATACCTGGAACAATTTGTATAATATTGGAGTTTTAGTACTTATCAGTGAAACCATTTGCATCAGAACTTTCCTTTGAGGGATGATTTTATTTATTTAATGAGGGGGTGGGGAACCTTTTTTCTGCCAAGGGCCCTTTGGATATTTATAACATCATTCATGGGCCATACAAAATTATCAACTTAAAAATTAACTATAAATAAAGCTCCTAGATTTATTGATATTCGAGTCTCTCCTGTGGTTGCCTTGGCACAGGGCCAGACCAAATGATTTTGTAGGCCAAATACAGCCCGAGGGCCAGACATTCCCCTGATTTAATGGATAAAGGAACAATTAGAAATTTCTCCTTATGCTAGTCAGTATTTATTTTTTTGAGGCATGGGTTCATTTTATTTAAATTAACAAACATTTTTAGAATAATATTGTTTACAATATCCTTTCACCATTCTAATTAATGTCCACAGGATCTGTAGTGATTTCCTCTTTTGCTAGTCTATTGTTTTTAATAGTCCTTTCAAAGGATTAATGTGTTTTGCTTTGGTGCTCTTCCCTATTGTTTATTATTTCATCCTTTATTAGTTCCTTCTGTTTTCTTTAGACTTCTTTTCTTTTTTTTCTTCTTCTAATTTCTTATGATGAATGCCTACATTATTACTTTTTGGGCTTTCTTTTTTCTCATATACATATTTAAGTTCATAAAATTTCCTCAAAATACTTCTTTGAATATGTCCTACATATTTTATGAACTTCTTTCTTTATAAAATATTTTCTAATTTCCATTATGACTTCTTATTTGATCCATTGGTTATTTATAAGTGCAATTTTAAATATTCAAATACATAATGAATTTTTATCTTTTTGTGATTGAGTTCTTGCTTAATTACATTGTTTTTCAGAACATATTGTTAGATTTTAAATTTCTGAAATTTGTTGTCCTCTACTTTCATGCTCAATTTTTGGTAATGATCTGTATATGCTTTAGAAATTATAAATTAGGAAATAGTTGGGTAGTGTTTTACATTTATCCCTTAGTTCAGATTTGTAATCATGTTATTTAAATTTTGTTTCTCATTTACAGGAATTTCATGGAAAGAGTTGTCTAAACTTCTGGCTTCAATGTCTCACTTTGTGTTTGGTCTTGAATTTACTGTAATCTGCTTCTCTCCCTAACATTCTATCAAAACTTTTTTTAAAGGTAATATTTATTTACATGCTGCTCAATTCATTGGTTGATCCTCAGTCTTCATTTTATTTAACCTGTCAGCAACATTTGACAAAGTTGATCAGTTGTGCTCGCTCTACTGACTTAAATACTTTCTTCTTTTGGCTTCTGACATATTCTCATTTGATTTTTTTGTTTTTGTCTCTTTGGCTGTCTTATCTCAGTCTCTCCTGCCACTTCCTCATGTCTGTGACCTCCAAATGTGGGAGTATTCCTGAACTCAGTCCTTACGCTTCTTCTTTCCTCTTTTGTGTCTATACTCATCCCTCAGTGATCTCAGCCAGTCTTATGTATTTATTCTTGACTCTCAAATGTATATCTGTAGCCTCTCTTAAACTTCGAACCTTAATATCCAACTATCTCCTTTTCATCTTCACTATGATGTCTAACAGGCATCTCAAACTTAACATTTCCAAACCTCATTTTTGCTACCCACTACCCTTTTCCCTCTGACACAAGTAAATCTGCCGTCTTTCAGTTTTTCCATCTCAGTAAATGGAAACTCTGTTCATATAATTCTTGGCCTGAAACCTGGAAGTCATCCATGATTTTTATTTTTATGCGCACATATCCAATATGGTTGATTCTGTTTTCAAAATGGATGCAAAGCTGAGCATTCTACAACTTCTTTCAATCTTGCTGATATTGTGGGATATTTTGTTAGGTGGACAATTCTAAAGATTGGGAATTATTTTTATTTTATCAATTTTATGATACCCCTTTCATTATTTCTGTTGAGAAATCAGCTGTAAATTTATTTTTTAAAGATAAATATCTTTATAATGCATTCACATTTATCATAGGTTTCATATTTATGTATACAAAAGACAAAGAATTACAGAGAACCTACTTAGAAGCTATATAATCCAACTACATTTAATCTAGTTAAAATACTGTTGTTCCTGTTCTCCTGTTCTCCATTTTGTCAACTGATGAGAAAATTATAAATTTTATTCCATGTGTAAACTCTCATTATTAGAAGTTGAGTCCTGAGCACAGTTCAATACATGTCCAGATTTCTGTATCTCTAAATTGAGTGTAGTATTCCAGGCCAAATCACCCAAAAAGAAATGCATCCATTGCTGTTTGGTTTTCACTGCTGATAAAGAACAAAATCCCCAGGATTTCAAAACCAATACTCATTATCTCTGTTTCTATACCGCTTAAATAAACTTCTTTTCTAAACAAGTATATTTTAGTAGCAGAATTTTCCTGTTTGGGTTTCCATGTCAGATAAATTAACACTTATAAATAGCTGGGGTGTTTATAACTCAGAATATTTACTAGAAGCAGATTTTATTTATTTTTTTAAAGGTCCATGTATCTGCATCTGTGCATCAAACATCTCGAGGTCCAAGAAGTTAGAATTCCCCTATTTCATTAACACAAAGATATCTCTTGTGCTCTTCTTTGTATCCATACTTTCCCTCCTTCCCTCAACCATCCGTAACTTCTAGCACCCACTAATCTGTCAACCCTACAACTTTGTTATTTCAAGAATGTGGTGTAAATGGAATCACATAGCTGTGACTTTTAAGATAGGCTTTTTCACTTAGAATAATGTCATTGAGATCCATCTAAGTTGTTGCAGGTGTCAGTAATTTGATACTTTTATTATTGCTGAATAGTGTGCCGTGGTATGAATGCACCACAGTTTGTTTAACCATTCATCTCTTGAGGGACATTTTGATTGTTTCTAGTTTTTGGTATTACAAATAAGGTAGACCCTATGTATTTAATGTAATTATTGGTATGGTAGGGCTCAAGTCTTCTATGTTGTTATTATTATTGTTATTATTAGTCTATTCCCCTTGTCTTATCTCTATTTCCTGTTTTTTGCCTTTCTGGGTTTACTTGAACATTTTTTAGAATTCCATTTTGACTGATCTATAATACTTTGCATACCTCTATAGATGTTTTCAATGGCTGCTCTAGGTATTACATTATATATACAGAGCTCTTCACAGTCTATTGGTGTCACATTTTTATAAGTGTAGAAATATTGCCTTCCTTTAAATCTTTCTACCCTCCTACATTTATAATGGTCAAAATTAATACAGATTCATTATTGGTTCTGCCCAGGACTTAAGTTTCCTTAGTGTTAACGTTCAGGTTTTTCATTGATGCTTGTTTAGTCTAAGATATATATTATATTAGATATTATTTCTTTGAATAATATGTTTATTCTCTCCTTCTGGAATTTTGATTAGGTGAATATCAGACCTTCTCATCTTGTTCTTTATGTCTCTTAACCTCTCTCTTTTTTTTCTCTGTGCTCTATTATAGATCTATCTGCTTTTCTATTTATCTGCTTTTTTTTTTCAACTTTCTAATTGTCTCTTCCTCTGTGTCTGTCATGTTCTTAAACTTGCCTATTGATATTTTTTTAGATTATTTCAATTATTTTATTTTAATTTTCTGAAGTTTTCTTTGCTTCTTTTCAAAAATCTTCTGATTCTTTTGTTGAAATTCTGTATTCTACCACTTATTTTATGTCTTAGTATGTAAACACAACTGTTCTTAAGTTTCTATTTGAAAATACTACAATCTGAAGTTCTTGGGGATCTAATTTACTCTGTGTGTAACTTTTGACTCCCACTAAGCTTTGGTTATTACTTAGTGTGTTCTTAAAATTTGAATTGTGAGCTAATTTTCAACACGCCTTTATCTGAGGTTTAGTTCTTTGCCTGGGTTGAAGGTATGTCCCTCCAGAGAAGTTTTATGTTTATTTCTGCTAAGTGTTCTAGGTTATATGACCATCCTAGAACCAGATTTTATTTTGATTTCTTGTCTTGAGATTAAGAATTCTCAAAGAAGACATTTAGTTTTTATTATTACCCTGAGCCTAGCAATAGTTGGTTGACAAGCTGATTTTGTCTAGTCTGCCTTTTTCACTTATGTTTTAGTCCTCAGGGACTTTATGTGGGGAATCTGAATTCTAACACTTGTGCTGCAGACATCTCTATGGCCTCATCTTTTGTTTCTGAATTAAGACCCCAGATTATTGATAACAGGCAAGCCCCAACCATCTCTAACGTAACATCAATTCATAGTCTTATTGCTCTAATTTGGCTCCAGGGGACTTCCCCTACAAATTCTTACACTTTTGCTATATATTTAAAAGGATCCTTCTTTATTTTTAGAATGCTTCTTTAGAGAAGTTAGAGAAGTTTCAGATTATCTAGTTTCCATGTCAGAAATTATAGTCTGGTTTACTTCTTTATTGACTGGGAACTCTATGAGGGCAGGGCCAATGCCCATCTAATTGACTCTAGGTTCCTCAACACCTAGTGCCTGGTATATACTGTACACTTAATAAAAGTGGAATGAATGAAACGCTGTTTATTAAATTTATTTATAATAGTGAAAAACTGAAATGAACTTAAATGTCTAATAATAGAGGAATCCTGAAGTAAATGTTTATATTTATTCAAAAGTAAATGGCTACTGCTTCTATAATATTTTTCAGCCAGAAAAATGAAGATTTGGCAGACTGTATCATAGATTGAAAATTGTTAAATAGTAAGCGTAGGTGAAAAAAATCAGGATTCAATTTTGAATTTATACTATGGTAACTTTAAAATAAGTATAACACTGAATATGACAAAATATGGAAAAACACTGAATAGTGAATACCCAAATGCTAATAGTAGCTTATGTTGGAGTGTGGGTTGAGGACCCCTTTGTACCCCTGTTTTCTAAACTTCCTATAATGTGGTTTAATGAAAATGCTAAACGTAAAGTGTTTATTGGTGTCCTTAAAAGTTTTTAGATTTAAATATGCTAAAAGATTGATAAAACATAATTTCAGAATTAGCTTTATTATTAAAATGTTTACAGATTTTTATATGAAAATACGGAAAAAGATCTTTCTGATACTCAGCAATACCTTGCTAAGAAAAAATATGACCAGCGGCCTACTCAGGAGAAAATTATGTGCTTGAATGAAAATATCAGTGAGTTATTTTTTTCCTGATATTACTTTTTCTATAAGTCGGGTAGAAAAATGTTTTATTCTCTTCAGTTATAACATAGATAAACTTGGAGATAGGACTGTAAATTAAAAGTTTATAACTCAATCATGAAAAAATACGTTTTTCATTGATAGCAAACTTTTTTACTTAGATTTAGGACCATAAGTACTTAGACATGGCTTCATATTTTTCAATGAAGAAATAAACAAAGCAGCAACACTTTCTACTTTATGATGGTCACTTTTAAATTTACAACTTTTTGTATGATATTATGACTTGTTCATAGTTGTAACAAAACATACATATATATTATGTTTTGTGGAAAGTGTACATACATTTGGCTATATCTATGCTCTTTCTTGGATTTATAGAGGAAATTATTTTTATGAAGTCTTCTATTTATGTTTCTTACCAGTGATCTCTATGAAATTATGGTCATAATTTAATCTTTTTATAACTGTAAAGTAAAATTTTGCTTAGGACTATAAAAGAGCCCATTTTAAAACAGAGAGAATATTTAAGAGGATCCAGGACTGAGTAAGAAGAAACCAAAGAAGTAGGAAGAAAACCCATAAGTGAGTGTTATTTCGGGAGGAAGGGAACAAAATGTTTTAAAAGGAGGGCAGCGCCAATTGTCAGACACTTTTGAGAAGCAAAATGAGAGAAGATTGATTGGGCCCCGGCGGGTTTGGCTCAGTGGTTAGAGTGCTGGCGCAGCAGACCAGACGGAAGGGTTGCTGCTTAGAGCCCTGCCGAGGGCGCATACCTGGGCTGCAGGCTCGTTCCCCAGCCACACGTGGAGGCAGCCAATCGATGTGTCTCTCTCCAGTTGATGTTTCTCTCCTGCCCCCCCTTCCGCTCTCTCTGAAAGATCAATGGAAAAAATATCCTTGGGTGAGGCTTAACAATAACAACAAAAATGCTGGTTGGATGGGCCCAGTGGACGTTTTAGTACCACCTGCAAAGTCTAGATGGGGTGCTGGGTATGGAGGTGGAATAGGTCTAGGGCTGGGGAGTGAGGGAGGAGACACAGGAGAGAATAGAGTCTCTTAAAAAGTTTGGCTACTAAGAGTAGCAGAAAAATGGGGTGTAGCTTGAGTGGTATGTGAGGTTGAGGATTTTTTTACAAGCTAGGAACTACTAGAGCTGTTTTAGAGCTTCCATTTTTGCATTTATCGTATGCCGATGGGAATAAACTCAGATATCTAAACACTCAACTCATGTGGTTTGCCTAAAAGATAGTACTGTCTGCAAAAGGTGCTCTATAGATCGTGCTCTTGGCAGATGGTATTACCTCTCTCAGTGCTGCACTGGATGGCTGCTGGCAGGGATTAACCTAGAGGTCTAGTCTAGCAGAGCTTCCCTAGTAGAGCTCTAGACCAGTGGTTCTCAAACTTTGGTGTTTGTTGGAATTACCTGGAGAGCTGATAAAGATATTGGAGCCAGGCTCCATGGAATAGGATATGGTCAAGGCTTTTATATCTTTACCACTTTGCTCAAGTGGCTCTCAAGCTTTGTTGTGCATTAGAGTCACGTGGGAGGAGTACTTGCTAAAATATAATTGCTCTGCCCACTCAGAATTTCTAGTTCAGTAGGGCTGGGGTTCCCAGGTGATTGCTGATGGTGCTGGTTGGGAAGCCACAATTTAAAAACCGCTATTGTATACCTATCACTTAGGCCTTCAGCGTTGACATTGACTTGCCAGTGTTTTCACAAATCAAATTAGACATCCTGGGATGATTTTTTTTCTAGGAAGTTTTAGAAAAAATTCAGAACAATTTAGAAAAATCAGAACGTTATAAGATATTTGACTCTGAAGGTAACTTAATTGAATATCTTACTAAGATCTATCAGTTATCAACTTATATACAACAGTGGTTCTAGTCTTGAGGGAGGAGAAATTAGGGGGGAAATGGTTGTTTTATTACTCTACCCAACTTCATCCACCTATATACTCTTCTCCCCCACACATGTAAATCTACTTTTAGAACTTGAAGTATAGAGCTTTCCTTTGCTATTCTTATTCAAATGTGTTAATTGTGCCTTTACATTTATGAGTCATTTAGAATTCCATGATTCATCTCAGTTTTTAATCACTAACAATAAAAGCCACGTTTTTATTTGGGATACAGTAATTATTTTTAGTCATTAAATATAATATAGGAGAACTTAAACTTTAAAAAGTATTTCAATCTGCTTGAACTGGAAAAAAATGATCTTGATTAAAAAGTGCCTTTATGATTACATATTTAGATAATTTTACAAGGCAAAGTATTGCCCAGCGAGAAGAAATCAGCATTTTTGGTGCAACCCTCAACAATCTGGCTAAAGAAAAGGAATGCCTGCAAGCATGCTTGGATAAAAAATCTGAGAATATTGGAGAGAGTTTGGCAATGAAAGTATGTTCTGAGAACTGTGGTTTAAAAGAACTGTTTGCACTTGAATCTTAATAAAGTAATAGGATTCTCTCAAATATTTTTCTAGAAAGCTGAAAGTTTAAAATCTGATTTTGAAATATTTCAGGATAGTCTTAAGAAATATGTGTTCTTTGTCTCATCAATTTGTGATTAACATTCACTGCAATAACTAATTCAAATATCAAAATGTGAAGCATGATAATAAAGCAGTGAGACTGATTTCGTCTTAAAAGCACTCCAGAACTTATATTTTCAGGTAGCCACCTTGGGAGGCAATATGTTTATTCCATTAAAACTGCCTTTTTAATTGTGTCCAGAACTAGATGCATGTTTTTACATTGTCCTTAGCCATTGAGACTAGAGCACATGGAGCTGGTAAATAAAACTGGATGATAATCTCCATCCCTCAGTTTTTGTTGTTCAAACAACATAAAATGCGTTGCTAAAAAGGCGGGGAAATATTAATACCCTTTTTCTAGCTCATTAACTGATTCTTAAGGCAATTCCAACACTGTTTTCCGCAAATGTCTTAAGCAAAGGCAGCATCATTGGAATAAGGCCTTTCCCCTCTCTAAGGGAACTAATCCATTCATGTATCTATCCACCCATTCAACAAACATTTACTGATATGTACCAGGTATTATGTTAGAAACTGAGGAGCAATGGGCATGCCGTTCCAAAGTATAGTGTAATCGGGAGAAAGATAACTAAGGATGCTACTATGGCCCTAGCCACTTTGGCTTAGTGGTTAGAGCATTGGCCCATGAACTGAAGGGTTCTGGGTTCGATTTCAGTCAAAGGCACATACCTAGGTAGCAAGCTCGATCCCCAGCCCCGGTTGGGGCACATGCAGGAGGCAGAGGCAGCCAATTGATGTGTGTCTCTCTCATTGATGTTTCTCTCTCTCTCTGTCTCTTTCTCTCTCTCCCTCTCACTCTCTCAGAAAAGCAATGGAAAAAAATGTCCTCTGGTGAGGATTAAAAAAAAAAAAAAAGCTATTATAGTAGAAAGTGCTATGTGCCATAGTGATGTATGCACAGTATGCTCTTGGAGTTTGGCAGAAACACACTTGATTTAACCTGGGGGTTGTACTGGGTGAGGAGGAAGATCTAGAAATCTTTTTAGGAGGTGATGGTGCCTTTAATGCCCTGAAAATTGACTAGAATTAGCCAGGAAATGATTTAAAGAAAGGGTACAGTGAGAGAAAGTGTGATTAAGACAGGCAGAGTACCTTTTATAGAAAGGGGAATCCAGACAAGTAGGGCAACTTATACGAAAGCGCAGTGGCTTTCATAAGAGAATTTCATGGGATTTCTTGATAGTTTGGTATGTCTAGAGAATAGATTGCAAAGAGGTAAGTATGGGGTGGGGAAAGGGGGCAAAAGATGAGATGGGGTAGATGAGAGACAAATTATAAAAATATATGTAATGTCGAATTTAGACTGTCATCACTGATACAGTGAATCAATGAAATAATATAAATGAAATGTTGCAGTTCGGTCTTTATTTTAAAAGAAATATTCTGGCATTTGTTAATCCATGTAAAAGATGGATTATAGGGAAATGAGAATAGTGACAAGGACACTAGTTAGGGGTGAAATGATAAGAACTGTGTTAGGGTAGTGGTAGTATCTGTGAGAGAAACAGGTCTATTCAGGGAGTAAGACTGGCAAGATGTGCTTTCTGACTGAGGCACCACGTTGCCTCAGTTGTCATGCATGACAAAGGAAACACGGGAAACAGAACGGGCTCAGAGAGGAAGATTATCGACATGCCTTTGGGGCATGTAGTTGAAGTATTCATGGACTCTTGGAGTTTTAGGTTTTCATGGACTCTTAGAGTTTTAGGTTTGGAGAGAACATTGAATTGAAGTTAACAGATTGGGGAATTGTGAGCCTAACTGGAGCCATCAAAGTGCATGAGACAGTAAATTTTGGTTTAGTTGTTTACAAGGCTAACTCATTACTTTATAATTGAAAATTTTATGGCTTTTTGGGGGTAGAGATTTGTTTCTCTTATTTAAACCACTTTTTGAATAGTTAAACATAAAGTTCGTTAAAAACACTAACAGAAAATAATCAGATTTTTCTGAATCTCTTTTCCCTCTGCTGTATCTTTATGTCACATTTCTTCCATTCTGCTAATGGTACCAACGTTTGCTTTGTCCTCCCAAGGAATACTGAGTTGCAGGTCCATATCAAATCAAGAGCTTTGTATCAAATCAAGATCATGAACGTAAATACATCCATCCTCTGAAGGGAAAAACCCCCAAAGATGTTTTAAAGCAGTGTTAGACATTCAGTTCCAAAGAGGAAATGTTTTCTACAGCAATATTTCAGAACTGAATTTACAAATACCCTATAGTGAAAAGCAGCAGTTTTATAGTCTGATCTGGAGATTACAGAAATAAGCTCCTGTGGGAAAAGAATACTGTAACTGATAAGGTGATGTTTTCTCTGATAAGGTGACATTTTCTCACCTTATTGGTAATCATAGGTAAAAAAGTGTCCTACTACTTACTACCAGTTAAAATTGCAAAACTTATTAGCAAGTTCTCAGATCTTTGAGTAATAAAAGCCAGAATTATTTGTGTAATATTTTACTTTGTTTCTTTTCTCTAAACGGATTTATGACCATCTTGTCTTGGTTGAATTTTTAACAGTTAACTTGAATCTATGTCTCTGGTTGGACAAACATATTGAGGTTGTACAGAAATATTAAATTGATAATGAAGGCATAGGTTTTTAACAGTTTGAGAAATGGTGGTATTAGGGCAATATTAAGAGAAAATAGGGCTAATATATTATTGGATTCTACCCAGTAATTTTGTTGCCCTGGATACTTTACAATGTTCTTAGGTAATCTTACTTTCAAGATGAATTTCTACTGATAAAAGTCCTTTTTAGGCTTATAAACTATATTTAAATTTAACTAGGTAATTGCTTTCAGAAACACTCGAAGTTCAATTAGTTTTTCAGAATTTATTTAGAAATGTATTAAATTATACTTCAAAAGCATGCATCAATATTCCATTTTAACCAGTATTTTCTCTTTTGAGTTTTCCTCTATTGGCTTGTGCTTAAAGCAGTTTAACTGCTTTGCCAGTGGATATGTTAACCCCATTCCCACATCTGTTACTGCCACGTGTGGAATCTGCACCACTCCGCCGGGAACAGAAGGGGAAGCCAGAGCTAACACTCCCCGGGAGGAGTCCATGAACAGAGCGAGATAAGGCATACACGTGCGCGAACACACACACAGCTAAACATCGAAGGAACAGGAACAGGACTAGTTGGGAAATATAAGTTTAGTTTTTCATCTTGTTTACTAGGTTGCTAAGAATTTCAAAATTCAAAGGGCAAAGTGAAATCTAGTTATTTAGAGAAAGAACAGTTTTCTTACTTTTTCGGGGCTAATGTTAGCCTGAATATCAGTAAGTAATATTTGTAACTAGTTCAGCATCAACAAGAATTTTCAGAGGAGGAGTGTGGGAATGGTATTGATGGTCTCAAGGTAATCACACCCATGTCAGCCTTGACTGACTTTGTTAATATACTCTCTTACCATAGCCTTGAAAAAGGAGAATATCAATAGTTTATTTTATTTATGTTTTGCTCTAGATCTAATGCTTACCTCTTTATTTAAATCACACCTAAGTAATTCCATTTTAGCAGCTTTTGGAAGATGCTGTTGATGAATAATATAAATAATATGCTTGATCAAAGTTATTATTCTTAAGAACTAAATTTATTTTTACATGATTCACTTTCCTGGGTTTTATAACGCAGGAAGTGAGGAAGTGAGTCAGTCCCATTCCCCACAGAGAAAACCCTAATGCGAACCATTGGTTCGCCTCCAAGTACAGAGTGCTTCCGAGGTTGCTGTGCTGCTAGGTAACTGGGCAAAACTTTAACAAAGTACTTGATATATTGATCTTGTATCAGTACACCTAAGCGTAGTCTTTAATAAGCATAATCTATTGTTTTTACCTACCATAAATATTTGCACTGGTATATTAGGCTTTAGTTTTAAAGTATAGAAAAGATGGATAGAGTATAAATGTTTAAACCCAAATGGAAATCAAAAAGGGTGGGGGAAATTTTGTTTTTGTTCATCCAGTTTAAACAGAAATAACAGTTTAAGATAATTTTTATTTCGTGCTTGTGTTACTTTTCAAGGAAGAGGCTCTTTCAGGCGTGAAGAACATCATCACTGAGGCAGAACAGGCATCAAGGTAAAGCCTTCATTCAGCAAGAATTTGAGTGTGTGTGAGGCACAAAGTACTACATTAGGCGCAAAGATATTAAGAAACAAGGGGCTTCGTGTTCTGTGTAAAGCTATGACTTTCTAATATTGGAAGGAGGCCTACGTCTGTGAGGGAAGTAAAAGAGGAGATGGTGTTTGCCAAGGAAAGGAAAGGAAAGAGCATTCAAGGTAGAAAGGATAGCAAAGAACCACAAAGAAACACAGATAGTGTTCAGGAGCCTCTTGAATGACTAGCAGGCGCGTGTTGGAACCCGAAGCGTGAGAGATGTGGAGGGAGGAAAGGCTGGACCCAGAGACCTGCACTGTAGACAAATGAGTCCTGCCTTTACCCTTTGGGAAATAAGAAATCATTAAGGAATTTTCAGGAGATTTTTGCGTTAGAAAGATTACCTAGGCTGAAGAACGATGATAGATGGGGGTCAGGAAGTTGGGGGACGGGGTAAGGTGTTTGTGAAGAAGAAAATCTAGGAAAATGCCAGGTTTTTGGCTGGGGATGAATACTGGACCTGTAGAAAAGTATAGAAAAAGATGATTTTCCTCTGAATTGGAAGAGCCTTTGAGACCTATTCGTAAATCTATCTCGTAAGCAGTTAAATATGAATCTGGAGTCTAAGGAAGAGGCCGAGGCTGGAGGTAATGATTTCAGTGTCGTGTGGGTACAGATGGGGTTGGGAGCCACGGATGTGAATAATATTTGTCTGAATGAAGGCGTAGAGTAAAAGGAATCAGAAGGCTAAGAGTTAAGCTCTCAGAACCCGTATGTTTTAAGAGGGCAGAGAAAGAGGAACTTCAAAGGAGCCTAAGCCATGGCAGTTAGAGGTGGGATGAAAGCTTTCTTATATTTGAATGTCGGAAGTTTTGAAATGCTTAGCTAATCATTGACTATTATGTATAGTTAGCATCCTTTTTTCGTACATAGTGAAATGTTGGCAACATAGAGAAACTCCAACGCACTATCTTTGCAGTATTTATTCCTATAAATTTAATTGTGTCTAAAACTTCTTTAAGTGTTTTCTTGCAAACTGTCCCTCTTCTTTCTCGTGAGAATTGTTATTCTGCTTTGGTTAAGTGTCTCTTCTTATATACTATTCGGTTTGTGGAATAGACAGTCCACTGAAGTACTAAGTGTGTGTGAACAAGACATTTCCAGAATGCATCGGCAATTGGATGAAACAAATGATGAACTGGCTCAACTAGCCAGGGAAAGAGCTATCTTGGCTCATGAGAATGACAATCTCCAAGAACAGTTTTCTAAAGCTAAACAAGAAAACCAGGTATATTTGTTTCTAGTATCTTTTTGTCCAAGAAAATATATATTCCTCTGACACTCAGTTCTCTTTTCATTTTGTAGAAAAGCTCAGGCTTTGGAACCAGCCATTCTTTACCTTTATTACACAATATGCCACATAATTTCTAAATGAAATCCGCAGACATAAAGTGTTAAATATTAAGGAAAAGAGGCAACAGGTGATATAATAGATTTGTATTAAACCTTAGAAATACTCAACAAATGAGGATAAAACCTTCAGAAACTTTTCAGAAAATGGTAGATCTATTGGATGGACTATTATTATTCTAAGTATGAGTGTATGAACTATGCCACAATTTTTGGTTCTCTTTAGCACTGTAATTCTTTTCAAGAAAATTTCTTTTATCATTACTTCCTCTTTAAACCAATATACTTTATCCACAGTTCTCATTTCCAATATCATTATTTTAATTTGACCATTAAAAAATTTTTTATTTGGAAGCTTTCTTCCCCACTGAAAATTCTTCAGTCCAAATGATTTCCCCAGTTTGCTCTCACTCTCAATATGTTTAGTTTCATCATAAAAGTCTGAATTTTTTAACTGTTAAATATTTTTAATTTGTATAAATAGATATAAAGGTGCAACATTTTGTGAATTACAAAAAATTGCCTGAGATGTTAAAAGACTGTGTTCAGAAGTTGATGAATTAATGGGATCCTGGAACAGAAAAGGGATAGTACATAAAAATGAAATAAATCTGGGCCCTGTCCCAGTAGCCTAGTTGGTTAGAGTGTTGTCCCGATTTGTCAAGGTTGCAGGTTTGATCTCTGGTCAGAGCACATGTAAGAAGCAACCTATGAATGCATAAATAAGTGGAACAACAAATCAGATCAATGTTTCTCTCTTTTTTTCTCTGTCTCCCTCCCTCCCTCTCCCCCCTTCTCCACTCTCTCCAGAAAAATCAATAAATTTTAAAAAATGGAAGAAATTTGAATAAAACATGGACTTTAGTTAATAATGTATCAGTATTGATTCATTCATTATGATAACTGTACCATACTAATATAACAGGTTAATAAAAGAGGAAACTGAATTTAGAGTATAAGGAGTCTCCCTGTACTATTTTCATAACCTTTCTGTAAACCTAAAACTATTCTGAAATAAAGTTTATTTTTAAAAAGTTAATGAATAGCAATAAAAACAAAAAATGTGAATTTATAATTTTGTGTTCTCCGTAGCTAGAGCAATTAGGCTAAAGGTAAATATAACTTATATTTATGAAAAATTAGGTTTAAAAACTCTCATTTTTTACCGCTCATAGTTACCCACTGTTAATATATTTTTTAGTGATTTTCAGTGTATTTATTTTTTAATTTTATTCTTTTACATGAACTTTTTAAGTAGCTGGGATAAAACCCATATACCCCTTTATATCATGGTTTTTCTACATGAGAATACAGTAGAGTGTTTAAGACTCACATGAGTTTGAATCCTCTTACTCGGCTGTGTGAAAATATCACTTAACTTCTCTGAATCTCAGTTCACTATCTGTAAAAATGGAGAATAAATGAGAATATGCCTACAAAGCACTTATCAGAGAGTCAAGCATAATCAGTTGATAAATATTTTGTAGGCTGTTGTTACCTTACTGTAACATTATAAGTACTTCCCTGCTTTGTTAAAAATTTATAAACATTTTTTATAATTGGTATCATAACAATTTTCATATGTTCAAGAGTACTTTTTTCTTTTGTTTGGGTCATAGGCCCAAGTGTAGAAGATGGATCCCTCTGTGGACTACAGATTAAGAACCCATATCACAGATTTAGAAAACAGAAACCTTAAAAAAATTTCACCCTTAATACCACAGTATTTAACAAATTTGGATGAGGTATTTTTAGTGTTTTATGCTGTGTGTCCCCCCCCCCCCATTAAATGTGAATAAATATTGTTACTATAACAAATAATGCCTTACTGAACATTCCTTTTCATTAAATTTTTTTTTAAAATGTTTTTATTGATTTCAGAGGAAGGGAGAGGGAGAGGGAGAGAGAGATAGAAACATCAGTGTCCTGCATGCCCCCTCCTGGGGACTGAGCCAGCAGCCCAGGCATGTGCCTTGACTGGGACTCAAACCGTGACCTCCAGGTTCATGGGTCAACACTCAACCACTGAGCCATGCCAGCTGGCCTTCATTAAATTTTATTAGATTTCATTTCAAATTGAATCAAAGCTTATGAATTTTTTTAAATTAGGAGGACATTTTCAAATGTAATGAATATGCATGTATCCATCTCCCATCTTCAACAAACAGCCACATATTTGACTTTCTTGTTTTTATTAGTATTTAAAAATGTCTCTTGATACATCACCAAATAGCAGATCACAGATTTGCTTTTTGCAAATTTACATTTACTCCAATAATATATGGATATACCCATTTCTTGCCATAACAGAATAGCTTTAAATCTTTGCTAATTTTATAAGCAAAATACTTTTTTATTGTCTTAATTAGAATTTCTTTGATTACTAGTAAATTTTTAACTTTTTAAAGTATTATCTACTTGTGCTTCCTTTCGTGAATTATGTGTTTGGGTTCTTTGCCCATTTACTGTTTAGACTCTTATGTTTTCTCACTGTTTTTATATGAGCTTTGTATATTAGGTATATTAACTTTTACAAATTTTAAAATTTATTTATGGTGTTTTTGACATAGAGCAATTTTTAAATTTTTTTAGTCAAATCTAGCTTTTTCTCATAGGTACTATCTAAACAATTGAATGATACTCATAATGAACTTAATGATATAAAACAGAAAGTCCAAGATACTAATTTGGAGCTTAACAAACTGAAGAATATATTAAAGTCTGAAGTACGTATATATTTTTCCCTCTTTGCTAATGATACCTAAGAGTTTTCACTAAACTTATTGATCAGTTCCACTCATGGGGAGAGCAGAATCAAGTCTTCCTTGAAGCATAGCATGTTTTAGTGTTGACGATGATGGATTAACTGTATATTTAGAACATCAACAATGTCCAGAAAGGTAACTCAAGAATATAACTTTTAGTTTGCTACTCAGGCAATCTAGATACTTAGAATCCTCCTAACTGAATAAAGGACAAGGGGCCAGAATCAACTTGGCTTATTCATATTTGAAAATGGTAGAGGTTTCAAGTACAAACTTTCAACAGAAGAGGCTCCACTTATCCTGGCTTTGTGGCTCAGTTGTTTGGAGCATTGTTTTGTACACCAAAAGGTTGCAGGTTCAGTTCCCAGTCGGCATATGCCCAGGTTGTGGGCTTGATCTCTGGTTGGGGCTCCTATGGAAGGCAGCTGATTGACGTTTCTCTCTTGAATCGATGTTTCTCTCTCTGTCTCCCTCTCCCCCCCCTTCTTCTCTCTCTAAAAATCAATCAAAACATGTTAAAAAAAGAATCTCTCAAGGATGAGGCTAAGATGTGGGTATTATTATATAAATAAAAAGTGGCTCCACTTGATTGTGTAGCAGATCAGAACTGATCACTCTGTTTGGGGCCATCTATTTCTTAGGACCAGAGAAGGCAGATGGCTCTCCTCTGCTCTTCTCTGTTAGTCACTATTTGACCAGATGCATGGGTGTGACATCAATTAATTAAAGTAAATTGTTGTACATGTGTGGCAATCCTGGAATAAACAGAGAGCTTGATCAAGGATGTTAGATATGTCTGTTCAGTAAAATATTATCTAAAACATGTAGTTGGTCTGATTACAAAGTATAGTTGAATTATAACAGGTGTCGTGTTACCTACATAACACTCAAACCATTAATAGGAATTCCCTACCCCCCCAAAAAACTATTTTTCTAATTTTATTTAACATATCATTTCATATCAGTCCACAAACATATCTTGAGCATTTATTTATGGTGTTAATTAGACTGTTTAGGATGTTAAGAGAAAGAGATTCTCAGAACTCCTAAATTGTAATACTTGCTTTCGGGCAGTAAAGCTTACATTGACAGGGCAGGCATTTTCCTACACTTCTTGATGTTAATATGCCAGCAATGTAGTATCATGAATGGACAGACACTCCGGAGTCAGATAGGCCTGACTCCTCTTCTCCCTAATGACATGGACTTAGGTAGGTTACTCAACCTCTCTGAGTCTCAGTGTCCCCACTGTATTGGGAAGAACACCCTAGAAAGGCAGGTAGATCCAGTACAGTGAGCAGTTTGAGTCTATTCTGGAATAGGGCAGAATATAACAAGTGAATATCTGAGCAACATTGAGCATAGTAAACTTTCAGTTAGTGTTAGACAGTTTCCCTCTCTCCCCAGCCTGTCACATTACCTGAAATTTCACCATTAAGGATTTGAGTTTATAGATTTTGGAGTTGTGTCTTTAGACATCACACATCAAGCTCCTCTTAGATTTTAGCATCCTAGTACGAGTTCTTTCATGGGATTTCATTTCACAACATAGCTGGATGAATCCAGGCAACTCTTTCTCTGGAGAGAACAAACAGTGGGTAATCCAGTAAGAACTGTCGAGTGCATCCTCCATTCACTCAGTCACTCAGCATGCAGTATTCTAGGTGCAGAAGCGCCAGAGATGAAAAACTAAAAGGAAACAGAATGGCACCCCAGGCAGTGGGAACAGCATAAGCAAAGGTGTTAGGGGGAAATAGTAGGTCCTGTACCTAGAGTGGAGTGTAGATGTGGGTGGTGATAGGTAAGAAAGACTTGTTTGAAAGCTATTTTCAGGAAGCTGTTGCAACATAAGCACAGAAGTTATTTGAAGAACTGCCTTTTAGAAAGTTTATTCTGGAGATGTTGGGAAGGATAAATCAGAAGGGTAAGAAAATCAGAAGGAAAGAGATCAATTAGGAGAGTCCGCATCCATACTTCAGTCAAGAAGGGCAAGGATGGGTTCCAGTGGAGGCAGTGAGCTTCGTGATGGCAGAGTGTGGTAATGCGCCCAGTGGGCCACCAGAAGCAGCTGCTGGGGAGAGGGACGGGGGTAGCAGGAGAAAGAGGGGAAGACATCGTGAAAGAGGAGAGACGTGGACAGTACCGAAGAGCGGTTTCACGTTCTTTATGTTGTTGCCCATCCTGGGCCCCACACTGCTCTGGCTGCTCTGGACAGATACAAAAAAGGGTGAAATGTGGCTGCTTGGTTGCTACAAGGAAGGGACACTGGAGGATTGGCAGGCAGGAGAGATGTTTTGTGACAATTCTTTTCGATCACTTAGACCTTGAACCTGTATCACCTAGTCACAAAAGTAAATCTAATATTAAAAATGGTAGAAGAAAAAAAAGATAAAAAATATGAACAATAAGATGGCAATAAATACATATCTATCAATAATTGAATCTAAAAAATGAAAATAAACAAGGATTCTAATGAACAAAATAAAGCTATTTTCAGGAAGCTGTTACAACATAAGCACAGAAGTTATTTGAAGAATTGCCTTTTAGAAAGTTTATTCTGGAGATGTTGGTCTTTTGGAGTTGGTCCATCCTTTGCCAGTTTTGAGATTCCTGAAAAGCAAATCTTACGTATTAATAGCTTTCAAACAAGTCCTTACCTATCACCACCCACATCTAATGAACTGATGAATAAAGTAGAACCAGAGGCATGGAAACATGGACCAGACTGACAAATCTCAGAGGGAACGGGGCAAGGAGGTGGGAAGAGATTAACCAAAGAATTTATATGCATACATGGACACAGACTATAGGGCGGTGAAGGCCAAGGGTGGGGTAGGATCCGGGTAGAGGGGGCAATGGGGAGAAAGAGAGACAGACATCTGTAATACTCTCAACAATAAGAATAAAATAAATAGTTCCTATCTTTGAGGAATCCAAGTCTTTATTGGGAAGACTGTGCACCCACACCTAATTACATAAAGTTGTAAGACCATTTTAAGAAAATGACAAAACAATGAGTGCTACACAAATTTAAGGAGGGTAAAGATAGACGTGGGTTAAATTTAGTTTATGTATATTGTACCATGTACCTTCCAAGTACATACTCTGTACACAACTGTTAATGTTTAGTAAAATAATGGAAAACACACATCAGATCCCCACTGGCACATTTGGAATATCTGAATCTTGAAAGCCAGAACAGTAAGTTAGAACAAGTTAGTTAACTTGTAAAATTACGTTTTACAGGATGACCAATTTTCTAAACTGAGAGGGTAGGTAGGTGGGATTCCTCAAGGTTATGGTCCTCGTGGCAAGTAAATTCCCAGTGACCTGGCAAATAATGTTTCATTATTTCTTGAACATCTTACATCTTATAAAATAATACATAAGATTTGCTTTTCAGGAATCTCAAAACTGGCACAGGATGGACCAACTCCAAAAGACCAATGAAGATGCTGAAAACTGGGAAAATAAGGCCTGGCAAGCAGAGGCAGAAAACAATACCCTCAAATTAGAACTTATCACTAAAAAGGTTGATGCCCTCAATAGAGAGGTCGAGGAGGTGAGTTTGGGAAAACATGCTTGTAGTACGTATTATATTTGAGAGCTTTGTTTGGCTTTCCATAAATTAAATATATAAACAAACACTTCAATGATTTAAGTATACTGTGAATTGGTGCCTGATAGCTCTTCTTGTACCCACTCTGTTTCTCCTCTAATCTGTTACCTGCCCTACAACTAGAATAATCTTTAGCATGTATTAAAATTAGGAACTATTTCAAACATACCAAAAAACACACAACCAAAACAAAAAACAAGTAATATAAAGGCATGCTTATATCCCCCCTCCCAGACTTAAGGATGCTAACATTTTTCCATATTTACTTCAAGTCTCTATTTAAAGCAGGGATGGGAACCTTTTTTCTACCAAGGGTCATTTGGATATTTATAACATCATTTGAGGGCCATACAAAATTATCGTTGCTATGAAAAAAGTTCCTAGACTTAATGAATTTTGAGTCCCGCCTGCGGTTGCCTTGGCATGGCCAAACCAAATGATTTTTTTATGGCCCAAGGGCCAGACGTTCCCCACCCCTGATTTAAAGAAACAAAACATTACAAGATACAACTTGGCATCCTTTCCCCTTCTGCCTCTCTCCTGCTTGGTGTGTGTAAGGTTCCTGTCCATTGTGGAACTCTTTTGCATATGTTTATACTTTTCTACAAGTCTATTACCCACAGCTGATGTATAAAGTTGTTTTGTGTGCTTTAAGTTTTTAAAAAGTGATAATATACTATAGATACCCATTTGCAGCTTGCATTTTTTGCTCAATATTATAATTTTAAAATTTATTTATTTTGATACAGTGTACATCTAAACAGTTGTATCTATATTAAATTATATAAATATTTCTTTTTAAAATTTATTATTATATAGAAGGAAATTTAATTGTCTTCATTTTTTATAATAAAATGCTGCAACAAACATCCTTTATCATTTCTCCTTGGATATATATTTCTCTAGGTTTATGCCTGGAATAACTGGATCCAAGATATGTGTAATTTTAACTCTGCTCAGTATTGTCAGATTGCTCTCTAAAGTTTTACTCTTCCACCAGAAATACTAATCAATACTTGATATTATCAGACATTAATTTTTTTTCCATACTTTTTTTGTGTGTGTTTCCTTGATTATAAGTGAGGCTCTTTTCATGTCTCTTAGCCATTCAGGATTCCTCTTTTATTAATTTTCTCTAGATTTCTGGAACAAATTTCCTTGAACTCTCCTATTTTTCTATGGAGTTGCTTATCTTTTTCATATTGATTCAAAGGCATTATATATGTATTCTCTGTAATAATCCTTTTAAAGGTTAACAGTTATCTTCTTATCTATGGCTTGTCTTTTCACTGTGCTAGCAGTATAAATAGAAGTTTTATTTTTAAAAAATAGGTTTAATCTTTATTTTTGAAAGTATTACAGATGCACCTCCCTATTTTCGCCCCCCCACTCCACTCCTGCCCCCTCCCCAAGCCTTCCCCACACTATCATTTGTCCGTGGGCTATGCGTGTCATTTTCCCTCACTCCACACACCCCCTCCAAAGCTTTGCACTTAGTGTTCTGACTTGAAAAGACACTTTCCCCAACACACACTGTATATATCTATTCACCTTTCAGATCTCATTCAGGTCAACTGTCATTTCTCAGGAAAACCTTTTCTGACTTCCCTGACTCTCTTAGTTTAGGTCGCTTTTTTTTTTTTTTATACACTTTTTTTTTTCTCTCTAGAAGTAAGTGCTTAATATGTACTAATATATTTACCTGTATGATTATTTGATTGATGCATGACTCCCCCATAGTCTGAAAGTTTTATGAGAGCAGAGACCATTTTGCTTGCCATTGGATATGCATCTAGGCACAATTACTAGAATATAGAATATAGAATATACTCAATAAATATAGAATGAATGGGTAGATGATTGGGTGGGTAAATGGATGGATAGAAAATTATTTAAAGGGTGAGTGAGAAATAGAGTGAGGAAGGAAGGGAAGGAGGAAGGTAGGAGTGAATTGTGACCAAATAATTTATTCCAGGAGCAATTTTTTGAGTGTAAAAGGAGTTGTAAAAGCAGGAAAATGTCTTTATTTGCCTCTCAGCTTTGTTATCTTCACATAATAGCAAATACTTCTTTGTAGGCGACAGTGGACTTACATAAGACTTTTTTGTTTTTTGAAAAAAGAGGGAATTATCTTGAATGTTTGAAAATGTTTATGTAACTTGAATCTCATGTTGCCACTTTAAAAACGTGCTCTCATTTCTCATAATGGGGATGTATTCTTAATTTATGCTTCCCCAGAGTCCTTTTTCCCTGGTTATTAGTAAATGCTCTTTTTACAATGTTATGGTTAATATCAACATGCCTTTCAAGAATTGGAAAATGGGTATTGTGAGTGAAATAGTGGCACATGCTTTGTTTGCCACTTTGTTGTTAAAGAAAACAATAACATTTATATTACAGAATAATTGAAACTGTGACAAATATAGACAGAACTATAGACCAAACATGTATGTATCTCAGCTTTGGGACTGAGACGTTTAAGTGGGAGAAGTTGTTTTCTAAATATAACCAGTTGACCACCTTACTCATAGATTTTATGTAGAGAAATTTGAAACACGAAATTATGTTTCCCAAAGTGTTTTGTACATATACTACTACCTATATCATCTAAAGTTCCTTATGATGTAAGTGTACTATCATTTAAAAATTGCCCCGTTTTGTATTCCATGTCGTCGTTTTTTTCCAAGTTAAAAAACAGTAATTTTGTTTTTGCAGCACTTAGATGCAGAAAGGTCTTACAAGTCCCAGATTTCTACCTTATATAAATCTCTTGTAAAGATGGAAGAGGAGCTTCAGAAGGTTCACTTTGAAAAAGTGTCTGCCCTTGCAGACTTGTCTTCCACAAGGGAACTTTGTATTAAACTTGACTCCAGCAAAGAAATTCTCAGTCAACAGCTGGTTGCTAAAGATCAAGAAATTGAAATGGTATGTAATGCATTAAAAAATTTTTCCCCCTATTTCTATTACTATAAAATTACTACAAGTTCAGAAAAGCAAGTTCTTTGTTTTGTTTCGTTTTGTTTTGCTTTTTGTTAATTCTAACCTGAGGATATTTTTTTCCACTGATTTTTTTGAGAGAGAGTGGAAGGGAGGGGGGGAGAGAGGGAGAGAAACATAGATGTGACAGTGATTTAAGAATATAATTATTCTTCGTTTTCAAGCAAATACATAGCTTAGTTGACACTATCTTTATGCTAGTTTTTCATTTACTTGTTTTGTTTAATTTTTCCCACTAAAATCCCTTTAAAAACTCATTTTAAAGAGAAAAGAAAATTTATTTTATTTAATTCTATTAATCACATTCATATTATTTTATAATTTATTTCCACTGTTTTTCATGTTCATCATTTGAGATGTGAAATCCTTGTTGACATGTCCTTTCAATTCTCTAGAGTAATTTCAATTTTTTGTTCCAGAGTGCAAATAATTTGTAATTGATTTATTGGTGAGTCGCTGTCTCTCTCCATATACTTAGGATTTTCTTTAGCTATCTATATTTTATATATTATTTTAATTCTTGTTCATAAATACATTATTTTTGTCCCTCTCCTTTATGTGATTATTACTAATTCAGATTTATAATAAATCATAAGTATTTTTGTCTACATTACTGATAATATTTCATCCCTTTGTTCTTTTTAATTAAGGCTTTTTCTTTTTTTGATGGTACATTTTTATTGCTGACTAATGTAAGAAGTTTTAATACTGTTTCAATTCTTTCAAATTATGTTACATCTGCTTAAAATATGTAAGGACCTGGTCTAAAGTTGTTTAAAAAGAATTTGTGATGAGAATCTGTACCCATTAGTTTACTTATTTATTTATTTTTTAAATATATCTTTATTGATTTCAGAGAGAGGAAGGGAGAGGGAGAGGGAGAGAGAGACGGAGAGAGAGAAACATCAATGATGGGAGAGTCATTGATCGGCTGCAGCGCGCAACCCGGGCATGTGCCCTGACCGGGAATCGAACCCGGATCTCCTGGATCCTAGGTTGACGCTCAACCGCTGA
Organism: Miniopterus schreibersii; assembly: GCF_964146895.1. NCBI lineage: Eukaryota > Metazoa > Chordata > Mammalia > Chiroptera > Miniopteridae > Miniopterus > Miniopterus schreibersii. The sequence continues at coordinate 29,537,961 of NC_138119.1, forward strand.
GCCACGCCCGGCCGGCCCCATTAATTTATTCTTATCTTTATTCCAAATTAAAAATAGAACACTTGATGACAAAAAAACAGCAACAAAACAACAACAACAGCAATGTACATGTGAGAGAGACACATCGGTTGGTTGACTCCCACATAACCCTCCACCCTTTGGGCTGCAGGCCAATGCTCTAACCGCTGAGCCACGCCAGCCAGGGTAGTTCTTTTTTTCTTTTCTTAAATATTACATCAAGCTCTGTCTTTTATCTTTAGATTTTATTTTTTAAGTCCAAGAGATTAATTTGACAGCTGTATTTTAACAATTCAAGTATGTAACAGAAATCTTCCTTTGAGTATTTAATTTGTATTTACATTTGGCCAGAAGAATTATAAATCACATTTACATACCAGTCAGCTAGGAACCACAAGGTTGAGGTTTATCCATCCAAATTATAACTTTAATGACATTCTTTTAAGTTAAATTTATTTACTAATTGGGTTCTTTTAAACTAAAATTCAGTTGATTATATGTGCATGTGCCTGACATTGTGCTTGCCACTGTGACTGTAACGTTCAAAAGGTACAGGCCCCTGCCCTAGCTGGTTTGGCTCAGTGGTTAGAGCATCGGCTCTCGGACTGAAGGGTCCTGGGTTTGATTCTGGCCAAGGGCACATACCTCAGTTGCAGGCTTGGCTGGGGCATGTGTCGGAGGAAACCAATCGATGATTGATATTTCTCTCTCTCCAACTCTCTCTGAGAAGCAATGGAAAAGATTTAAAAAAAAAAAAAAGAAGATACAGGCTCTCTGCCCTCAAGGATCTTTCAGTATTGACGTACAAATAATTTGGGATGAATGTTATACTAATAAGAAATACTCAAGGTTTTAGAGAGGGAGTTCCTATTCAGCCTGTGGATGTCAGGAAGGAGTTCACAAGGAAGTACTAAGGAGCACAGGAAAGATGAGGAAGAGATGTTTCCATTCAGAGGAAGCAACAGCATAGGGACTTTATGGAGGTAAAAGTGAGTAATAAATTCTTGAGCGAATAGTAATTTTCTTTTTTAAAAAATATATCTTTATTGATTTCAGAGAGAGGAAAGGAGAGAGGGAGAGAGATAGAAACATCCATGATGAGAGAGTCATTGATCGGCTGCCTCCTGCACGCCCCCAACTGGGGATCGAGCCCGCAACCCGGGCATGTGCCCCGACCGGGAATCGAACCCCGATCGCCTGGATCCCAGGTCGACGCTCAACCGCTGAGCCATGCCTGGCTGGGCGAATAGTAAGTAATTTTCAATGGCCAGTGTAGCATGCAAGGGTGAAAGTCGCTGAAGATGCATCTGGAGAGATAGATGGAGCCCAAACCCTAAAGGGATATGTATGCAAGTTGCATAGTGCACTTGAAGTATCAACAGATTTTGGTCATGTTTACATTTCTGTTGTCATAAAATCCTATTGAAATTTTAGTTTTGTTAGTCTACTGTTTGTTAGGAGGATATGTTACATTTGAGAATCATGTATCTAGCTGGTTTCTGTAAGAATGCATTGTTATTATTTTAATAATGAAATATATGCCAGTATTGCCAGACTCACCCTTAAGTTATTTTTTATTTCAGCAAGAACATTTTTTTTCAGCAAGAACATTTTAATAATGAACATCTCATGAATAGATAAAACTTCAAGTACTATGTCCTTAATTTTTTCTTTAAAAACACCTTTTACTTGGCATTTTCAAGTAGGAAAAGTAATGCATCTTTTGTAATAACTGAAACATTTATTTTTTAGTTTTCCTTCCCTTCCCTTCCCTTCCCTTCCCTTCCCTTCCCTTCCCTTCCCTTCCCTTCCCTTCCCCCTCCCCCCTCCCCCCTCCCCCCTCCCCCCTCCCCCCTCCCCCCTCCCCCCTCCCTTCCTCCCTTCCTCCCTTCCTCCCTTCCTCCCTTCCTCCCTTCCTCCCTTCCTCCCTTCCTCCCTTCCTTCCTTCCTCCCTTCCTTCCTTCCTTCCTTCCTTCCTTCCTTCCTTCCTTCCTTCGTGTCTCAGTGAAAAATCAGTCAGATATATTTGATTTTCAGTTTCTTGGTTTTCCATTCTTTTACATTGACCTATGTGTCTGTCTCTCTATCAGTACCACACAGTCTTCATAATTGTAGCTAATAAAAAATCTTTAAATCATGTAGACAGAGTTCATCTACTTAATTTTGCTTCTTCAGAATTTTCTTAGCTATTCTAGCCTTTTTGCCTTTCCCATATAAATTTTAGAATAATCTATTTCTTCAAAATATCATGCTGGGATTTTGATAAGAATTGCATTAAACCTGTATATCAATTTGAAAAGAATGGACATCTTTACTATATTGAGGCTTCTAGTCCATGAGCACAGTATGTCTTTAGATATTATTTTATTTTTTAATTGCCTTTGGGTAGTTTTCAGCATGTAAGTTCTATACATATTTTGTTAGATTTACACTTACAAAATACAAAGTAGTATTTTTTTGAGTTACTGTAAATGGTATTCCAATATAAATTTTGCTATCAATGTGTTCATTGACAGAATATAGAAGTACAGTTGATTTTTGAATGCTTATTTTATATCCTGTAACCTTGCCAAACTCATTTATTAGTTGTAGGAATTTTTCTGCAGATTCCTTGAAATTTTATATGTAGACAATTATATATATATTTTTAAAATAAAAAATATTTATTTGAGCTTCCATTATTTTGGGTTTCTGTTAGGGACAAATGCAGCAAAGCCTAGCTGAACTCTCAGACTAATCATAAGGTGATTTCTACTTTGGGATTTTGCTCTATCTTGGGTTTTTTTGGGAATGGAGCACAAATTCAGTCTTCTCTCAGATTCCCTCTAAACATATCTTGAATTTCAGATAACATAGACAATTATATATTTGAAAATAAGGACAGTTTTATTTTATTTTTTTACATCCTGTATACCTTCTTGCTTTTTTCAACTGGTTAGTACTTAATGAATTTTCTGATATGATCAAATAGTTGGAGAAAGTGATACTGTGTGTGTGTGTGTGTGTGTGTGTGTGTGTGTGTATTTGGTAAGAACGATAATATTTCTAATCAAGAAATGTAGCAGGGTGTTAGTTTATAACATAATACAGAAATTTTATGAGTCTCTGATACTCTGTCAGTTAAGCGGATGAGTGGGAATAAGTATGGAAATCTTCCTACTGTGATACAGGTGGAGAATGAATTAGATTATGCTCGTTCTGAAATAGAACTCCTCAGGAGCCAGGTGACAAATGAGAGAATCTCCATGCAGAATCTAGAAGCTTTGCTGGTGGCCAATCAAGACAAAGAATATCAGTCTCAGATAGCACTTCAAGAAAAAGAATCTGAAATTCATCTTCTGAAAGAACACCTTTGTTTGGCAGAAAATAAAATGTGAGTTGGTTAGCGATATAACAAAATCATATTCCTAAAGTCATATTTCAACTAAACAAATAATAGGTTAGTAGAATTTTAAAGCTAGAATTTATACAATTTTATGCATCCATAATTTGCCATTAATTAGACTGAGGACCAGAAATATTTTGATTTGCCTAAGATTTAGTGCTTATTTATATGTTTAGCTAAATTGATTTAAATTTAAGTTTAACCATCTCTGTTGATTATTTCCAATAGAGCTTTGACTATAATAGGATGTCTGGCCTAAAAACATTGCCTTTAGGAAATATTATAATCAGATTAGAAACAAAAACACTTTTGAAATCAGGAGAAGTTTTCTATTTATGGACCCACCTGATATTGCTACCTAGCCTTTCCATTTGTCACACAGTATTTTTTTATGTACTTATAAATACTAAGTACCTGGAAGAAATCCTACATTCACCAAATACTGAAGACTTCCCTTAGAGTTGATGTGGGCTTAATTAATTAATTAATTTTCCTTTTTATTTAATTTATTGGGGTGACACTGGTTAACAAAATTATATGGGTTCCAGGTGCACAATTCTACAACACATGACCTGTACTCTGCATTGTCCGTTCACTACCCCAAGTCAAGTCTTTGTCCATCACCATTTTTCGCCCTCATACCTTCTCCCACCTCCCCCCACCCCAACCACCACTCCCTGGCAATTGCCACACTGTTGTCTGCGTCTATGGGGGCTTCTTCTTTTAGAATCCCTAGCACCACTAGCAGCTTATTACATGACCCTGGCTGGAAGGTTGGGTAGAAATGCCTGCCTGGATAGTGAATGTTCTATTATTAAACTTGGTCACCTTGGGGAATGAGGTGGAGGGAGGCAAAGAGAAGGAGGAGACATCTGTAATACTTTCAACAATAAAGATTAAACCTATTTTAAAAAAGAATACATTGCCAAAATATATTCCTTTTGTCACAATATAATTTTTTCTGTGTGTTGGTCTCCATTTCAGTCTTCATTGGGTAACTGAATATCTTCATATGTGTTGTCATTTGAGTGCAAGTGCATGTTTGTCTGAAAGATTGTTTCATTGTAAAAATATGCACATCTTATTTCCACCAATAAGATCTTTCAGGAAAAAAAATACCTTGGTCACCTCTCACAAAATACTGATGGGGACCCTTTGCCTCTCTTCTTATCTATCTCATCTATAACATTTTTTCATACATTCTCAGCTTTGCTCTCCTGTCTGAGCTTGGGACCTGGGGAAGGATAGGAATCATGATCTCAGCAATCAGCCTCTCATAGGAGCCCCTGACTAAGCAAAGTCTGCAAAGTCAAAGCCAGTTTCCTTCAGAAACTATTTTCAGGTTATGGCAACTGTCACCAAGTCATTCTTTTTAGTCACTGCAGCTGGGCTGTTGTGATACCTTCAACTGGTTCTGCAAAATCCCTTTCTCAAGCTGGCAGGTGGAAATCTACATTAATGAAGTATGCCAGAACTCCCACCTTGAAGGGTACATTCTGTATTAGACTGGCTGATAAGTACTACCACTTAGAATGGTAAACATGATCAACTTTTGTGTTCTTAGCCTCTACGTTTAGATTTCAGCAGTCTATAATGCAGCCTGAAAGCAAGCCAAGAGAGGGTAGAATGTTCTGTACAAGCAGCATTCACCTCTGTCATTACCTTCCCTATGATAGTGTGCCCTGCTACAGGGTTTTTGCAGCATGGTTTAACCCTAAAGAAGATTCTGTGAAATTGAAGAGTTGTGTGTACATGTATATCAAATTTAATTATAAGTATACATAAAACATTTGTTTGATTTAATATATACAACAGACCATACTAGTCATGGTGCCAGCAAATTCCAGTTTTGATTATTTGGTTGTATTACATTGCATATAATATTTCAAAGTACTTTTATAAAAATAATTTGCAGTAAATAGATAATCTGGATAGATAATAAATGATATTACTCCATGTAAACACAGGGAAGCTGATACAGAGAAGGTTTAACTGATTGAATGTGAGTGGCACAGCTTAAGCTTTTCAAGTAGGCTACTTTGTGCATTTACTACATCTAAAATTGGCATATACATTCATGAAAATCACAATATTTTAAGTTTAATCAGCTGTCACTCTTATATTCTTTTACACAGCGCCATCCAGAGTAGAGATGTGGCCCAGTTCAGGAATGTCGTAACACAACTGGAAGCTGATTTAGACATTACCAAAAGACAGCTAGGGACAGAGCGCTTTGAGTGGTAAGTTAATCTCTGTGCAATATTTAGCCTGAGAAGCATTGTTTCTTAGATAACAACAGATTTGCTTATTCTGTGATGGCTAGGTTTTAAAGTATGAATTGAACTTCAGTTTTACCACAGTATTAATAATGTTACTGGATATAAAGTTTAAAAGCTTCTATTTTTAAACTTTTTTGCTTTAGGGAGAGGGCTGTGCAAGAACTTCGCTGCCAGAATTACTCCAGTAATGCTTATCATTTGAGTTCTACAATAAAGCCAAATACAAAATGCCATTCACCAGAACGTGCTCAACATTGATCTCCTGACTGAGGCCTAGATTGATTACTGGAAGAGCGAGTGGTTTAAGGATCCATTCTGTGGGGGCCATGTAGTAATATATACATGAATATTTGAGGGTGTAAGGAAATTCAATAAGTCTATCATAATAGTGCTATTTAAACATGATTAGCTATGTTCATATAAAAATAAAGTATTTTGATAATTAGTTTTATATAAATATTCTAAAGTGAAAGCTCTCTATTTTATATTTTAAATCTGACTTATTAATTTCTACATCAATTTTTATTAAATTTTAATTTTTAAATTAAATTAGCTTATTAACTCTAATTAATAAAATATTGTTTATTTTTTTGTTTGTTCATGTCTTTTATTAACCTATATACAATTATTCATCTTCTGGTTTGTTGAAGCAATAGGTCAGACATTTGCCATAATAATGTTTGTCACAGTGGCTGGCCATAAAAACTCCAGCACCACTTTCATCTGAAGGGCACCCCCGATGATTTACTCCACGTCAGCATAGTTACTCATCTGTTCAGTCCCAGAATGCCTCAAAAATGTTTCAAGATTTCTCACCTATGTAACTACAGTAAGCAGACCAACTTTTTTTTTTTAAAGGATCTGTCTGCACTCTTCCTTCCTATCCCCATATACTGCCTTAAGGCCTGGGCCTTGCGGGCATATAGTTAATTTTTTCTTTCTCTGTGGGTATTGTATGTATACATTAGAAAAAACATTAGATTCATTTGTTTCAATTTGCTTTCATTTTTCATTTTTTCCCTTCCTAGTTTTTCCTTGATTTTATTTAATTTTTGAATTTGTAGATTAATATGCTTTCAAAAGAGACAAAACTCTGCAAAAGCAGTACTTGAAGTATCACTGTCTCCTGTATGCTTTCTATCCCACCCCTCCACTAAAAAGGGCTTTTTTTGTGTGTTATGGTTTCATTTTCAATTTCTAGTGTTACTGCATAGTGACTAGAAAATATTGTTTATAATATTTCTATTTTATGGGAACTACTGATGTGTTCTTTGTACTTTACTACATGATCAATTATTGTGAACATTTCATGTGCACTTAAGAAGATATATTCTTTCTTCTCAGGGTATAGTGTATATATATCTAAAAGATTTACCGTTTAATTTTTCTTTAACTCTTTTATATTGTTGCTTAATTTTTGTCCACTTGATCTGTTTGCTTATCTCCATTTCATTTAGCTCTTCTTCTGGAGAATTCTTTTGTTCTTTCATCTGTGGCTTATTTTTTTGTCTCCCCATTTTGGCTGCCTGGAGCAGGTCTGCCTCAGGCCAGCCTGTAGTATATGGGTCCTTGACTTCATGTAGGAATGATTTGGCAACATGAGTCCAGAGGGATTTGAGAGTGTTTATTAATGCTGGAGACAATGAAACAAAGGAAGAAATTAGGATAGAAGAAACAACAGAAGAGAGCCTAGGCAGTGCTGCTTTAGCTCACTGGGAAGTCAGAGAAAAAGCAGATCTTGGAGACAGGATCAGAGGGTGAAACCAGGTCGAGCTGCCACTGCTGACTGCTCCCCTGGCTGCAAGTCTCTTGGGGACCCTTAGAAATTAAGAAGATATCAAAGTTCATGCCCAGGATGGGGCGTAGGCGTGCTCTAGAGTGAGCCTGCCTTGAGTCTTTGTCCTGAGGGCTTTTTATCCATTTTTTTTTCTACAGGCAAGAATCTTAGGGGAAGGTTTCAGTAGAATATTCATCAGCTTTCCAGGTACATTTTAAAATATGCTGATGCATTAAAATGAGTGTATGGGGAGGTTTGGATAACTCTCTGGTCTGTTTTACTGTTTTTTATCTTAGGTCTGCCTGGCTTTAATGGGGTTTTTGTTATTTGTTCCCCAACTTCATCTGTCCTTGGGTTTAGCTGCACAAATGGCAATAATTTGGTCTTTATTCTCTATTTTCCTAGGTCAGGGTGATTTAAGCTATGTATTCTCTGGTTAGGGAGCAGGTTATAAACCGTTTGCTCTCAAGTGTCCTTGGTTAGGGAAGATGAGGTCTTGCAGTTCACAAGCTGGCTGCAAGCTGTCCAAACTGTTTGCCCTTGTTTAATTTTCTTGCCTCAGCTTCCCTATTCCACTTGCCCAGAGATTTTCCTAGCTTCTTACTATCCTGCTACACTGTCAGTCTCTCTGTGGCCTCCACTTTAGGTCCTTGGTTATGAGGGTGCTCTCCAGCTACTCTTCAGTTGATTATTCAGGATGGTTTCTCTGTATTTTAGTTGTAATTACAGTTTGGTTCTTGGTGAGTGTCAGTGTAGCTTCCACTCAGTCCTCCGCCATCTTGGAATCCAGTCTTGCTGCTTTTAACATTATCTGTCTTAAACTTTGTCATCGTAATTATGACATGTCTTGGTGTGGACTTCTTTGGATTCATCTTTTTTGGGTCTCTCTGTACTTCCTGGATTTTTATGTCTATATCCTTGGACACGATAGGAAAGTTTTTAGTCATTATTTCTTTTTTTTTAAACTATGTAATTTATTTATTTATCCTCACCTGAGGATATGTTTATTGATTTTGAGAGAGAGAGAAAAAAAGAAACATCGATGCGAGAGAGAAACATCGATAGGTTGCCTCCTGAACATTCTCCTACTGGATATCGAACCTGCAACTTCCAACCAACTGAGCCACCCAGCCAGGGCTCAGTCTTTATTTCCTCAAGTAGGTTTTCATTCTTTGTTCTCTTTCTTCTCTGGTTCTCCTATGATGTGAATGTTGGTATGCTTGATGTTGTCCCAGAGGTCCTTTACACTTTCCTTTTCCAGAACTCTCTCCTTTTGCTTTTCCATTTGGGTGTTTTCTGTTACCTTGTCTTCCAGATTACTCATGCAGTCCTCTGCTTCATCTAATCTGCTGTTTATTCCCTGTGATGTATTCTTTATTTTCGTTATTGTATTTTGACTTTTTTTTGTTTTATGTCATTTTTAAATGTTTTCCATTGGTTGGTGTTCTGAGTTAATCTATTCTTTTCCTAACCTTATTGAGCATCCTTATAACCAGTGTTTTAAACTCTGTATCTGCTAGATTGTATGTCTCCATTTCCTTTATTTCTTTTTCTGAAATTTTGTCTTTTTCTTTTATTTGGGATCACGTTTCTTTGTCTCCTCATTTTGGTTGACTCCCTGTGTATGTTTATGTATTAGATAGGTCTACTACATCATCTTGTCTTGGCAGACTGGACTTATGCAATAGGTGTCCTGTGAACACCAATGGTGTAGCCTCCTTTATATCCTAAATGAGGTGCTCCAGGGGGGTCCTTTGTGTGGGTTGTGTGTGCTTGCTTGTTGTAGTTGAGCATTGATTGTTCTTGGCATATTTGTGGGTGGGGTTAATGCTCAGGCTAACTGGCTATGAGGGCTGGCCATGAGTATAGTGGACAAACTGATGTGTGTGGGTTGACCCCATGGGACAGAATTTACTTTAGTGGGGTCTGGTGCAAAACAAGTCTGCCCTTTGGATATGTCATTTGTGGAGATGGTTGGATGGTGCCCTGGTGTCCTTGAATATGACCACCGGGTGTGTGGATTTTGTAGCCTCTTGGGAAGTATTCTGGCACTGACAAAAGTCAGCTGCTGCTTGTGCTGGGCTTAGGCCACCTGGTGGTAGCTACAGAGTGATCTGCGGTTGAGTGCTATTTGTGCTGGGTGCTTCAGAGAGGGTATGCTATGAACTGAGACAGACTGCCTCTTGTGCCAGGCTTGTGACTCTTTGTTTGGCACCACTATGTGAGCTGAGGCCAGCCACCACTTTTGTTCAACTTGTGACCACTTAATTGCAGCTACGTTCCAAGCCATGCATGGCCACCACTTATGCCAGACTTGGGGCCACCTCAAGGGAGTTACAATGCAAGTTGAGATCAGTCACAACTTCTGTTTGGGCTTGGGGCAGCCTGGCAATAGAGATGAGCACACGGAGGCCTATCACTGATTGTTTGGGGTTTGTGGAAATTGGAGAGATTTTAGGAAAGTCCGTACCACAAGCTGAGATAGACTGCTTGTGTGAAGCAGCTACTAGGTGATACTTTGGCTAGCATGTGTGCTGGGTGGTACAGGGCCTTAGGGAATCACTGGGGCATGGTGAACAGTGATACCCAGGTTAATAAAGAGCTCCCATTTGGTGCCTGCCTGCAACTGCCTGGCTGTTTGGGAGGAGTTCAACAAAACAACAATGGCATCTGCCAGCACTTCTATCCCTGACCCCTGCCTCTCCTGTCCTCAACCTGTAGCTAGTCAATTTAGTTCATTCCCATTTTTCCTTGGCACTTTTGAGCTGATGTTCCTGTACTGGGATCCTTAGCCAGTGAGTTTGTGAGCAAGCTCATCTGTTTATAGTCCCTTTAAGACCTATAGTCCCAGGCCTCCCACAGCCCTCTGTCTCAATGGGACTTCATAATCCCTGCTATTATTCATAGCTAGATATTATGGGGAGCCCTCTTCCTGGTACTGGTCCCTCAGACTGAAGCATTTGGCGTGGAGCTGAGACAACTCAATCCTTAGAGCAGACCTCTGGGGCTAAAATATCCCTCTTGATTGTCAATTGCCACCCTGTGGATGTGGGACCTGCCAGTTCAGCATCTCTGCCCCTTCTACCAGTGTTGACATGGCTGCTTCTTTATATCCTTTATGTACTCCCTCTTTTTTTAAAAAATACTTTTTATTGACTTACTTAGAGAGAATAAGAGACAGCAGAAACAGATGTGAAAGTGAAACATCTATCCCCTGCCCATGCATGCCCCCTACTGGGGATTGAGCCCACTACCTGGTCATGTGCCCTGACCAGAAATCAAACCAGCAACCTTTTGGTGCACAGGACGATGTGCAACCAACTAAGCCATACTGGCCAGGGCTATGTACTCTCTTGAGGGTGGTTATGTCCTTTACGGGAATTCTGTTCAGCTAGTTTTCAGGTGGTTCTCAAGGATGGCTATTGTATAATTTAATTGTAATTTTGGTGTGATCATGGCAGGAGGTGAGCAGAGTTTATTTATTCTACCATCTTGACTGGAAGTCAGGTTGAGGCTTTTAAAATAGGTAAATACATCCCTTTCACAGAAAGACTTTTTATATTCAGCTTCCTCTGCACTGTGCCCGAGGGGATTAGCCACAGCCAGCTGGCTGAGACCTTTAAGAACTATCTCTCAGTTCCCTATAGCCTTGTGAATCTCATGGACATAAGCCCCACTGCTTTCAAAGCTAGATGTTTAGGGGCCCCATCTCTCAGGTGCAGGACTTAAAAGATGGGGTGCCAGATGTGAAGCTCAAACACTGCACTCCTCAGGGAGAAGTTCAGAGATGTGAGTTCCCACCTGACTGTGGGTCCCAGTGCCATGGGTGGGATGTGTGGAGAGATTGTGTCTCATGCTCTCCTACCCATTTCAAGTGGGTTTTTCTCCACCTAATGTGTAGAAGTTGGTCTCCCAGTTTTTGGATCTCTTTCAGAAGTAACTGTTGTGGGTGTAGCTGTAGATTTGGTGTGTTGCAGAGGAGGTTAGTTTAGGATCCTCCTATGTCATCATCTTGAACTGGATGTTCAGCTTACAAGACCCAGTAAAGGGTAGTAGAGGGAGTTTTATTGCACTTCTTAAGGAACCTTTAAGCATTTTGGTACAGTGATATTTTAAAGAAGGAAGGAAAGTAAGGAGCAGAAAGCAATTTTCTTTTGCTTTCTTGAGAACTTATTTCTACTTTTGACACAAGAAACATCCAAACCTGTAGAAAAATTTTCTGAGTTTATTTCAGCCAAACTGATGACAATGGCCCGAGTGCAGGATCTCACATACTTTGGAGAGTGATAGTTTTGCAGTCGTTTTTATGCATTTGAAATTAAGGAGGGAATGTAAGAAAGATTACATGAAGGGGGAACAAGGAAGGTAGAGATGGATTACAGGATAGTTACTCTCTTGAGGGTGGTTATTTCAAAGGCGTGTTAACCTTGATGCCCTAAAACAATGGGCAGGGCTTGCTTAAGGCAAAGATAAAACTTTTACTAAAAAAGTTGTGTGTGGGTGTGACTACTCACCATGACCTGCCCCATTAGGAATTTATGACCAGACCACCTTGTGAGGTTACATTTCATAGAACCCACTTTTGTCCACACTCCACAAATCTTTTGGACTCATACAAATATCCAACTGATAGTATTTCCTATTCACACTGTTGTGTATATGTAATTTAAAATATACTACTGATTGAAATAAATATGCATATGATGTCTTCCATAAGTTTAAGATTTAGGATGCAAATGAAAACACTTTGGGTATTTTAAAAAGATAGCCAATAATAGAAAAAAATGTTTGTACTCTTTATAAATGAAAAATGTACTTTTATTACATAGCCCAAACCAGACAATTAATGTAAAAAGAAATCATTGTAAAAGCTGACATAAGTGGAGCCATTTTAGAGTGGAGTCAGAGCAGCTGTTCTGGAGGAACGCCTTGCATGTCTTTCTTCTTGAATCTTTGGAATGTTTGAACTAGGCAAAACAACTTTAGGACTAAGCCAAGCAATACTGTCTTATAAACAAATGTTTGTAAAGCCAGCAGGGTTTCAGATCCTGATTTCAAATGTTTGTAAAGTTATGTATGTGGACTTACCATTATGGACTTTATTTTCAGTAACCAATCATACATAGCTAAGGGGTACCCCAACTTCTCAGGGCCAATAGGAATTCTTTCCTCTTCTCTTCTTATAAACCCCCTTCACCCTCACCCTATGATTGGGAAACTATATGGGTTTCTGCCTAAATTTGTGCTGTGTGAATTTCAATTCTTTGATCCCAAATAAAAGATTGTTGGCTCTCATTTTAGTTTTTAAATATTAAGTAAACATCATAAAACCGTAAGTACTCAAATTCTTAAAATTATTATTGCCCGGTGGGCGTGGCTCAGCGATTGAGCATTGACCTAGGATCCAGGAGATCGTGGTTCGATTCCTGGTCAGGGCACATGCACGGGCTGTGGGCTCGATCCCCAGTCAGGGGTGTGCAGGAGGCAGCCGATCAATGACTCTCATCATTGATGTTTCTATCTCTCTCTTCCTCTCCCTTCCTCTCTCTGAAATCAATAAAAATATAAAATAATTATTATTTCATAGGTATTTTATAGATACAAAAAGTTGCTAAAAATCAGAAATTCAAAGCATAATCTTAGTTTATTCTCCAGGATTTATTTTAAGTCTTTCATTAAATTGTTATTTCATTAAAATTTAAGTTTGATGTTTAAAAACCCTGTTCTCCTTAGAAGATAGGAATTTGTACACATTTTTTTTCTATTCTAATCCCACCCTTTTCCATTTTTATAAATAAAAAGGGAAATAAAAGTTAATGAAGTGCTTTGTAAATATTACCCTCTCTGTTACCTTAACCCCATCAGTTTACTACAGCCTAGTAAATTTAGAGAACATAAAAGGGAAATCAAATAGTGTTGCTTCTTATTCCCCAGTTTAACTTGTATAAATAAAAAGTGTAAATGAAATCAAACTGGGTATATGAATGACACCTACATAGCTTCTTACAACTTCTTGTAATGCAGACAAGTGGAAGCTTTCATCCTAAAAATTCCAGTGAATATACCCTATAGTCTCCACAGTGAACTGTTTTAAATTTAATCCTGGCCGCTAGCTCATTTTAGAAAATAGGGTATACCTAGAGTTGGGAAGGCCCCATAATGGCCCCTGATTTGCTGTAGAACTTAGACCTAAACTCACAAAAAATTTTCTTACATTTATAATAGCTAAAGCACCTGAGCACAGATTATTTTTGTTGCAATGATAGTAAAAGCAGCTCAAACTAATTTTCGTAAAGAAATATAATTCAGATGGCACACTAATGTAGCACATTTTAAAAATAGATGGTATGCAATACAAACAAAAGCAACACAAAAGTATGTCAAAAGCAAGAAGGACCAATAAATTAGAAGAAACATGTTTAATTTATACTTTCTTCTCTCTGCGAAGACATTTGTATACACAGGTGCACACTACTGCAAGGGCGACAACTATAAAAAAACAGAAAACAAATGACATGTAACTCTGAAAAATAATTTCCAAGATTCAAAATCTAGCAGAAGAAATTACTGTTGGTAACACTTCAGTGGTCAGAAATGCTATTTTATTTAAGCACATGTACATTCATATTCCATCTGGACTCTTCACTATCTAAGTGCAATTCCCTGGAATCACTAAAAGGGTCCACAGTTAGTCAAAAGAGTCCTTGTTTAGTTTAGAAAATTACCCAAAGCATATTTGGGATGAAAAGTCCTATGACTAATCATCTTGGGGAAAAAAGTATTATTTAGGGTTTGTTACTAAGTGGACGTATAGAATATAAATGAATATACTATCACCAACAAAAGGTGTATAGTGTATGAAAGGTCAGTTTTTCTACACTGGTTTACTTAATTTCAAGCTATAAACACTATGGAAACTGAAAAATCATTAGAAAAGAATCACTTCTTCACAGTAGTATTTTGATTTAAGTGGTATTCAAGTTTGAGATACTTACGTACAGTAAGAATAATTACAGCAATGATTCCTGGATCTGAGAAAAAAATGAAAAGCAGTTTTAAAGATATTGAGCATGTATGGGTCCCAGAGAGCAGTTGCACTTTATTTTTTATCAGATCATCTAAAAACCACAGCAAAAAAGTATCAATCTAGACTTAGCATAACTGCTAGTACATCCAAGTCCCTTTGATCAAAGAATGCTTCACACAGATTCCGGCTATAGGCTGTACCTTGTGAAACTCTTAATAGAAACATCACTTGTCATTGTTCTGTGCGGTAGTTACCACACCAGGTTACTTAGTAAAGGTTAATAGGACACTTAGAATTCACTAGATTAGAGAAAATTACTCACACCTGTCTACACATACTATTGCATTTGCTATGGTATCTGCAATACTAAAATAACTATAAATGTCAAGTATTACTAATAATTTGTGACACCTTGTCTTTTCCCTAATTACAAATAATTGGAACATAATATATTCATGTGGAACTCTAAGGTCTCATGATAAAGAATTATGAATAACTAAACGAATACCTAATTCCACAATCTCTTCAATTGTTGGTGATTCACGAGGTTTGGGATATCCTAGATAAAAGTGGAAATAAGTAAAAAAAAGAAGGAAAGACTAAATAAAGCTTAAAGAACTATAACTTCTTTGATTTTGATTTTCTGCATTTGTATAAAAAATGCTTATAATTTCATTTCCTTATAAATTGTGTTAGTGTATTCCATTAAACCAGAATCATAAAATATTCAAAATTTATACTGAATGTCAACAACCTTCATCCTGTGCACCGATATTTCCTGTGACAATACCGTGTAGTATAGCAACAAATTAATCATTACTGTATTCTTAAAATTAGCCTTGAATTCAATATGATTCTACCTAAAATTTAAAAATAAAAATTATTTAGAAGATCTGGAATAGAACCACTCTTTAATAACAGCTATTTATTTTTTTAAAAACCCCATAGCTAACATTACAGTCAATGGTGAAATACTAAAAGTTTTTTCCATGAGATCTGGAACAAGACAGAATGCCCACATTTGCCTCTTCTATTCAACATAATATTGGAAGTTGGGGACAGAGTAATTAGGTAAAAAATAAAATTAAAAGCATCAAAATTGGCATGGAAAAAATAAAAATGATCTCTCTTCACACATGACATGGTCTGTTATGTAAAAGAACTAAAAATTACACACACAAACCCCCAAACCTGACAGAACTAAGATGAATTTGGCAAAATTGTAGGCTATAAAATCAACATGCAAAAATCAGTAGCATTTATACACACCAAAATAAACAATCCCAGAGGAAATTAAGTAAACAATTCTATTTATAATATCAAAATGAATAAAAAACTTTGGAATAACCAAGGAGGTAAAAAATTCCTACAAGACAACAAAATAATGTGGAAAAAAATTAAAGACATCAGTAAATAACAAGACATCCTTGTTCATGGATTAGAAGACCTAATATTGTTAAGGTGTAAATACTGCAAAAACAAACCTACAGTTGAAGTGCAACCCCTATCAAAATCGTGAGTGTGCTTTTCCCAGGAATTAAAACTCCATCCTGAAATTTATACGGAATCTTAAGGCACTCGGAATAGTCAAGGCAATCTTGAAAAAGAAGAGTGAAGTTGAGAGGACTCATGCTTCCTGATTTAAAAACTGATTACAAAGCTGCAATAATCAAAACAATGGCACTGACCTAAACAATACAGACCAATGGAATAACAGAGGGCCTAGCATACATGGTCAAGGGACTGCCCACAATGCGTTTCTAAGAACATTCTGTGGGGAAAGGGTAGTCTTTTCAACAAATGGTTTTTGGAAAACTGGAAATCCACAAGCAAAAGAATGAAGCTGGATGCTCACCTTACACCATATACAAAATTTAATTCAAAAGGGACTAAAAAACTAAATATAAGAGCTAAATCTATTAAACTCTCAGAAGAAAACAGAGGACAAGCTTCATGATGTTGGATCTGGCAATGATTTCTTGGATGTGACACCAAAAGCACAGGCAACAAAGAAAAAATAGATAAATTGGACTTCATCAAAATTAAAAACTTTTGTGAATCAAGGAGCACTATCAATAGAGTGAAAAGGCAACACACAGAATGGAAGGAAACATCTGCAAATCATACACTTGATAAGGGATTAATATACAAAATATATTAACGAACTCCTAAGTATCAACAACAAAAATCCCGAGCCAATTCAAAAATGAGCAAAGGTCTTGAATGACATTTCTCCACAGAAGATATACAAATAGCAAATAAGCGCAGGAAAAGATGCTCTGCATCACTAATCAGGGGAAGGCAGATATACCACTTACCATATTTTACCTACCAGGCATTAGGAGGGCGGTTATCAAAGAACAGAAAATAACAAATGTTGGCAGAGAGGTAGCGAAATTAGAACGTTTTTGCGTTGCTGGTGGGAATGTAAAATGGTGCAGCTGCTCTGGAAGACTAGAACACCTATGAATTTAGAACACCTATGAATTGAATGCTTGATTAAAGAGTTGGAGAGAAGACAATGAATTCCATACGTGGTGCTACTTAGCCACTGAAGGGGGGCGGGTGGAGTGGAGAAGAGCCCAATCTGATCCCATATTCCATAATGAATTTCAGATATACCAAGGATTTAAATGCAAAGAATGCAATCAGAACACATGGTTGAAATGTTTACATAACTTGAAGACTTAAAGCTTTTATAAGAAAGACATACACTAAGAGCCATCAGGGAAAACACTGATATACTCAACTACCTATTAACGTAAAACTTCTGCACATGTAACTGACCACAATCTACAACAGTAAGTGTAAAATGTGAGAGTTTTAGAAAAATATGAACATCACGATTCTATTTCTGGTTAAGAAAAATGAAAAGTGTCAAAGTATGTATAACTACACAGATAAGGATACTGATGTATCCTGACACATAAGAAATAAGAAGACACCTGAATTACTAACAGCGATTAACTCAGACAATGGACCAGAGAAAAAGGGGAAAAACTAATTTTTTACTCTGTATACTTTTGTAATGTTTGAAAATTTACAAAAATACATTTGTATACTACTCATAACAAAAGTTATAAAAAGGAATCTACATCTAATAGTATACTATAAAAATCTTAAAAGAAAATGAACTAGTCAAATTAAGGTAAACAAAACACCTGGATAAATGTTCACTATATATTAAAAGGTCTTTATAATAAGTTTCACAGTCAAGAAATAACATTTTACAAACCCAACAGAAAACTGAGCAAAGGCCATGAATAAATAAATGCTGACAAAAAAGATTCAGCCTCATTAGTGATTATAGAAATGCAAATTCAAAAAAGATGACTTTTCACCCATCAGCCTACAAAGTTCTTAACAGAAGCTGGATAAAGAGTTCATTAACCTGGATAATTCAAAACGGAAGGCCTGGTTGTCTTGAAACCTGGAAAAATAAATTAGATTCCATTCATCAGTCTTATCAATAAAAATTATGGACTTAACTTAATTTCTTATTTTTTAGAAAGATTAATTATTCCTCAAAATTAAATGTATGCATACTTTCCAAACTTTGCATTTCTACTTCTGGGAATATGACCTAAATCCGTATTTACACAGGTGCATATACTGTGTATGTACATATAAGAATGTTCACAACAATTTCATACTTTATAATGAAAACCCTAGAAGTTAGCTAAAAACATATCATAAAAATAATGTGTTCAGAGTAAACATATGTGTTTAAAATATAGCATTATCCAGGTAGTATCATACCAAATAATTTTTATCTTTTTCTGCTTAATATTTCATGAACATTTTTTTCATAGCACAATCACATCTACTTTATCACCACTACGTGTTGCTATTTGTCCTTTGTGTCTAGTTTTTCTCTAACTAGTGATAAAAATTGATTAATGATTCCATGAGGAGATACGATTTTTATAAAAGATCCTTGCCATTTTTCCTCTTCATAAGCTTTTTCTCACAATCAATTCTCTTCTTCTTTCAAACATTAAATTGTATCAGTTTTATAAACCCTTTATGAACTCTCATGGTCAACTCTTTCAAAAGGGCATATGGATACGCACAGTATCCCACAGTGCAAATGCCCACTAGGACCATGTGAGTAAACACAGATGGGTCAATGAGTATAAACGTCACATGCAATCTTATGTGTCACTCCACCAAAAATCATCTCTTCTCAACCCCACCCCAAACCTCACAGCACTCAACTAAGGTACTCAAGGAGGCTACCAGGTACACTGGGATTATATAAAAAGGTGTTCTAATTACCATGTTATATGCACAGCTCCCCTCAATCCTTTAAAATCTTAGGATAACAGAATATATACAAGCAAGTTAGAAGCCAGCGACTGAGATTGGATTTCAACACCCTCATTAAACAATAGGACGTGAAAGCCCAAGGACAGGATGCTCCATGAGTGAGCAGAACCAAACTAGGGCCCAAGTGAGGTCAGCCCACGCTCCTGATCTTCCCACTATTCCTCTTGCCTGTTGCTTCTGCTGAAACCAAAGAGAAGCCAGAGCCAGCAGCACTGAAATGAGGAAGGCAGTTCCCTCCACCACATGGCAATGATCTCTCAAGTCTTCAGCAGAGCGGTTGAGGAGTCCAGGCCACAAGTCCTCCACTGCATTTCTATAAGTAATGACTTCTCCTGCCTTTCTTCAGTTGGTATGAAATTCAGTTTCTGTTGCCAAATAGAAATGCCCAGTAAAGAGAAAAATATAATTGTATGAGGTGAAGTGGGTGGGGGAGGTGGCAGCAGAAACACCAGTCTTCTGGAGACAGCAGAAATCTCCCAGCTCAAATTGTACTATATAAGAACAACTAAACTTGCAGTCTGGGAAATGAAGCATCGTCCTGGACCAGGAAGGTACCTTTAAATGTGTCAACAGGTCACTTTTAAAGTGAATTAAAATAGCAAAGTCAGTGACACAAAAAACATACCTATTAGAAAGCACACACCACAGACCTCCCCCTCACTAACATCAACTGCAGTGATGGTGTCACAGAGGAGCTTCCGTTAAGAGGCTACTATGCGCCAGGCACTGTGCTAAGTGGTCTAAGTGCAACCAATTTAAGCTGCTTACCCAGGAAGGAAGGCATTAAAGCACTTAAGTGTAAGTAAACACATTTGAAGCTTAAGTAACTTGCCCAAGTTTACATCCCTGTTTACATTTGCAGACTAGAGCAAATAAGTTTAGAATCAGTAACAACAACTAAAATGGCTATAAATATGTTCTCCCTCCTTTTATTATTAAAAGTGATGAATGAGTGTAAATAATATGAATTTAAAAGATTTTTGTAAAATAAAAGTAGGATGTCACTAAATTTGAATGATTTAAAATAAGAGGTTTTGACATTGAAAGACATAACAACATAGGATCACTTGGAAACTATCACTTTCTTTTCATTTATACAAATTATGACTTTCATTCTTATTTAAGTAAAAATTCCCATGATTCATTCAATTTACCCTCAACAATGGCTGCTAACCATTTTTATACATAAAAGTACCGAACAAGAGAAATTTATATACCTATGTAATGTACATAACGTGCTAAGAACCCTATGAACACAAAATCACAACAGCAAAATTCTGTATGAACTTTACGTCATACGTCTGTCATGGACAGGAATAGAAGACGGTTAATTACTAAAACTGCTTCTTTTCAATTATTCTGTATGATTGATATTTAATGTCAAAAAACGAAAACCTTAAAAAACAGAATATGATACAATACGTACCTTTAATACACGTTGGCATCTCAGGCTCCCAAGTACTGTTTCCACCACAGAACACTGGGTTACTGCCATTAAGGTAGAAACCCTCCACGCATTCAAATAAAACCTCCTCTTTGTAGAAAAATTTTTCTTTCATTTCTGATAATGGTTTTCCATTTTTGAGATCTGGCTGTTCACACTGAACCACTAAGTAGAGAAATTCCAGAATTAAGAGACAGTTGCTTTAACATTGTACCAGAAAAAATACTGCAAAGTAACAATTTCCAGTGGAAAGAGACAAGGAATGAAAGACAAGATGGTAAGTTTTTTTGTGTTTTTGTTTTTTTTTTAAATATATTTTTATTGATTTCAGAGAGAGGAAGGGAGAGGGAAAGAGACAGAAACATCAATGATGAGAGTCGTCATTGATCGGCTGCCTCCTGCAGGCCCCAGACTAGCAGCCCGAGCATGTGCCCTGACCGAGAATTGAGCCTCGATCTCCTGGGTCCTAGGTCAATGATCAGCCACTGAGCCAGGCTGGCTGGGCAAGATGTTAAATTTTAAAAAAAGAGTTTTTATGTGCCCTGGCCAGTGTGGCTCAGTTTGTTGAACATCATGCCTTGCACCAAAAGGTCACTGGTTGTATTCTGGTCAGGGCACATACTCAGATTGTGGGTTCGATACCCATTTGGGGTGCGAATGGGAGGCAGCCAACTGATGTTTCTCTCCTCTGTCTCTCTCTCAAATCAATAAAAAAATATTTTAAAAAAATATAACTTTTTCCTCCTAGAACAAACAGTCATTATAGTTCTTTTGTTTCATACATTTTTTCTACTGAGAATTTTGAGAAAGTGTACCAGATACAAATTCTGGGTAAGTTCAAATGCAACTTTTGTTACTCTTTAGCTCTAGAGCTTTTTTGAAAGTTCATGCTGATTATAATACCCGGTCGTCTCTTTAGAAAGGCAGGAAAGACTCTCATGAAAAGAAAATAGTCAAGCTGAAATTTAAAAGTTAAAAAGCTAGCCATGCAAAGATATGCAAAGAAAATGTTCTCAGGTGAAAACAACATATATGAACTGGGATGTTCAAGAAATGGAAAGGTCAATGGAGTTAGGGCCATGTTTTCCAAACATTTTAGACTGCAACCCAGTGATAAAAAAAAATTAAAAATTAGGTTGTAAACCATTATATAAGCACACAGGGCTGAGACAAAGTTGAATGCTAATACTTAGACTTCATACTACTGTACTCTGGTATTTCCAATGCTGGCCATGACTTTCTAGATTGATTTCAGAACCCAGTAATGGGTTTGGAAGAATTTGGAAAAAACAAACAAACAAAACTACAAAAAACACACTGGGCTGTTTACAAGAGAACATTTTATGAGATTAAATCTGAGCACTGCATAAGAGCCATAATGCACAGCCTTTTTAACCAGAAGCATGCTCTTCCTCCTCACCTATGGATCTGAATTTCCATCAGGTATCTTTTCCCTTCAGCCTGATGTACTTCCTTTACCAATTCTTGCACTGACAATTCTCTTAGATTTTCTTTTCTGCAGATGTTTTATTTCACCTTCAGTTTTGAAGATTTCTCCTTGACAGAGATTTCTAGGTTAAGTGTTTTATTTTCCTTTCAGTACATTATCAAATATTACTGTCCTGTAGTCGCCACAGTTCCTTAAGAGAAATCAGTTGTCATTCTTGCTTAGAGGGATGGGGCAAATAAAATATTTCTCTCTGTCTCACTGGCTGCTTTTCCTTTTATACTTTGCTTTCAATAGTTTTGCCATGATGTGTTTAGTTTAGTGAGATTTTGTTATAAATAAAAAAATGTATATATCCTGCTAGGTTTACTAAATTTCCTGGACTAGTGGCGCATTGCTGTTTTAGATAAAATTTCAATATTTTTGGCCTTTATTTATTCAAGTAATTTTCTACATTATTCTCTCTCCTTTCTTTCTGAAACTCCAATTACATGTAAGTTTAACTGCTCGCTACTCTCGCGCGGTTCTGTAAGTTTCTTTCTTTACAGTCTTTCTTTTCAAATCATGTTACATTTGCATTGTCATGACTTCAGGTTCACCCATCTTTTCACTGTTGTTCCAATCTGCTGTTAATTCCACCTAATAATTTACTTTTTAAAATATATTTTTTATTGATTTTTAGAGAGGAAAGGAGGGGGAAAGGGAAAAGGGGAAACACCAATAAGAGAGAAACATCAATGAGAGTGAAACACTGGCTGCCGCCTGCAGGCTCCCACTGGGGATCTAGCCAAAAAACTGGGCATGTGCCGACCTGAAATTGAACCAGCAACCTTTCAGTGCATGGGAGGACACCCAACCAACTGAGCCACACCAGCCAGGGCTAATGATTTGCTTTTAAATTAGGCTTACTAGAGGGGGCAGGAGTGGGGTCAGTGCGGGGGGGGGGGGGGGGGAAAGGGGGGCATCTGTAATACTTTCAACAATAAAGATAAATTAAAAAAATAAATTAGCCTTACTGGATATAATTTACATCCAGAGAAATTCACCCTTTTAATTGCATAGCTGTAATAGTTTTAACAAATGCAAATAACCCTGTAATTACCACCATAATAAAGACATATAAAAGTTGCATTATCTCCCAATACTTCCTCATGCCACTCTGTGATCAACCTCCAGTCACTGCACCAATCAGCCAACCACTGCTCAGTTTTCAATCTCTATAGTGTTACTTTTCCAGAATATCACGAATGGGATCATATCCTGAGTATGGCTTATTTCACTAAGCAAAATACATTTGAGTTTCATTCCTGTGGCTGCATGATTCAGGAGATTTATTGCTGTGTATTTATACCATTATATGGATGTACCACAGTTGTTTATACATTTACCAGTTGAAGAACATGTGGGTAGTTTCTAGTGTGGGATGATTACAACTAAGGTGGCTATGAATATTCTCATACAGGCTTTTTCAAAATTTTCTTTTATGTGGCTACCCAAGTTGTATGGTAGATGTATTTTAAATTTTGTAAGATATTGCAAAACTGAGTTCCAAAGTGGTCATGCCACTTTACATTCTTACCAGTAATGCCAAATAGTTTCAATTGCTCCCTATCCTTGTCAGATAAAGTTGAAAGTCAATATTTATACTTGTTTTCATGTCACACATTTAAAAAGGTGTTTAGTGGTATCTCCTTGTGGTTCTTAATTACATTTTTGTAATTACTAATGATACTGAGCCCATTTTCATTTTCATTTACTTTTTTGTCATCTGTATATCATGTTTGGTGAAATAGGTATATTCAAATCTTTTGCCTATTTAAAAATTTGGATTGTTCTATCATTGAGCTGTGAGAGTTCTTTATATATTGAAGATAAAAGTTCATTATCAGATGTGTGCTTTGCAAATATTTTCTATTTATTGCTTTTTTTCCCATTGTCTTAACAGTCTTTTGCAGACCAGAGATTTTGAGTTTGGAACATCCAATTTATTAAATTTTTTAAAGAATCATGCTTTATGGGCTTTAAGAAATCTTTGGCTTGGTCACAAATATATCCTAAGTTTTCTTGTAAAAGTCTTTAGTTTTAGGTTTTAAATGTAAGTCTGTGACCCGTTGTGAGTAAATGTTTGCACATGGTGCTTACATAGGTTCTGGTTCTTTTTTTCTCATATGGAAGTCGAATTGTGTCTGTGCCATTTTTGAAAAGAGGATCATTTTACCGCTGATTTGTTTATATATCTGAGATGAAATCAACTGGATATATTTACAAGGGTCTAATTCTGGACTCACTACTCTGTTCCATTGCTCCCTATAGCTGTATGCCTTATAGTATACTTTATATAGACTCTTGACATCAGGTAGTGTGTATCCTTTAATTACTTTCAAAATTCTTTTGACTATTCTAGTTTGTTATTCCATGTAAATTTTAGGATCAGTTTATGAATTTACAGAAAGTTCTGCATGATTTCTTATTGAGATTGTGCTGAACTTATAGATCAAACACAGAGAATTCATGTCTTTATTATACTGAGCCTTCCAACTGATGGCCAATATATGTCCCGTCATATAGTAAGATCTTTCTTAATTTCCTTTATTGGTGCTTGGTAGTTTTCAGCATTCAAATCTTTTCAAATATACTGATAGATTTATATAAAAGTATTTGGTATATTGGAGGTGTTGTAAACAGCAATTTTAAAATTTCAATTTCTAGTGGTTTACTCTTAGTGTATAGACATACAATTGATTTCTGCAAGTTGATCTTGTATTTTGCAGCCTTGCTAAACCTAAAGTCTTTGGAAGTTTTTACACAGACAATAATGTCATAAGTGAAGAGGCTATTTTATTGCTTCCTTTAAAATTGGTATGCCTATTTCCTTTGTTGCCTTGTTGTAGGACCTCCAGTACAATGCTGAATAGAGTGGTGAGAGTGAGTATACTTCCCTGGTTCCTACCTTGGGAGAAAATAAATTAGTCTTTTACCATTAAGAATAATGTAAGTGTGAGATTTCTGTAAATGCCTTTTACCAGGTTGAGATATTTAGTTTTCTTCTATTCCTAGTTTGCTCAGAAGTCTTATCATGAAAAGATACTGAGTTCTGTCAGTTGCTTCTCTAGGGCATCTAATAAGATGATCATATGCTGTTTTCTTCTTTACAGTCTCTTGATATTGAAAATTACAGTCTCTTGATATTGAAAATTACAGTCTCTTGATATTGAAAATTACCTTGTTGGGCTACTACTCTTCTACTAGCAAGAAAACTGAGCCTTAGAAAGATAAATAAACTTAGCCAAGGTAACCCAGCTACATGGCAGAGCAGGATTTGGAAGTTACAAAATCTTTCTTTTTTAAAAATATGCTCCCATGGTTAAAAGTGTTTTACTGAAAAATCTGGGTGAAGATTCAAGGCCCATCTCACCGCACTCAATTTTTTCTCTTTACCCATCCCTCCACTCTCCTCCCCTTTGGCAACCATTAGCTTGTTCTCTGTATCGATAGTTGGTTTCTGTTTGGTTTGTTAATTTGTGTTGTTGTTTTATATTCTGCAAATAAGTAAAATCATATAATATTTGTCTTTTTCTCTCTGATTTCACTTAGCATACTACCCGCTAGGTCCATCCATGTTGTCACGAATGGCGAGCTTTCTCATTCCTGTGACGTTCTCCTTACCCACTCACCTATCGGTGGGCACCAGTAATTTGTTTCTTTCAAGGAATTTGTCAATTTCAGTTAAGTGGTGAAATTTATAGGCATAAAGTTTTTCTGTAACATCCCCTTATTCCCTGTGTCTACAGAATACTCAGTGTCGTCTTTTTCATTCTTGATATTGGTAATATCGTCTTTTTACTTGTCATTCTAGCAACAGGTTTATCTACTTTATGATTCTTCACCAAGAAGCACGTGTTAGTTTCATTGCTTTTTCTCTATTATCTTTTCAATTTCATTGATTTTTAAATTGATTACCCCGTCTCTGTTTTGAGTTTACCCTTCTTAGTTTTTTTAAAATGAAATTTCCAGATTATTGATTTGAGATATTTTTTGTACTGTATTTTATGCTCTAAAATTTTCTCTAAGCAGTATTTTTGCTGTATCACACAAATTTTGATATTTTGATATGTTGTGTTTTCATTTTTATTGAATTCAAAACACTTTCTATTTTTTCTTGTGAGTTCTTCTTTGACTCAATGGTTAGTTAGACATTTTACATAGCTGTTAACTGCCAGTCAGGCAGCACTTGACAGCGAGGATACATTCTGAGAATTGTGTCATTAGGCGATTGCATCACCGTGTGGACATCATAGAGAGTACTTACAAAACCTTAGATGGGATAGCCTACTACTGTAATATGACTGACAGCGCAGTAGGTTTGTTTACACCAGCATCACCACAAACACATGAATACTACACTGTGCTGGGACAGGATTTCCTAGGTGACAGCAATTTCTCTGCTCCATTATAATCTTATAGGACCACCATCATATATACAGTCCATCATTGACTGAAACGCCTATGAGGCACAAGGCTGAATTTGGAGATTTAAAAAATTATCTCTGTTTTGATTTCTAAATTTATTCCAACATGACCATATAATGTACTCTGGTTTGAATAATTTAAAAAAATTATCTTATTGCCCAGAATATGGTCTATCCTAGAGAATGTTCCGTATACACTTGTAAAGAGTAAATATTTTGTTGTAATTCAGTGGTCCCTTTTCTTCCAAAGTCAAATCCCCTTCACTGTCTCCCGGGTTTTGGTTACTCTCTAGTGCCTTAAACACTGTTTTTAAAATATGTGTGTAGAGTTTATCATTGTTATAGGTAAGAGAGCTAGTCTTTTACAATTTACTCCACCATTACCTACTGCTATACCTCTCAGATGTCTTAATATTAAAAAACTTTATTTTTAAGAGTGTGTGTTCAGTTTTTAGTTCCTCCAAGCAAAAAAATCCTAATGTATGCATGTACACAGTAGTTCTCATTGTATAAACTGGAATGCCAAGAACATGTTGGGGGGAGTGGCTTCTACAACTAGAACTATTTTTGATTCAATTTGACATATAATAAATTAAAAGTTAATTTAACAGGAGGAGGAGGCACATAGGTCTGTTTATTTATATGTAGAACTACCTACAAAGTGTTTCCAGTGTATTTACAAATGCATAAGAAAATAAATGTAAATATCATTACCTTTACATTCAGGAGGGTCGCTACTCCATTTGCCAGGCCCAGAACAAGTTAGCCTGTTCTCTCCAACAAGTGAATACTCCTGTGGTCCATGTGAAGGATCACAACTATAAGTTACTCCTTCATTAAATTCAAATACATCCCTCCAGCTATTTGTGAATTTTCCATTTTTTATTTTTCCAGGAGCCTTACACAAAATCTCTTAAAAAGAGAAAAAAAGAGGAAATGAGATGCAAAAGGGAAGATGAAAGAGCAAGACAACATTTAGTAAAATCCTATGAACTGTCTTCAATTTCGTTAACATATGATTTCTACACTGTAGTTGTGAATCCAGTGTCCATTCAGAATGTTTCTATGAGAACGTGTGTTACCCCAAAGTCAAACCATGTAGAAATGAACTTTCAAAAGAAAACTGATTTTCTTAAATACTGACATGAAATACTTATATTTATCTATGAGGCTAAGTTTTGTTCTAGTCATCATAAGAGTTGCTGAAAATTTAAGGAGAAAATATGCATGTGATTAAAGATAAAATTCACTGCTAGTTGAGAAATGCTTTATCATTTATAAATATATCCATTTGCTTAGTCATTGGTTCACAATTGTACTAAGATAGTCTTTTTTCACTTTCAACCTTACAAGTGTACAGTGAAATTTTCCAGAAGCTACAATTTGTGTTATTTCACAACAGACTAAATCTAGGTATCTTCCTTTAAGCCAGATTTTGAAGAGATTTATAAAAATGTATATCAATGTTACTATTCTCACTATTTTTTTTGGAAATTTTAAAATTATTTTATAAAAAATACATTGCATATTTTAACATGCATCAACTTTACTGTTTTAAAAATATAAATAAATAATTATTTTAGAAACTTCTGTTTTCATTCCAATATAATGAGTATCAGTAGACATTATCCCCCATAGAGCAGAGTTCTTTGGTATCTTTGTTAATTAAAAACATAAAGGGCAAACAAGAGTGTTGGCAAGAATGTGGAGAAAAGGAGAACTCTTACACTGTTGGTGAGACAGTAAGTTGGTGGAGCCACTATGGAAAACAGTTGCAATGTTCCTCAAAATATTAAAAATAGATGTACCATATGACCCAACAATTCTACTTCACTTGTGGGTATTTACCACAATTAAACAAGCACTAATTTAAAAAGATATAAAAACTCGTAGGTTCAGTGCAGCATTTTTTACAATATAGCCAAGGTACAGGAACAACTTAGGTGTCCACCAATTGATGAATGGATAACAAAGATGTGAGATATATATCTATATGTATTTATATATACAATTATATAGTATAAATATACATCCATATACAATGGAATATTACTCAGCCATAAAGAAGACTGAAATCTTGTCATTTGCAACAACACTGATGGACCTAGAGGGTATTATGCTAAGTTAAATAAGTCAGACAGAGAAAGCAAATACCATATTTCATTTATATGTAGAATTTAAAATAAGAATGCAAACAAAACAAACAGAAATAGACTCAAAAATTAAGAGAACAAACTGATTGTTCTGGAGTAAAGGGGGCTGGGAAGATGAATAGATAAGGAGAAGGGGAGTAAGAGGTACAGACTTCCAGTTATAAAATCAATCAGGTGACTTGATATAATGTACAGCACAGAGAATATATTCAATAATAATATAATAAATTTGTATGGTGACAAATGGTTACTAGATTTATCATAGTGATTACATTGTAAGGCACATAAATGTTGAATAACTATGTTGTGCACCTGAAACTGATATAATATTGTATGTCAACTATACTTTACTTGCAAAAATATCAGCATAAGTGGGTTGGTCTCAAGGCCAAAAACATTGATAACTGCTGGTCTAAATTATGAAGTGAAAATTTACTTACTTTCACATTTTGGGATATCATGGTTCCAATACACTTTGTCTCCATTAAGTTTACAAGTTATAATTGGTTCACCTACTAAGTAATAACTAAATGGGGGGAAAAATAAAAGGTTACTGTTTTCTTTACCAGCCAACAAGATGTACATAATAAAGAAGAATATTTCCTATAGTTGTTTTCTGCACTTCAGTCAGTTGAGGGGACAGTTTCTTAAATGGCATAATATAATGAAAGTGCTAACCAAATATGGAATTTAATGAAACAGTTTCTGCATTTGAACACACATTGGCCATGAGCAAGGATATCTTAATAAACCTGTCATGGCTGTCAGTCTGGCCTCTTTGCTATCTCTGCCATAACATACAGATTAATTTCCATGCCTCTGCTCCTTCCACTCTGCTCAGTCATACAACAACCAAGTATAGAGATCAGGCCCTAGAGCTTGCCTGACTGGATTCAAGTCCCAGCTCCACCGCTGACTTGTTACTTGAGGTTGGGCAAATCCTTAATGTTTCTCTTTAAGGAGATAATAGTATGTATCTCATGAGGTTGTTTTCAGTATTAGCTGAGTTAGTGTCTGGCACACAGGGAGTGCCAGGTAAGTTTTAGCTGTTATTAATACTGGCATACCTCAGAGATATCACGGGTTTGGTTCCAGACCACGACAATCAAGTGAGTATCACAAGAACTCGAATTATACCACTTTTTGGTTGACCAGTGCATATCAAGCTATATTTATACTATACTGTAGTCTACTGAGTGTGCAATAGCATTATGTCTAAAGAAACAATGTATATATCTTAATTAAAAATGCTTTATTGCTAAAAAATGCTAATCATCATTTGAGCCTTCAGCTGAGTTGTAACTTTTTTGCTGGAGGAGGGTTATGCCTTGATGTTGATGAAAATGCAATATATGTGTAGAGCAATAAAGCAAAGCACAATAAACCAAGGCATGCATCATGTATTCTTTAAATCAGAATATGTTTCTAGGAATAGCTCAGACATACTGCTTGTTGAAACCTTCTCCAATTATTTAATTTCACAGTACTCTCTCCTGGATTCTCACTACAATAATCATGGTACTTCTCCTTTACTATTTTGCCTTGACATTTCTCTGTATACAGTGTGTTTCTCCATAAAGCTACAATTTCTGTGAGAAAAATCTGTCTTAAATGTTTGGCACCCTTCAAAATGCTTTAGCAGTCCCTCTGTATATAACTATTAAATGGATGTTCCATTATTTTTACTTGATTAAGTTTAAAAAGTTAGTGAAATGGCTTGTATATAGTTTCAGTTGGCTTTTCCAAGAAGACTCATTCATTTTCTCCATATTTTAGTGTTTTAAGAGAGAATTCTGAGAAGATGGCAGAGTAGGAAGCACTAGGACTTCATCTCTCCAACTAGAAAACAATTTCAATGGCAGAATCTGCTTAATGTAATTATTTTGGAACTCTGCAGTCTACTGAAGGCTTGCAACTGCCAGGGGAAGACTCCAACAAGTAAATGTAATTTCAGTAAATTTCAGCCCTCAGGAAAATAGCAGCTACACATCCCCATCACCCAAAATGTGGCGGGCAGCTGTGTATGTATTCTTCAAACATCCTGCAGTAGCCAGGTGGGCAAAAAGGCCCTGTCCTACAAATATCAGGGGTTTGTGTTCTGATTACTGCTTCTGATTACTGAGTAGTAGACAAAGAGTTGGGAGGCCATTGTTGTGGCATCTCCCTCCTCCTCTAGCCAGCCTTTTCCTCCCCAGGTGAAATGATTTTCAGGGGATTTAAAGATCCTGCACACTTTTCTCTCTATTTCATATTTTTCTTTTCCTCTCTCAGAAGCCAGACATTAAAACCGAGGATCTTCAAAAAGAACTGCTTATATATGGAAAATTAGAAATTGAGTTCATGTGCTCAGGGAAAGGCTCAGAAACAACCTGAGGAGATCTTCAGTTTATATCTTGGGCTGATCCTCAGCACAGAGACACCCTACTACAATCAAGAATACAAAAAAAAAAACCCACCCAAATATAGGAAGGTCTAAGAAAGATGAAGAAGCTGATTTCTAGAGTTACCACATTGTTAGATTAAAATATGCAGTATTAAAAAAACAACAACAACAAAAAATCACAAGGCATACAGAGAAAGAAGAATACATGATCCAATTTAACTTTTTAAAAAAATTGATTTCAGAGAGAGGAAGGGAGAGGGAGAGAGAGATAGAAACATCAATGATGAGGGAAGGTCATTGATTAACTGCCTCCTGTATCCCCCCTGTTGGGAACTGAGCCAGCAACCCTGGCATGTGCCCTGACGGGGAATCAAACCACAACCTCCTAGATAGATGTTCAACCACTGAGCCATGCTGGCTGGGCAATGAACGATTCATTTTTAAAAAATCAACAAACTGTCCCTGATACAGGTGCACTGGCAGATTTACTAAACAAAGACTTCAAAATTACTCTTAAATGCTCAAAGAACTAAATGAAAAAGTAGAGGAAGTCAAGAAAATGATGTGTGAACATAACTGAAATATCAATAAGGAGATAGAAAACCTGAAAAAAAAATTCTGGAGCTCAAAAGTACAATAACTGCTATGAAAAATTCACTAGAGGTATTAAAGGCAGATTTGATCAGGCAGAAGAATGAATCAGTGAACATGAAGTTAGAACAATAAAAATTATCCTGTCTGAAGAACAGAAAGAAAAACAAGTGAAGAAAAGTTAACAGAGCCTAAGGGACCTGTGGGATACCATCAAGTGGACCAACATGTACATTATGAGAATCCCAAAAGAAGAAAGACAGAAATGCACAAAAAGAATATATGAGAAAATCATGGCTGACAACTTCCCAAATTTGATAATAGACATGAATTTAAACATCTAAGAGCTCAATAACCACCAGATAAAATTATTTCAAAGTGTCCCACACTAAGACACAATACAGTTGACTCTCCAAATCTGCAGGTTTCACATCTGTAGATTTAACCAACCAAGAAGTGAAAATATTCTTAAAAAGAATACATATTTTTTTCTTGTCATTATTCCATAAACAATATAGTGTAACAACTATTTATATAGCCTTTACCTTTTATTAGATATTACAAGTAATCTAGAGGTGATTTAAAGTATACAGGAGGATGCCTGTAGGTTATGTGCAAATACTTTGCCCTTTTATATAAGGGACTTGGAATGGTATCCCCTAGGAGGATGGCAGTGGTGCTGGAAATAAGCCCTCAATGATACGTAAGGACTACTACTGTAATCAAACATTCAAAAACCAAAGGGATCTTCAATAATATAATCAGCAGATCATCAGAAAATTTGGACCCCAGAAGACAGTGGGCTGATATACTAAAAGTGCTAAAAGAAAACAAACAAACTTTAAACCAAAAATACTCTATCCAGCAAAACTGTCCTCAAAGTGAGGGAGGAATTAAGACAGTCCCAGGTAAACAAAAGCTGAGGGAATTTCTGGCCACTAGAACTTACGTGCAAGAAATTCTCAAGGGGGTCCTACAAGATCAAATAAAAGGACACTAGAAAGTAACTTTGACCCATATAGGAAAATAAACATCTCACTAAAGGTAAATACATGGGCAATTATAAAAGCTTATATTTAACTTTGTCTTTTAACTCCAAATCTTGTTTTCTATATAACTTAAGAGAGAATGCATTTAAAAGAACTATTAAGTTATGTTTTGGGACACACAATATATAAAGATGCATTTTTGTAATGGTAACAACCAAATGGGGTAGGTATGAAGCTGTAAAGGAGTTAAATTTTTGTGCTAAGCTGGTATACATTCTAATTAGATTGATATAACTTTAGGATGTTAAATGTAACCCCCATGGTAACCACAAAGAAAATAGCCATAGAATATACACAAAAGGAAATGAGAAAGGAATTTAAACATTTCATTACAAAAAGTCAATTAACAAAAAAGGAAGACAGTAATGCAGGAAATGAAACAAAAAAGCTGTCAGACATATAGAAAGCAAATACCACACAGGCAGAATCCCCTCCTTGTCATTAATTAGCCTACATTTAAATTACAAACTCTCTAATCAAAAGAAAGAGGTTGGCAGATGGGCAAAAACACATGATCCTATTATATGCTGTCAACAAAAGACTCCCTTGAGATCCAAAGACAAGATCAGGTTGAAAGTGAATGGGTGGAAAAAGATATTCTATGCACACAGTATCCCAAAAAGAGCAGGGGTGCCGGGCCAGGTGTGGCTCAGCGGTTGAGCATCGACCTGGGATCCAGGTGATCAGGGTTCAATTCCCAGTCAGCGAACATGCCCAGGTTGCGGGCTCGATCAATGACTCTCTCATCATTGATGTTTCTATCTCTCTCTCCCTCTCCTTTCCTCTCTCTGAAATCAATAAAGATATATTTAAAAAAAAAAAAAAGAAAGAGCAGGGGTGTCTCTACTAATATCAGGTAAAACAGACTTAAAATCAAAGAAGGTTACAAGAGACAAAGAACCTTAAATATTAATAAAAGGTACATATAACAAGCAGATATAAACATTTTTGACACCTTAATGACAGATCATCAAAATATATGAAGCAAACAGAATTGAAGGGAAAAATGCACATTTATACATACCAACATTTCTACAATAATAGTTCACTACCCCACTCACAATAAAGGATAGAACAACCAGACCGAAAATATGTAAGGCATTAGAGGACTCCAACAACACATTTCTGTGAGCCCTCCAACTGATTTTTTTTTTTTTTTAAATAGGGTGCACTTTGTTGTCAAGGATAAAGTCACCATGATTACTACATTTGTGATGCTTACAATAAGCATATTATGACATATAGAAAGGGTTATGTAATTTGGCTTTCCTTCCATTTAAATTTCTTTCTATTAAGTACATATGTTTTCAGTCTCCATAAAAAGTCCAAGTATTGATTTGCTACAAGTACAACTTGTCACACAGAAAACAAGATGAAATCAACTTTATGGAAATGCTTGAGAAGAAAAACAATATGGAATCAGTAACATTTGCCTTATTTTCTCTAAAGAGCAACTTACCCGTAGTTGCAATAAAAGTAAGCGTCTCTATCAAAAGAAAAGCCCAGTGGTGGGTCTATCTCTTCATATACTTCACCATTTTCAATTTTGGGGACTGGACACTGTTTTCCTAAAAGGAAATTTTCAAATTTATTTTTTAATACAAATTTCAAAACATATTAAAATAAAAATCAAAATTCTACACTGCTCTTTTCAATGCATGCAATACTGTTTTCCTAAGTTAACTATTATAAGGGAAAACATAAAATTCACATTTACCCAGGCAACCAACTGCCTACAAAAAAATTCCCGGGAGATTTGTGAAAGTCTAAAAATCTGTGCCACTATCTAAAACCTAGTTCCACATGAGATCATCTTTGCCATAGTGGAAAATGAACCCAAAAATGTGTAAAAAAACAAAACTAGAGCAAGCACACGCACATACAAGAATGGTTTTGTTTACTTACTGTAACAAGCTTCATCAATAGGGAGCCATGTGTTATTTTTCTCACAAAAGGAACTGAGTGTAAAATAATATGAGTAAGAGTATCCTGGTTTACACTCATAAAATATTCTCTCCCCTGGAGAATATGAAGGTTTAGGGTTACCCCTTAACCTCATAGACTCGAACTCTGGTGGTTTACCACAGTTACCTAAAAATAAGAAAAGAAGAACATAAAAATAAAATATGTAATCACTTAGACTAGCCAGAGACTGAGGCCTGGCAGCAAGTAGGTGGTACAGAATAAATGGAAAAGTCCTTGGCAGATTTTAAATAACTGTTCCCTGCTCTTACCCAAGTGGCTGTAGTAATGGGCGATGGGTAGCACTTGCTTTAAATAACATTCTATTAGCTTTTGGTTTGTTGGGAAATGAGCTGAATTTTTATTCAACGGTAAATTGAAGAGACAAATATCAATGTTTTAGGTCTTAGAGATATATATATAGGTCTGCATCATCCCCCACTTCTTTCTAAATTCATTTCAAAACTCAATTCTCTTCTAAGAAGTCCTTTTTGTCCCTAGTGTCATTTTTATTTCAGTAATTCTTCTTGTTTACGTGTATGCTTGAAAAATCTAAAAAATGTGTTAAAACTATTATGTAAAATAATGTGACAGAGACACATCAAGTCAAGTTCTAAAGGGCGAAAAGAACGCAGAGGCCTCTCCTCTAAGGCTGAAGGCACGAGGAGAAAGGAGACAGGTCTATCGTGATCCCTGAGGAACCTCTCCTCTCACACCCTGGCTTGGTCTCACTTCAGATGGTGAGGCCAGTCCAGAGAGCTCTAAACCAGTAAAATTTTTCTTCTTTCTTATCATATTCTAAATTCTAAAATTATACATACCCAGTCCAACATTTCATTTCCATCAAGTCCTAAAATCGACCTCTTGAGAAAATATTTTCAACCTTTCCAGTATGTTGACCTTGATATTTTAATGTCCCTCAAATGACTGCCAACCCCAAAGCCCTAGTAATTAACAACATTGTTTAAAAGAGGGCTACTATACAGGTGAGTTTTATTAAGATTTATTGAATACCCTGAGCTAGACATTCCCACTTACAACAGGAAAACAAACATGTCCTAGAAGTTCTACATAATTCTGTTCACATACAAATACAGAACATCATTCTAGAATTTCCTGGAGCCATCAGGAAAGCAAGCACGTAACAGCATGTCTGTGATTAAATTATACAAGGATCCTTTGTTTTAGGCATTCAATTTCAGTAACTATCCTGAAAGCACCTAAAGAAAAAGGGTTTCCTAATGTGACTTTTTATACCATAAAAGTGCTTTTAATATATATTATGTATTTATATATACATATGAGAACTCATTCCATTCAATGAAACATGTATCAAACTTTAGTGGATAAACTCCAGCGTTTGCTTTACGCGCCGCGCGGGAACCCCACAGCACCAGTGCTTAGCGTTCATTTCTTAGATTCTCATTTCTCACTAGGTTTAGCCCATGTTTTTTAGGCTGCTTCGGATCTTCCCTAAATAGGACCCAATCTAATGAAGAAGAAGAAAAAAAAAAAGCAAAATAATACCAATACGATTTGGGGGCAACAAGGACCCTGTGACCTTTCCGTGCGCAAAGCACTGCGCGCCCGCCCCGCCCTCCTAAGCCCCAGGCCCCGGGGCTGGCTCCCGCTTAAGGGCTCCGCGCACAACCCGCCCCCCCCCAGCCCCCGTACAGCGCAAGGAGGGGGCTCCCCGGCCCCACACGGCACACCGTGGCCTGGGCGCTTCCACGAGGCGCTCACCGGGGACACCGGCCAAGGCTCCCCCAGCCCGACGCGGCCTGGCGCAAAGGCCGCGCTCGGGCATCACCACCGCCGGGAAACGCAGCGCAAACGC
Organism: Miniopterus schreibersii; assembly: GCF_964146895.1. Lineage (NCBI taxonomy): Eukaryota > Metazoa > Chordata > Mammalia > Chiroptera > Miniopteridae > Miniopterus > Miniopterus schreibersii. The sequence continues at coordinate 29,574,111 of NC_138119.1, forward strand.
TCCCCGCGAGCGCAGCCCCGGCCCCGGCCACATCCGCGCGCACGGGCGCCCGAGGCGAGGGCGTCCCACTGAGCGGCCCAGGCCCCAAACACCCGCAAGCTCTGGCTGCCAACGTCTCCGTCCCGGGCAGAGCACGCAGCGCCCAGCGCCCCGCGAGGCTCAGTGCCGACCGCCTAGCGACCTTCCCCGATGGCGCGACAGGAACCCCCCGTCCTGGAGCCGCCCCAGCACGCCCCTGAGGCTCTGTGGCTAAGCCCCCTACCCCGACCCCGCACCAGCAGGGTCCACCAAGCCCCGCGCCTCCCGCCCGACCCACCAAGAGAATCCCCCGGCCGTCGGCTCCCCCCACCGGCCGGCTCCCCAACCCCTTCCAGGTCGCCTCGGGAACGCGCACCCTCTCCAGGCTCCTACCGAAGGATGTGGGTAACCGCAGCGCTAGTGTCACCAAAATGATCCCCACGAAGCACCGAGGAAAGGGACTCTCGAGGCGGCGCGGAGGTGCCCTGCGCGGCTCGCAAGGCGCCGTCATTCCGCCGGAGCGCAGCGGGAAACCCGGGGGACAGGGGCACCTACCTTCCCGCGGGCCGGTTCCAGACGCAACAATCGCCGGACCTCAGCGTTGAGCAACGGCGGTGGGCGTGCCGGGCGCCCTGGGGCTGGGCGGGGCCGCCCCGGGAGAAAGGCGGGGCCGGGGGTGGGGGGGGGACGGGACAGTCGGCTCCCCAGGGACTGTGGCCTGGCCCTCGCTAGGGTCTCACCCACCCGCGTCTCCCCGCAGCCCTGGAAAGGAACCCAGCTGGCGGAAGCCTGGAAGCGAGAGTAAAGCACCGACCTGAAAATAGAAACCCAGAGCCTAGACAGTGGTCGCCTGGGGACCGGCACCCCCGGGGCCCCCCTTTTGTCCTGGGGCCTCCAGACTGTCCGTAGTGCCAGGGCCCTTGCTCAACATTTGGCACTAATCAGGCCTCCTTAGGGACAATACCTGGGATGTCTGTTGCTGAATGTCTGCTACTGAATCCCATCAAGGCTGCTCGATCTCAACGTCTCCCAGACGACGCTTTCACTCCTGTGGAATTGAAAGCACGCACTGAACTAGCAAGAAAACGGGCCGGCCCACGGAGAGAGCAGGCGGACTGCTGTGCGGGCTGAGCAAAAAGGGCAGGGGACGGTGTGCTGAGGGCTGGGTGCAGGGGGAGGGGGGGGGAGGAGGGCATAGAAGGGATAGGAGGATGGAAAAAAAGTTAATAAAATAAAAATCACCAAGATGGTTTGGCCGCTGCACCGTAAAGGGTAACTTTACGGTCATGAAAGAGCAAAGAAAAGGAATTGAAAATGCTGAGCAATGTGAGCGAACATTTTGATGGGACCAGAACCCTCAAAGTTTTAGTCGTGAAAAGATTTAAAATGGACACAGCTTTCAAATCACCAGTTCCCTTTAGAGTTTATCCCATAGAAACCATCTGAGTTGTGAGCAAAGATGTAGAATTTTGGAAAAAATATAAAGACTAAGTGTCTAGCAAAAATATTAAGGAATCAATCATAGGTAACTATATGGGATGGAATTCTATGCAGCAAGCAGTGGGAAAAAATATCAATGTGAGAAACTGCTGTATTTATAAGTGGAAAAAGCAGACTCCAAATCAGTATATACCCCTTTTGGTATTCCTTTTATTAAAACAAAATTAGTATATCAATACACATAAAAGAGATTAATTGGTAATAAACCACAATTAACTAATAGTAGATAGGATTATGGTTATTTTATTGTCTTTGTTCGTTTTAGTTTTCTATATAATCAAGTAAAGAACAAATTTAAATCCAATGTATACATCAACATATATTTTGTTAATAAAATATTGAGGATAGAACCTGTATCACATTGGATTCAGGTATGAGAGGATGGTGAGGAAATGGAAGTTCTCCATACAAACCACAAATGCATCTTCTGGAATTACAACACTTTATATGTATTTAAACATCTGCATTCTGAGATGTGCTAAAGATTTTCTGGGTTCATAAAAATCAAGGAATTTCCTCTTCCTTTCATACCAAGACAATGTTTAGATTCTGGGAGAGCATATAAGACACTAAATGTGAAGGTGAAGTATAAAATAGCCACCTTAATATATTAGATTATAGCAATCCAGACACACCATAATGACACTTAATTGAAGGAGGTGCAATTAAGGAGACAGTGAATGGGAAATTCATTGAGGGAGAATTATTATTACAGTAAAACCTTGACATAATGGACTAATTGGGTAAGGGGGTGTCCATTAAAAGTGCAAGTCTGTTATATAATAAAGTAGGTTTTCCAAATGCGTATGTTAAAAAATTGACATATCAGTTAGTTTACCCATTTTTACTTAAGTAGACATGTTTGTCTAATTAAAGTATGTATGAAGCATTTAATTTCACAGGAAATTTTTCTGTATGTACTATAGTCATTTTAAATTTATACTGAATAGGTCTAGTAAATGCCTGCATTCACCAGTCACCTGGAGCAAGCAAATGCACATGGCTGGAGGATGGCTTAGTGCATGTCAAAGCATTAAAACTGCTGCAGAAAGTCACACCATGGGACATCAGAGCCAATTACCACACATGATGCAGTGTGATCATGTGCTAAATGTTCACAGAACATTGTTTATAAGTGGTGACATTTAGATTTAAATATGTAGACTATAGTTGTGGATATGTAATATTTATGTTGACGAAATTACTACAGTGTTTTTTCCAACATATGGCCTGTTCACTAAAATTTGTCAAAATTAGCAGTGAATTAATAACAAAAAATAACATGTTGATTTAATTATAAGCAAATCTTGGTTAAAAGCATGTTAAAATTAACAGAGTGTTAATGTTCACATATGACATACAGACCAGAAATTTTGTCCATCAAATCTGGTCTGTTAAATCAATGTCTGCAAAATCAAGGGTTTACTGTACTGCTACATCTTATAGTAGTAAAAGAGTGATGTAACAGAAATATTCTGTGGCTCAATATTGGCACATATTTTTGAAAACAGAATCTACATGGGTGGGCAAAAGTAGGTTTACCATTTTTCATATGGGAAACAATACAATAATTAGTAAATAATACAAAATAAACTGTGTTTTGGGTGCTCACAACTGTAAACCTACTTTTGCCCACCCTTGTATTTTTTGTGCTTTATAACCATCTCTACGCAGAGCAGATGGTTACTGTATCTCAATAAAACTGAAAAAAACCTTTCCCATTTACTTTGAGGCTTGGACATAAGTTCTTTTCTTGTTAGAAAATTGAAAAGATAGGGAACAGGTATGGCTAGAGTTTGGTAACCTAGTTATAGGTGCTAGATAAGATTCAAGGACTGGGGTTTTCCTGGGACTTTCAGTCAGTGAAATTTTTACACCTGGTGTTCATCAAGCCATTCTTAATATAAGTGAAGACATTCACATTGATTTCTTTAACTTATTTTGATTTGACCCATCTGAGGCTCTAGCTGATATGTTCTGAGCCACATTGCCCGTTTTTCTGGACAAGCTACCTGAGCCAAGGTTAGAGTTTTCTTGCACTTTCTCCAGTGCCCAGACTCTTCTAGGCATGTAGTAGGTGCATAATGAATATGTATTAAATACTGAGTAAAATAAGTAGACGTTGCTGTCAACTGCATTTAACATGTCTCTGCCCATTCTCCACCAGCATGGATTTACCAAATCTTGGGACATTTCTGAAAGATTATGATTACAATAAATTTAGACCCTAGCAGGAACAAAGGGGGACTTATCTCTAAAAGGAATGAGCCACAAGTGTTTGCACAGGAAACTTTCCTAAATCAGGCATTGCAAGCTGACCTATGGTGTGGAGCTAATGTCTGTCCCTTAGCCTTGAGATCATTTTAGTGACTGAGTTCAAAGGAGAATATTGACAGTGAACTTCCTAAGGTCCTCACAGGAAAAGGAACTCTAAGGAGTCAAGGCTTTGAGTGAAATGGGGGAGTAAAAATTGGAGTGATTTCTCTAATTTTTACTAAAGATGTTATTATACTGTCAAAGAAAGAACAGAGAGAATGGAGAATATGCATGCTTGTAGGCCAGGTTTTGAGCTATGTGGTAGATCTTCTTGAAAGCAAATGGCATCTAGAGAAAAGTGGGTATAGCAGTACCTAAGTCAGACAAAACAGACTTCAAAATAAAAAGCAAAAGAGAGACAAAAATGGACATTTTATAATGATAAAGGAAAAAATTAATCAAGAAGACATAACACTTATTGCTATATATGCACCCAACCTGGGAGCACCAAAATATATAAAACAAATTACTAACCCAAAGGGAGAAACTAATACAATAGTAGGAAACCTGACAGCAATGGATAGATTATCCAGATAGAAAGTCAATAAGGAAATATTGACCTTACATGACACATTAGACCAAAGAGACTTAATTGATGTTAATAGAACTTTCTATCCCAAAAAACAGGATATGCATTCTTCCAAAGTACACATGGAACATTCTCAAGGACAGACTATATGTTGGGACAGAAAACTAGTCTCAATAAAGGTAAAAAGATTGAAATCATGCTAATCAAATTTTCTAATCACAGAGATATGATACTGAAAATTAACTAAAAGAAGAATGCTGGAAAAACAACAGATATGTGGACATTAAACAACATGATATTGAACAACTTTTGGGTCAAAGAAGAAATAAGAACTCAAAAGATAATAGAGATAAATGAAAATAGGACAAATTAGAATTTGGGGGATACAGAAAAAGTATTACTAAAGTGAAATTTTATAGCATTACAGGCCTACCTCAAGAAATAAAAAACATTTCAAATAAAAAGTTTAACATTATATTGTAAAGAACTAGAAAAAAAAAGAACAAGTTAGGCCTAAATTACTTAGAAGGAAGGAAAGAATAAAAATCAGAGGAAATAAAATAGAGAAAAGATAATAGAAAAAATTAATGAAACAAAGTGCTGGTTCTTTGAAAAGATAAACAAAATGGACAAATCTCTGGCTGGACTCACTAAGAAAAAAACAGGGAAGATACAAATACAGAAGATCATAAATGAAAGAGGAGAATTTACAACAGATGCCACAGAAATACAAAGGATTATACAAGAATACTAATAAAGGCTCTATGCCACCTAATTTAAAAACCTAAAAGAAATGGACAAATTCTTAGAAGTATACAACCTTCCTACACTGAATCATGAAGATTTGGAAAACCTTAATATGACTGATCATTAGTGAGGAAATTGAAATAGCTATCAAAAAAACAAAAGTCCAAAGACAAATGGATTCACTGGTGAATTCTACCAAACATTCAAAGAAGATTTAATACCAGTTCTCAGCCGCTTCTAAAAAATTGATGAGGAGGGAATAGTTCTGAACTCATTTTCTGAGGCCAATGTTACCCCGATATCAAAACCAGGCAAGGAAAATGCAAAAAAAAAAGCCAATATCTCTGATGAACATAGATAAAAAATGATAAATAAAATACTGCAAGTCAAATACAATAGTACATTAAAATAATCATACATCATGAACATGTGAGGTTCATTCCAGGACACAAGGATGATTCAATATTCACAAATCAATCAATGTGATATATAGCACATTAACAAAATAAAAGATAAAAAGTCATATGATCATATCACCAGATGCATAAGAAGCATCTGATAAGAGATATCCATTCATGATTTAAAAAACACTTAATAAAATGGATACAGTAAGAAAGCACGTCAACATAATAAGGGCCATATATGGCAAACTTTAGCTAACATCATACTCAGTGGTATAAAAACTGATACCTCTTCTCGGAGATCAGGAACAAGACCGGATGGCCACTCTTACCGCTGTCGTTTAACAGCGCTGGAAGGCCTCGCCAGAGCACTTAGACAGGAAAAAGAAATTGAATCCCGCTGATCTCAGGGCAGCTGAAGCTGTTCCTGTAGAAAAGGCGGCAGGCTGCACCCAACCTGAACCTGCACCAGGCCACCTCGAGGGGAACTGGAGTTGGATACAGTGGCGTCTTGGTTTTTGAACGTCTCCGTGGACAAACATTTTGGTTTACGAACGCCGTAAACCCAGAAGTAAATGCTTCGGTTTTCGAACCCGCCTCGGAAGTCAAACATGCCACATGGCTTCTGCTGAGTGCAAGATCCCGAGGCCTAGCTGTGGGCTGTGGATCCCTCAGTTTTCGAACATTTCAGAAAACAGAGGCACCACTGTACTCTGATAGAGACCGAGGAGTCTGGCTTTGAAGCAGAGGCTAATGTCCCCTCATTGAGTGCTTGACAGCATAATCTCTAAGATTCATTGGATATACCCAATTATATTTAATTTTCTTTGTGATATTCGGTTTTCTATATTGACTGACCTTATGTTACGTTTTAATCAGATAAAGAAAATTTTTTTTAACAATCCAACATGTACATCAACATCTATTTTGTTCCTACAACGGTGAGGGTAGAACCTGTATTGCACCAGGTTAAGGAATGAAAGGATGGTGAGGAAATGCAAGCTCCTAGTACAAACCTCAAACGCTTCGTCTGTAAGTACAAAATTTTATATGTATTTAAACAATTCTGCATCTAAGATGTGCTGAAGACTTTCTGGGTTCAACAAACCATGGAGTTCCCACTGCCTCTCAGACCAAGGTAGCTAATATTTGGATTCTTGGCAGAGCATGTAAGACACTAAGTGTGGAGGTGCCGTATAAAATAAACACTGAAATATCTTGGATTATTAAATCTAGGTACTCCGTGATGGCACAGATTAAAAAAAATCCTGTTCCCATCAAACTGCTTCCCATCGTCGATCATTTTAGATCAGATATAAATCAGCAGGGGAGTAAACACTGGTGGTTCCTCCAACCCCCCTAAAGATTTTGTCAAACTGCCAAAGAGAAAAAGAGAAGAGAATGGGGAACATGCAGGAACACCCAGGTTTTGAGCTGTGAGGTAGATCTCTTCTAAGGCTTTATGAATGGAATTATGATGTAGTTGGTATGTGGCGATGTCATTACCAGAGGCCAGCTTCTTTAAAATAAAATGTTAGCTGATTCTTTGCCTCCTAAATTAGTATATTTTACATGATGCTTTTCAGAGGGGGGATAGCAGCATGAATGGACCTGTGAATGCTCTCAGGAAACGCCTTCCACTGTCCTGGTGAATTCCACACTAGGTGTTTATGAAAACCTGGAAGAGAAGGCTACACAGAGGATACACCATCTTTTGTTGTTGGTGGTGGTGGCCTTGGGAGCTAGGCCACCTCTATTTGCACCTGGTAAGACCTGCCGGCCAGGAGCTGTGACCAGCAAGAGCATTACTGCGTATGCCACACCCAAAGCAGGTGTTCTGAAGCCAGTCAAATACAGGCAGGAGGGCACTTCTCAGGAGGAACACATTCATTTCGTTTCCTCTTTGCGTTGAAGGCTCTAAAAAGTAGATAAATTGGAAACCATATTTCATAAGTAGAGTTTCAATATTAAAATCTTTTATTTCTTATTTTAATGGCAGAGACAGAAAATTTCATTTAAGTATTACAGTCTTAAACTAACTGACAACTCACATCTAACTGTACAAAGAAGCCAAAAAAAGTTAGATGAGCATTAGAAATAGCTTTGGAGAGTAATTGTTTCAGTTGCTGCTTTTCAGATGAAAAATGTGAGGCAAGAAGTTAACAGAATTGCTCAGTAATGCAATTACGTTAGGCAATATGGTTTAACATGGTTAGTATGTTTAAAAAATATCTCACAGATTTCTAACAATTCAAAGGCACAGGCATCAGATATTTGTTAATCACTTTGAGCACCAACCTACTCTATTCTGGGGAAAAAAGGATTTAGAATTTTTCTTATGAAGGCATTTTTAATTTCAAGCAATGCTAATTTTCAAACAGTTAATTTCTAGTCCTGTTTTAAAAGATACTATTCCCCAAACTCAAGAAATAACAGAGATTTGCTAAATTTCCAACTAAGAAACCATTGAGTATCTTTTTATATATTTGTGGACTACTTGTCCCCCACACCTGCCACCCCCTCACCCCCTTTTTTTTTGAGTGATCTGGATAAATATCTTTTGCCCATTTGGGGAGAGGTAGGGGAGAGTTGGTGTTTGAATTATTAACTCTCAATCAAGCCTGCTACCCTTTGTCTGTGATATGTTGCAATTTATTTTCCCACTTTGTCAATTGACTTTTGGGTTATGCTGGGTTTTTGTTGTTGTTTTTTTTTGTTTTTGTTTTTTTGTTTTTTTAATCTCTTGCATGATTTTAAATTGAACTTCTAGTTGAGGTCCAGTTCACTATTTATATTTATCAATGCAAATGTGGTAGAATACACTTTACAAACAACAAATAAAACCAGGATTACACAGAAGTTAGCAGTAGTCATACACAAATCTATTCTTAAGTATCCAGAAAGATTCTGATATTTTCTAGCATGGCCCATAATATCATGCCAAATAAATTTTTGATCTATAAGGATGTGAATTTTTTGGAGACTCTAGGGCTACTTGTTGAGAATGTGTCAATACTTGTTATTAATTTGATAAATTCTTAAAAGTCATGTTTCTCAGTAAATTTAGTGTATTCTGAATCTATTCAAAAGTAAGCTAGTTACTTTTATATAAAAAATTTCCTTTTATTAAAATCTAAGTTTGTTTTTTTAAACAGAACATAGTACAAAGTACTTTTGAAAAAGAGCTTAGAAAATATCCAAAGCTTATTTTTTCACTCAAATATTTCTCTTGAATATTCTTAACCCATCTTCCCTGTAATCATGTAATGACTTTTTAATAAACAGAAATTACTTATTTTTCTTTGAGAAAGTGATAACTGATATATTTTACTCTAATATGTCTAAAAGGAATGGATTCCTCTATAAACAAAAAACAAGGTATTTAAGCAAGAAAGATATGTATGTATAAAGACATATATATGAAGAAAGATGAACAGAAAGTGTATTAAAACATTAACAGTGGTTATCATTGGGTAATATAATTATATGTGACTCATTTGTTTTTCATATATTCCTCCTGCATTTTCCAAATTCTCTTTAATGAGTTCATTCCACAGTACAGTTAACACTTGAACAACACGAGTTTGAACTGCCTGGGTCCACTTATATGTAGATATTTTTCAATAACTATACCATTGGCCCTCTGTATCCTGGGATTTTTGCCTTCAGGATTCAGCAAACTGCTGTTCAGAAACAGCATTTCCACTTAGGTGGCACCACTTAACCCCCACATTGTTCAAGGGTAATTTATATAAACAATTAAAACTAACAAAGAAAAATGACAAACTTGTAAACAGAAATCCTAGACAACACTTTCTTCCTTTAAGCAACTGAGACTATTTCTATGTCCTAAGTGCAGTCTTTCCCCTGACTGGACAGTGTGTGCTTTCAGCGCAAAGAAAGAAGGTGGGGTGACAGTGTCCAAACTACCAGGAGGGAGCTTCCTTAGGAATTGGGAGAGCTTCAGCCTCTTCACATGCGCGTGTTGGCATCTCTGTGAAGTCACTTCAAGGATTTTATGAGCCTCAGATCTCACTTTGTTGAAATAAATTGACTCGTTCCAACGATCATTTCAATTCAAGCTGTTCTCTGGCTTTATAGTATTTTGTGAAGGAAGGACACTGAAATAAAAGGAATTTTTATTTAGATGACAGCATGGTTGAAAATTGAACTACCCAAAATTTATATGCTGATAATCATGATGCTGACATTACAAATAAATTACAAGTTTAAAAGAAGTGTTTATTGCCGTCTGTTGTGGTAGCTATGTAGGGCACAAGAGAGTCTGACATAAATTGAGATGCTGAGTAGATAAGAGAGATTAATAAATATATCGACCATTCCCCATTGCTTCTTTTGTCAAAGGAAAAGTGTTCTCAGAGTTGAACAACTACATAAAAAGAGCCCTGTTCCAGAAAACCTACAGATCCACTGTAACACACAAAATCTTTCCTCCAGGCTCTTTTCTGAACCTGGCTGTGTCAGGGAAAGTAAACAGGATCTGGTAGTTTGGAGGAGGGTCAGCTTCAGGTAGCCTGTCCTCCTGCCCTTATAGCCAAGGTTGAAAGGAGGTATTGCATAGCCCAAAGTATCCAAAGGCTTCCTGGGCCATGCTGAAGCCCCTTCTCTTTGTTAAGGCCAGGAAAACTGTCCTTCCACCAAGGGACAGACTCCCATCAGCTCACCTGACACCCTCAGTAAGTACCGCCACCTGACCCTTCATCACTGTTCTCTTTTAGCTCACAAGTGTTCCCAAACATCATATGTCGCCTGCATCATCACTGAGCGTTCTCACGCTCTTCCACACGTGCTGAGTCTTTGGAGTCTGCCTCCTTACCTCTCTCACCTTCTCTGACCATGTACCTGGCCTGAGTGCACAGGTTCGCAGCTTGGTATAGACTCTAACTCACTCCTCGTCTATGAGATGTTGCCACAAATGATTAACCTTCTCCTGTACAACACCTGTGGTCAAAATTCCAATCTTAAAATGAAAATTTGAGATAAATTTATTAAGGAATTCTTACCTCTTTATTAAAAGGTGACCAACAGTCAATATACACAATCTGAGATGCACCTTGATGTAAAAGAATGTTTCCAAAAAGTTGAGGATAAATAAAGTTTAAGTAAATTCATTCTCAAATACTTACTGAATACTTCTCATTTGATTAAGTCTATATTCAGAAATTTTAGGAAATTAAAAAATATGGTCCTTACTCATAAGTTAATTTAGCATGGGAGAGAAAACACACAAGCACAACGTATGGTAGATTATAAGTGACCACTCAGTGTTTGGAGAACCAATGAATGACCAAGTGAATGAACGCAATAGAGTTAATAGGTAAAAAAACAACAAATGAAATGTTGAATACTGAGGGATCTATTTATATACAGTTTTTAACAATGGGAAGAATGGTTGTCATTTGGCGAAACCAAAACCACATCAATATAATCTTAAAGTATAACCCTGCAAATGTAAAATAATATTCAGAGTAGCTTAATAATACTAACCACTGAGTGGAGGGTGTTACAAGTAGTTTTTATATTTTTATACAGGGTATCTCCCCAAAATGTATACATACTTTGAATGATGATAAAGTCAGTGTCTTTGTTAACATACAGTTCATTTTCAAAATTTAGAAGAGTCCGCAGAAATGAATTTTTTATATCAATGCCTGTTTTCAAACTGATGACCGTTCTGGTCCAGACTGATAATGCAAAGCGATGGAGTTGCAAAGATCAAGAATCATTTGGTTTGGTATTTGTGGGCCCTCAATTCATTGCCTGCGGCTGTTTTGTACCATAAACTTTATTTTTTATGTATCCCCATAAAAAGCAAGTCTAGTGGCACTTTGGGATAAACTTTCTTTGTTCAAAGCTTAGTCTGGCTTCACCCCATTATTTCAAATCAGTTAAACCTGAAAAGAAGTAAAAATTAAGTGAGTTATCAGCTGTCAAAGTATGTATGTGGTTTTGGGGACACCCTTTTTTCTCAGTATTTTCGATGCTTTCAATAATAAGCAATATTAGCCTTGAAAGAAAATAACTTATTTTAAAAATTGGAATAGACAGGGAGTGCTTTCAGTTCAAAGAGAAACATCATTTGGACTGGATTTATTTGAGAGAGCTTCTTGGGTCAGTGACTCCTGAGCTGGGTTAATGCAACTTAGAACGGAAGAAAGCCGGCAGTGTTTTAGGCAGGCAACCTGGCAGAGATAAAGCGAAATCAAATGATATTTTAAGCAGTCTTCTGGAATAATTTTAACTAAAATTGTATAAAGACAGACATTCCCCTCACACTCTGGTTATTTAGTCTGTTTCTATTTGGTGGCAGCGTGGCTGACTATGAATCAGTTTTGCAGAACTTTTCCATTAAAGTAGCCTAATATTAGAGGGAAACAAAAACATCACCCCAAGAGCCTTGCAGGCTAACTTAAAGCATCTGTGTCTTATTTTATCTTTAAATCTTCTCTATTATTTTCCTCCTGCTCCTTATAATGTGTTTGCGTTAATATAGAAATAATACTATTTTCCCTTCGAACTATTTGAATAACCTCAGAAAAACATATCCTCCTAGTTGACCATACCATTTTCACTCATGACTTTCATATCCCCTTCGTATAGAAGCCACACTTCCCACACTTGGTACACTAGCCACACTTTTTCCAGTGCATCGACATGTATATGCTCCCTGCTCACTAGTCACAGAGTAGCCACTTGGGTTATCAGATGGACTGTCATGCATCACAGTGCTTGTGTTCAAGTAACCCTTATTCTACCTAATAATGTCCCCAAAGTGCAAGAGTAGTGATGCTGGCAATTCGGTACACCAAAGAGAAGCTTTAAAGTGAAAGTTTTCAACTTCAGAAAAGAAAAAAAATTCATATTCTGAGGTTGCTAAGATTTACAGTAAGAACAAAATCTTCTACCCAGGAAATTATGAAGGAGGAAGAATAAAGTTGAGCTAGTTTTAATGTCACACCTCAAACTGCAAAAGTCATGGCCACAATGAGTGATAAGTGCATAGTTAAGACGGAAAAGTCTTTAACCTTTATCATAGGTACATATGTATAGGAAAAAACAGGACATTTAGGTTCAGTACTACACACAGTATTAGGAGTCAACTGTGGCCTTAGAATGTGTGCCCCCCGGATAAGGGGAGGACTCCTGCATTCAGCTCTGCTGCTGCAGGGCGGAAGCAGGCACAGACTGCAGGGGTGTGGCTCTGTTCCAATAAAAGTTTATTTACAAAATCAATTACTTTTCAGTGCAGTGGTTTTTAATACTCACTTCTCTGTTGTGTGCCACTGTGGGTTGTGGTGTAATTTCCCTTTTCTCCCCAAGCCTTTAGCGAACAGCTGAATATTTACTGCACAACAGCTTGGGGTTGGGCTACGGGAACAGGGGGAATGAAGGGATAAGACGTGGTAACAAGCCCAAGTGGAGGGGTACAGAAAGGAGGGAGCAGTCAGGGGTTCAGGTGAGGGACAGAATTCAGAGAAAGTGGGAAAGCAGGGGGAGAGGTCAAGTGAGGCCAGCAAGGACCCTTAAGGGATCCTGTACATTGAAGGGAAGCCGGAGGAATTGGAGGGGCACCCAAGTGGCAAATGCTTGGGTTCCACAAGGGAAGAAAAGCTTGCTACTTCTCAAAGGTTCACAGCATCAATGTGTTATTGTTGTAATTAGCTAGTTATTCATATTAATAATAGGAAGAGAGCAAAAGGGAGGCCAGACATTATAAGCATGGTCATCTGGGCAGCTTAACCAAGAAGCTGCAGTTTCACACTCCCCAGGGAACCACCTGTCCATTCCCAGCAGATCACTGGGGGAAGGGATTGAACTAAGGGGGAGCTCGGTGCATTTGTAGTGAAGTCAGGGTCACATGAGGAAGGTGCTTGCATATCAGTCTAGCCCGAGGAACAATGGATTGGCTGAGGGGTGGACCCCAATGCAAGCCTACAAAAACTTGGGAATACATAATCTCCACACAATGACTTCCCTCTCTCTTGTTCTGTTCTTGTGCTCTGGAGCACTCACTCCATGACCCACACTCACCCCATGCCCTCGCCTGTTCTCTCTTCACAGCCATGTGGCCTTACAAGCCATGTGGCCCATGCCATGCAGACTTGGCATGCAGTATGATGGACTGGACTGGACTTTAATATGGAGAGGAGACTCTGGGCAATGGCCTTAATTCTAGCCCTACTGAAGCCAAGATTGGACTTCTTCCATGGTGAGCCAGACAGAGACGGGACCTTGGAAGGGAATCCCTTTAATTTTGCATCATCAATAAAGCTTTCCATGCAGTCTTACCCTCCTGTGGTGGCCTCAGGAAATTGTTTTCCCCACAGCACCACAAGAACTCCATATCCACCAATAACAAATGTACAAAAATAGAGGAATGCTTTGAAAACAGTGCCTATGCACAGCACTGATAGAGTCCTCATCCCAAATCACGGGAAACAACAGTTATCCAAGAAAAGACACCACCACCTCCTGAAGTACTTTCGAAGGTCTTTGGCATCAGTGATCTACCTGGTGCAATACAATTATTTAAATCCTGTTTCCACTTTGGATACTTGAGTTGTTGGAAACATTTTAAATTCAATTTGTGTGTTCGGTACCTGCCATGTTCCTGATTTGTTTGCAGACTTTGAGCATGATCACAGCTGCCTCCTTGGGGATGTAAACAGATATTCACTTCTTTAGGTTTTTCATCTGTATTACTGCTAATTGGCAGGGGAGAAAAAGATGGAAAAATAACTTAATTATACACATTTTAGCTTTGAAAGAAGGTAGTTGGTAGCTTTCATTTTGAAATTTAGGGCCTAATTTGTTTCAGGTTTCAGAGATCTTTGTAAGGTCTCTAAACAGAAAAATGTAACCAAGCCACACTTCTAAGTAAAAACTTGGATTAGAAAACAATACTGAAACCATTCTATATGTTGTGTCAGAACTCTAAACTGCTTATAGACAAGTGCCCATGCCTTAAAACAACACATTTCCCTATTAGTAAATAATAGAGGTTTTAAAATATTGTTACAACAAGATTGTGACATTTAAGCTTCACAATGTAAAAGGCTTTGCACTGCAATCTTACACAGGGCTCCCCCCCAAAGTGAAGATACACGTTCCGTATTTTGTAAATACCTATAGTATGGAAGGTAGCAGTTGTTGTCAAGAAGGTTTATAAGAACTGACAGTTTAAGAGGTAGTCAATCACTTTTAAATGTCCTTAATAACAGTCATGTAGAAATAACAATTGCTAACATTCTGTGACATTCATCATAAGGGAGGCACTGTGTTAGGTGAGGTAGAAGCTATTGGTAGCCCTATTGTTCAGGTAAGGAAAAGACCTTTAGAGGGACTGAGCATCTTGCCCAGGGCTTCACAGCTAGTAGTGAGTGTGAGCAGGTCTTAGTGCCTGCAAAGCCCATGGTCTTATGTGATAAGCTACGCTGTGTCTCGGGGTTATTTAATGAGCACTTCATTTTACATGAATGAAATGCTAAGTCATACCAGTGTCTTTAGATTTCAAGTGTGCATTGATGTTAGGGATTTAAGAATGGAAGCGCAAAGAGCACATTCACTCCACCGCTTTCCGCTGCTTCCTCATTACCCAGGCATTACCCAGTCTTTACCCTCTCGTGGAAATAGGTGAGGGCACCGCTTGAGACAAAGACTGTGAGTCAGGGGCCAAAGTTTTGACAGGATAGGGAAGGGCAAACTTGAGATCCATGTATGGAGGAGTCAAGAGTTGTACAGCTCTGTGGGGTGGGCTCCCAAGGGGCAGTGACTAAGCGGTTAGGTGAGTAATGGCCGGAAAGTCATCTGGGATGAGGAGTGGTGCATGGGGTGTGAGGGAAAACAGCCTCAGTGAGCATATGTTGAATGGATGGCTATCTAGTTGGTTAACCATGGTTATGAGGGATTGTATGCCGTTTTACAGAAAGATATTGATTCAACATACCCAAGTAGCTAAAACAGATCCAATCACATAGAGGTGGGGAGGGGAGGTATATATGAAAGGAAAAAAAGGAAATATTCCAGTTTTGTACTATATGCAGTTCTGGAAACTGAATTTTCAATAATACAGATTAAGAAATACACAACTAAAATTATCAGTGGAATAGATGAATGGATTCAAGATTTTGAGTCAGATAATTGGGACTAAAACCCTAACTCGTAACAATATCCTACTGGTATGATTTTAAGCAAGTTGCTGAATTTCCGTGAATCTCAGAGTCTCTGTGCTTTGGGACAACACATTTTTGTCCTTACTTACCTCACGGAGTTGCTTTGAGGTCCAAAGAAGACAATAAATGGTAAAGCATTATGTAAACAAACATGTTAGGTTTTGCTATTCTCATTATTAATGTTGACTACTGCACAAAGTAGAGGTCAAAAATCATTAAATAAAAATTATTTTGAGTGCCTATAGGTGGTCCCTGCTCACAAGGAGCTCATTGTCAGGGGAGGGGGATGGTGAGGAGTGTTGTGGAGACCAAGAACGTAAGAGATAAATTAACAGAGTTGAAGAAATTCAAAGAAGGGAGAGGAAGAAAATGACTAGATTACTGACAAAAATTTCTGCTGTGATACTCTAAAATTTTTACATTGGCATTATTTGTGAAATGTTTGAACTTCAGTTTCTGTAATGCTTCTTTAGGAGACTAAATTTGTTTAGAAAACTTCACCTAAATTTATAAACTTTTTCTCATTGGTATAGAATTTGCCAGTTAAGCATATAACATTGATTTCTCTGACTTTGACCTCACTGACTCTATTATAATTAAAACAATTAATACAAAAGCTGTGTATGTTCTCTTCCTAATCAAAGATGTTTCTTTATTTAGATCTTAATTTTTGAAAGGTTTTTGTAAGTTTAAAAGGTAAATGGTGTTAATAAAAGATTTATTATTTAAAAATACCCAATGCAGAGCCTCAATTCTTCCACACTGGCAGCCTGAGAGATGTGTGCCAGCGGGGCACACTATCTAACTTCCAGTGCCCTGACTGGGTCTGTGTGTAGTGGGAGAATTCTGGACTGTCTCAGCAAAACTGGGATAACAGCTGGAAATTGGAAAAATTCCTTTTACCCGTTTTCTCTTTTGTAAAACTCAAGTCCTTCTTAAAATTCTGAGCTTTTAGAAAAAGCATTCTTAGTATCATGTATATATTTCTTTTAGTGTGAACACTTCTCTATGCATAATACACATCACAGGCCTTCTTTATAAGAATTACTATATCTATTTATGTAGTAGTTTTTTTGAGATTTTCATTTACTTCTGTTTGGCTTCCAAGAGGTGGCAAGTGCAGTAATAGACATTTCCTAGGAGAGCAGTATGGCTATACTGACCTGTTTCTGCGCTTTAGAATCATCCAACAGGAAACAATGATGGCTACGATAAAGACACCACCAAAGGACACACCTAGGCAATAGAACAAGGTAATTAAGTGCATGCAAAACATAACCCAGAGGTTTTCACCTCTATCTTAATATCTAGTCTCTTAAGAGGTTGCCAATGATTTTTTAAAAATGTAACTAAATTCTGGTTTAAAAAACACCGACAGGCTTACCTTTAAGATTTCCCCTGGCTTCTTGTTTAATCTAGCACATTAGTGTTACTTCCACAGGGTTAGAGATCAGGAGTGAGCAGAGCAGTTTTGTAACCTTTAGTCCAATAGCAGCCTTTCAATATGTGAGAACAGCCCCAGGGCTCCTGGGCTCCTGGGCTCCTGGGCTCCAGCTCTCCAGGGCCCTGCACGTTTCTTGTGTAAGGCACCAGAGCAATTCCATAGGACAGACTCTAGCAATTCCCTCTGAAGTAAACTCTATCATAACACTCTCCTCTTACATACTCAGATCTCAGAAATGGGCTTAGAAAATTGGCCTTGTGGCTTCCAGTTTGTGCAAGTGGGCACGACTACCACCTGAAGAATATCCCCAGGTTGTATTCCGCAGCTACAATAAAAGGAGATGGATGCTGGGTCATTTTTAATGGTTCAAAGATAGTGTCCAACCTTTGATAGAAACACTCACTCTGTATGCATATGGGGATACCAGGTTTGCCACACCGTGGCCCGAGTTTATCACTATTTCCTTTCTAAATGAAATAGCAATGTAAGCTATTTTGACCTCTCTTTTTACATTTCCTTCATTATAAGTGAATACTTACTGTTAAAGGCGCTAGAGTTTCTCAGCCAACCCTTTAAAAAACTTACCAATAGCGAGAACATTACGTGGGCCTAAAAGGAAGACAAAGGTCACAAAAGCATCAGTCTAGCATTCAACATGATTAAACAGGAGCCCTCAGCCAGTGACAATTTATCCTAATTTTTATCATCACACAGTCCAAGTGTGTGCTAATATAAAAAACGATTGGTTTTACTCACTCTCATCTTACCTTATGTATTCATTGGTCTGTGTTTTTTTTTCCTTTTTTACCTACTATTTTATCCTAAAATTAATAGAACTACTGCAAAAATAAATGTAGAAAACAGAACAAAAGAAAAATATCACATGTAATTCTCCTACCGTGAAAGGCTTTGGTACATTCCCTTCTGGGACATGTTCCCATGCATCTAGGTTTTTACATATAGATAGAACCTCTTTATCTATCTAACCTTTGAACAATTGCATTAAACACTCAATCAATATGTGTTAATGTTTTTTGTTTTGTTTTGTTTTTTTAAATTTATCTTTATTGTTAAAAGTATTACAGATGTCCCGTTTTTCCCCCATGGACCCCTTCTACCCCACCCCCACCCCGCCCCAGGCCTTCCCCACACTATTGTCCCTGTCCTTGGGTTATGCACATATGCATATCAATTCTTTGGTTAATCTCCCCACCTCCCCACCCTCCTACCCCCACCTTCCCTCTGAGATTCCTCGGTCTGTTCCATGCTTCTATGTCACTGGATCTGTTTTGTTCATCAGTTTATTATGCTCTTTAGATTCCATGTGTAAGTGAGATCATGTGATATTTGCCTTTCTCTGACTGGCTTATTTCGCTTAGCATAATTACAACCACTACCACCACCACAACTACCACTACTGCTACTTGAATGATAACACTATTAACTCTTCATTATATTTTTCACATATTTCTTATCTCTCTACTGATCTCTTATTTACTTTCCAAAGTACGTGCATAAGCTGTTTAAGTCAAATTTGTTCATCTTTTATGGTTTTCTCGATCATATCAAAACATTCAAAGAGTTGGCCTTCTTCCGGTGGTTTGATAAATATTCTTTTATTTTTATTTTTTGCCTTAGCTTTTCTATATTGACTTTTAAAACTTTAACTCTTTATTACATCTGGTACTTTTTGTAAGACAAAAAGAAAGGTTCTAAGTTTGTTTCGAGGCTACATATATTATTTCATCATCTTTACCTTCCCTGTAGGTTGATGCTGCCTCAACTATTATATTTCATCTGTAAAATACTTTTACTTTTATTTACAATAACCTGTATTTTATTAATATCTATTTTGTTCCACTTATAAAAATAAGTCTATTTTGTGCTGGTTTAAAGTGATTGATATATTGTGGCTTTATATTGTGTTTTAGCTTCTGGTAGGGTGGTCCTCCTATCATGAGAGTTTTCTGTCTTTCACAACCACATCTTCAGAATGCTCGAAAGGCATTCATTCAGTCAGATAGGCAGTGAACTTTTTGCCAAAGTGAATATAATTTAATATTAAGAGAATTATGAGTTTATAATTTGGAAATATCATTTGTAAGTCAGATTAACTAGCACATTTGAGGGATTAAACATAAAAAAATCTTGAACAATTTTGGTATTCACTACTATAAATAAAAATCATAAGACTGGATGGGGGAGGCCTAGCACTAACTTAGATTAAGAAGAGTTACTCAGTGTTAATTTTGCTCATCAGCTCCCTGATGTACACAAGTTCAGGGTTTAGAGTTCTCTATCTTATATTACCCTCTAGTTGCCAGCAGAGCTCCGTGACACATGATTTCTAAATCTGCTGAATCCAGTTGTACCAGTTTAAAACCCTGTAGCCTACAGCAGTGAGGGAGACCCAACCGCTGGTCTCAGAGACTTGGAAGGTGCTTCCTGACTCAAGCTGAAATTCTTGAAAGCCTGCTCTCTTACCCATGTGCACTTGACTATTGGGCCCCGGGCTATAAACAAATCATTACTGTGGGATGAATGCAACAATAGAGTGATTTAGACAAAAAAGTTTCAGAGGGGTCCCCAAGGAGAGTTGGATGGGTTGATAAGTGAGAGGCGAACAGGCTTGTTTGCCTCCCATTGCTGAGGGCCTTGGAGAAGAATTAAGGGCTCCTTTTGCACTCCTTAGCATACCATGTGCCATAACATCACATCACATTCGATGAGAGCATAGATGAATGAATAAACTGTGCCATGACTGGCAAGGACCTACATTCCTTGTACTTGCTCTTACCCTTACGAGATGTACATATGGCCAGAGGTGGATGCCATGTGTTATTCAACTGGCACTGGCTCCAGGGACTGCCTTCCAGAGTATATCCATCTTTACACTCCAAGGTTACATTATCTCTATATTGAAATTCTTTGCTCATTTCCAACTCCTTTCGGATTCCATTCATGAATTGTGGGAGGCTACATTTTACCTCTGAAATTAGAAAAATTAGAAGAAAATTGATATCTTATTGATAACTGTTAGTTGTATCTACCATAATGGAAAGATCTATGACCCCAAACCTATTTTCCCTTCAGCAAAGATTGGCCATTTTTTCAATCAAGAAAATTAATATTCCCTTCCCAAACATCTTATGAATTAAGATTCTCTGACTTTATTTTCTTAGGCAAAGTAAAGGAATATGGAATGTACTGTAATCCACTTTTAATTGTGAGCAACTCTGAAACTGGGAAGTTGTGGAAAGATTAGGAGTTAGGGTCACCATGCTCTAGCCTGGATCCCTTGGGTCAGACCACAAGGAAGCAGGAAGGTCATATGAACTCTCTTTAGGAACACAGCAAATACCGCTTTTGCCTCTTGATTAAATGCCTGTTTCTGGTTCATTTCTACACATAGAACAAAGACATTAGTAAATCATGATTCTGAATTTAAAATATCAAGTGTCAGCTTAATTTGCTTTCACTCATTTAGCTCAACCTTACTTGGCTTTCTTCTCTGCCCAGCAACACCTTCTTCAATTTAAGCAGCCTGTTTTTCAGTCATAAGAGTCTAATTTCTTTTTTTCTTTATAAAACCCAACCAGGTAAAGTGCTAATTATCACAGTATGGTCTGTTGTCTTTCTACATCAGATTATTCTAGTGGGTTTGTTAAAAATAGACCTCTAGATCCCAACTCAAAATATCAGAATCAAAGTTCTTGGGGATGTAAATTAGGAAACTATCTTTTTAACAAGGTTCCTGGCTGATTTTGCTAATGCTAAAAATCTAGAATGAATAAGTCATGTTTAAAGAGAATAGTTATTAAGGTAAAATTAATTTTACTTAAATGAAGAGAGCAGCTGCCAGGATAGTAGGATACAATTCTTTTATTTTCATGACAACTATCCCAGAGTCCTAATCTGAATAATTAATCAATGGACTATTCCCTGAATCTTCATGCTTTGTATGTAACTAAAGCAAGGAGGAGCCTGGCCTGTGTGGCTCAGTTGACTGGGCCTCATCCTGTGCACTGAAAGGTTGCCAGTTTGATTCTGGTCAGGGCACATGCCTGGGTTGTGGGCTCGATCCCCAGTAGGGGGTGTGCAGGAGGCAGTTGATAGATCGATGTTTGGATCTCACATTGATGATTCTCTCTCTCTCCCTCTCTGTCTAAAAAATCAATTAAAAAATCTTTTTTAAAAAAGGAGGGATGAGCTTTTGGTTTCTGCAGAGCCACAGGGCCTCTGTAAGTGCCATCCATTCTGGCAAATAACCAAAACAGAGTCACTTGTCATCACTGAAGTGGGCCACTTCTTCTCTGTCTCTAAAATTGAGGGGTAAGAGGCCAAGGAGGGTTTCTGAGGCCGTTAGGTCAGGGAGGGCCATAAATTCCTGTCACCACAGTAGCCATAAGACTAACTCATCCTTAACGTTAGAAATACCTCATCCCTGCCCTTACATAGTATTTGAAAAATGAAACAATAGAAGAGAAACAAGCAAAGCAAAAATCACTTAACTTATAGTTTTGAAAAGTCAAAGTCGAAAGAGCCACATTTAAAAGGAGACAGTATACACGGACAATGGTGGGGAGGGGGACTGGGGAGGAGGGTGGGATGGGTCATTGGGGAGATAAAAGGACATTTGTAATATTTTAAATAAAAAAAATAGGTTTAAAAAATAAAATAAATAAATAAAAGGAGACAGTATAGAGTGCAGAGTTTGAAAGCAGGGACTGAGCTGGGTCCAATCCTAGCACCACCACTCTTGAGCTTCGGATCATAGACTAGTTACTGGATCTCTCTATACCTCAATATCCTCCTCGGTAAGACAGCAGAAGTGATAACCCCACCCCACCAGATTCTTCTGGAGATGAACACAAATCACTTCTGTAAAGATCTCAGTAACATGCCTAGTTAGAGATACGATTTTTAATTCCACATTTTGCGGCTTTTTAGAATAATGCCAACAAATATTTTAAGTCATATTTCACTCCGCAAACATAGACAGGAATAACAAAAATAATTCCTGGGACTTGTTGCAAGGAAGAAGAAATAAACACCTTACTTTTGGTCTTGGAGATTATAGTGAGACTCCACTTCCAGTAATTCTGGAACTAATTGCTCTCGACCTCACTTCTACTGTCCTCACAACAGAGTGCTTCTAGTCGCTTATTGACCTCCCAAGGGCATTTGTGAGGACCACCTGTGATTCTCTGAGATCCTTTAAAGCTGAGCTATTTTATCAGGAAAAAGCCCGTAAAGCATTTTGAATTAGTGATTGATGTCTATTATATCACTGAAATTCCATCGGTCCTTCCTGGTTATTTGGTAGAGTTGAGGATATTTGGGCAGCCTTCCTTCCCACTGTCTGCTCTGCTTTCCTCTTCTTCTACTGATACTCATTTCACCATCCTATCAGGTAGGATCTCAGCCTTATTAGCCTCATGCCTCAATCTTCCACAAAAACCCAGCAAAAGAAGAGATACCTTTGCAATACTGATCAAATTGGGTCCAGGTTCCCTCGTGCGTACAGAAAATGAAGGCTTTTCCCACTAACAGGTAGCCTGGGTCACAAGTGTAACTGACTATCATCCCAGGAAGATACAGAGACACACGTCTTCCAATGTGATGCCCATGGTGCATCTCGGGCGGAGGTGGGCATGCTAAGAGCAAGGAAAGACATTCAGTTAAACACAGAAGTATGAACACGCCAACGCATCTAATAATATCCCTGACTATTAGAGCCGCATGAAGACCCAGGCAGGCAGGCCTCGAGGCACTGAATGTTTGTGGATCAGTGGGCACACTAAACCCAGGCCTCTCAGCCTTTAAAGAGGATCATATGTATTCTTTACCTGCAGGCTGCACCACATAGAAATACCACCGGATCTACAAATTACCAAGTCAATGCTGTCTGTCCTTGCTGGAGGACAGAGCTTGTGTGGACAATCACAGCCACAAAGGAGCTTCTCATGGCCGGGTACTGTCACTTAAAGCTAGAAATACATGGAAAAGGAAGGACCTACAGAGGCCAAGAGCACAAGCATCCACGTCACTTCTCTGGGGCATCCTGAGTTCCTTTTGCTAAAAGTGAGATGAAGGGTCAGCAAAATGTAGCAAGGGGCTGAGCAGACACTTAGAACAACAAAAGGAACACAAGTGCCTACATGGGACTTTCCTGATCATTTCTATAGCATTACCCATTTTGAAGTAAATTACTCTATCAACACATACATTTTGCTCTGCACATCCTCTAGAATAAAAACAACTAGTACTAGAGATGGCACAATTAAATATTTCCATTGGCATTGGTTTTCATTGTTTTTAAAATATTCTCTGTAAACTCTGGGCCTCACTGATTCTCTCTACCCTCTACTATTTGACAATTATTATTATCAAAGATAACAGATAGTGGAGCTAGTGTTATGTTTAGAGTGTTTATATCAATTTCCTAGTCCTTGTACATGCAAACACACTCACATACACACCCTTTCCTTAAGTTCAGGAACTCCCATTATTTACAAGCACCCAGCAGGACCTAAGTGGATGAAACTTACCCCTGGAGCAGCTTGGCAGCTCAGGCACCCATGTATTGTTGGGCCAGCATTGCACAGTGTTGGACCCTTTCATGACAAAACCAGGCTGACATCGAAATCTCACGATCTCATTTAAAGAAAATAAAGTCCTATTTCCTGATACTCTAATCCCGTTTTCAATTTCTGGGGTTGTGCATCTACTGGCAGAAACACACTGTGGAGGGGGGCTGCTCCAAACCCCAAGCTGATGGTCTTTGCTGGTACAATATATTGATTGCTCTCCCACGAGGTCAAACAGCTTTTCTCCATATGGCCCAGTGTAACACTGGTAAGTTACCACTGTTGCATATTGAAAAACATTTCCACTGCTGCTGGAGAAGTTTCCATTGAATATGGTTGGGGGTGGCTCGCAAGATATACCTGGGATAAGGAAAAGTATGGTAAACAACAGCTCAAGTTTTCATTTTTAAGACTATTTTTTAGTGTAGTTCTGGGTTCCGAGAAAAATTAAGGGGAAGTTATAGAGATTTTCCACATGCTCTCAGCCCCTATACATGCATAGCTCCCCCATTACTAATAGCCCCCACCACAGTGGTATGTTTGTTACAGTTGATGAACCTATATTGACACATCATAATCACTCAAAGTTCACAGTTTACTTTCAGATCACTTCTGATGTTCCATATTCTGTGGGTCAAATATATAACGGCATGTGTTGATCACTGTGGTATCGTGCAGATTCAATGAGTGCAAGACAACTCAGAAAGGCAATTCAATGAACTGAGGAATAAAATTCATGAACAGAAAGAGTTCTTTACCAAAGAGAGACTGAAATTTTAAACAAGAACCAGACAAATTCTGGAGATGAGATTCAGTGAGTCTGATTAAGAATAGATGAGAGAGCTTAGAAAACTAGGCAGATCAGAGCAAAGAAAGAACTAGTGACCTGGGAGATAGGAATTGAGAAATGACTCAGAAGAGGGCAGAAAACTAAGATTTAAAAAAGGTGAAGAAACCCCATGAGAGCTGTCAAAAAACTATCTGAAAACAGCCCTGGCCATTGAGGCTCAGTGCTTAGAGCATTGGCCTGCTCACTGCAGGGTTTTGGGTTCGATTCCCCGTCAAGGGCACATACCTGGGTTGCTGGTTTGATCCCTGGTGAAGGATGTGCAGGAGGCAGCCGATCCGTGTTTCCCTTTCACATTGATGATTCTCTCTCTCTCTCTCTCTCTCCCTCTCCCTTCCTCTTTCTCAAAAATCAATAAAAAAAATCTTTAAAAAAACAACAGCAGAAAACAAAGAGATGTCTCACACCTGTTAGGACGGCTGTCATTAAAAAGACCAGTAGATAAAAGGAAGTCCTTGTGCCCTGTTGGTGGGATGCTAATTAACGCAACTGCTGTGGAATACAGTATGAAGGCTGCTTAAAGTATTAAAAATATAACCACCACATTACCCAGCAATTCCACTTCTGGGTATTTGTCCACAGAAAATGAAAACACTAACTTGAAAAGATATACGCATCCCCATGTCGACTGCAGCATCATTTGCGATAGCCAAGATCTGGAAGCGTGTCCATTGATGGATAAATGCATAAAGAAAATATGGGACGTATATACACTGAAGCATTATTCAGCCGTGGGAAAGGGGGACTTGTCATTTGTCACAACATACATGGACTTTGAGCACATTGTGTTAAGTGACATAAGTCAGATAGAGAAAGATAAGTACTGTATGATATCACTTATCTGTGAAATTTAAAAGAGCCAAACATGTAAAAACAGAGTAAAATGGTAGTTAGCAGGGAATGGTGGATGAGGGGACAGGAGAGATGTTTAAGTGTCTAAACTTACAGTGAGTAGTAAATACGTAATCTCTAGAGGTAGAGTGCACAGGACAGTGAAGAGACAACAATGTTGCATTATCGTCAAACTTGCTAAGAGACTAAGAAGTTAATTATTCCAATTGCTTAAAAGAAAGGCTAATTAGGCAACAAGATAGAGGTGATAATTATGGCTACAGCGGCAATCACATTACAATACGGGAAGGCATCAAATTAACACAGGTATCAAGCTGTACCCTTAAAATGTACAAAATGTTATATGTCAAAATACTTCAAAAAAGATATTATAAAATTGTACGCTTGAAACCTATATAATTTTATTAACCAATGTCACTCCAATAAATTAAATAAAAAATTATTTCAAAAAAGAAAAGACAAATATATAAAATATAAGGCATGAGAAATGAAATAACCAGATCCAGGAATAATAAAATGATAAAAGGCTACTATGTTCTATTACAAAATAATATATATTTTTATATGTTTTTATTGATTTCAGAGAGAGGAAGGGAGAGAGAGAGAAACATCAATGAGATAGTCATTGATCGACTGCTTCCTGCACGCCCCCTGCTGGGGATCAAGCCTGAAACTGGGGCATGTGCCCTGATTGGGAATCTCTTGGATCATAGGTGGATGCTCAACCATTGAGCCATGCTGGCTGGGCAACGTAACAATAATTTTTTAGTTTTAATCCTCACCTGAGGATATTTTTCTATTGTTTTTCAGAGAGAGGGTGGAAGGAAGAGTAAGAGAGAGAAAGAAAGAGAGAGATAAACATCAATGTGAGAGAGACACATCAATTGGTTGCCTCCCCTACGCGCCCGACAGCGGCCTGGGATTGAGCCTGCAACCGAGGCACGTGCCCTTGGCCAGAACTGAGCCCAGGGCCCATCAGTCCTCAGGCCGATGCTCTAACCACTAAGCAAAATCGGCTAGGGCAATGATTTTTAAAATATTGGTGTGACTACACACACATTAACATACACATATATAACCAGTATTGACTCAGTTAAAATACCTTAGAATCGGATACATTTTTCATTAGAGATAACCTTCTACAAAAGGTGTTAGGCCTAGAAAGATTTTTATAGTAAACTGATAATGCCTTGCTAATTTAAATTTTTTCAGAGAATTTAAAATTATGGGCAGGTTAATGAGGCACCTTGTATAACTTCTCATTCATTTCTTTGGATCTTTAAAAGCCAAAGTTAGTGTTAGTGTGTGTGTGTGTGTGTGTGTGTGTGTGTGAATCTGTGAATATAATGAATATGTTCATTGTAGGAATTTTATAAAATATGGACAAACAAAAATAAGAAAACAATAATGGTCCCAAAATAAGTATTCTTAACAATTTAATGTATATAATTTCAGATATGTATGAGTGCACATTCATGTGTGTCCATGGATATATTTTCTAGAGTATCATATATGGTAGCTGGATAATATTCAATGTAGATAAATAGATATAGTGCTTATTTCCACTTGGATGAGGCATCTCAATCTCTAATTTCTCACGGTATACTTTTCTTAAAAATTTATAATCATCTTTAATGAGCCCTATTTCTTCTGTTAACTATTTTCAAACCACCCTGAACATTTAGATTCTTAACATTTGCCACTATTATAAATATTATTGCATTAAATGTCTTTAGACCAAAATCATGGGAAAATTTCACGATTATTTCCTTGGGACAAACTCTAGGAATGGAATTGCTAGGTCAAAGGGTATTTGCATTAAGGCTTTTGCATTTATTCTTCACAAGCCTTCCAGAAGTCTGTGCCCACTTTTACTGCCACCAACTCTGCATGTGATACTGATTCCTTAGCAGCCTAACACTCTCCCAATTTGTAATCAGACAGTCTTCCATGTTCCTCAGAGTTTTGGAGGTTCACGGAGCCAACCAATCAGGACCGACTACAACCAGGGCCTGAGCGTGGAAGAATTCGAAGGAGGGAGAAAGGGCAGGATGACCAGGGCCTTGGGGAAATTCTTAAGAAGGATACGTTTTTCTTTCATTCTTCAGAGTAAGAACAGAAAGGGAGTCATCTGTCTCCTTCCTGGGATTGTAATATGCTATTAAGAGGTGGCAGAGACAGGTTGACTTTTCTCTAATGTCTTTTAAATTTTCACAGGAGAACGATCTTTTCACTCTTGAAGTAGGAGAGTAGGGCAATTTTACCTGTTTCAAGCCCATAGTGTCAGATAAATTACCTCCTAAAATTAAAACCAAAACAGGAGAACCATGTAGCACATGGCTCCAGTTTTCAAATATCTGAGAGACTGCTCTGTGCCAGAGGATTCGATTTCTTCTCTGTGACCACAGGGTCAAATCAGGGTCAACTGGAGGGAATTACGGGGGGAAAATATTTCCACTCACTCTCACAAACAGGTGGCTCCTTATTCCAAGTGACAGTACTGCCTGAGAGGAGACAAGCAGCAGATGGGGAGCCAATGAGTCGATACCTAGAAACAAGATGAAAAATGATTAGACCCTACACATACTTCCTATTTAAGTCACCGTGAAAAATAATACCAAGAGGATTTTACAAATTGCAGGACAAATTAAAACATGAGAGAGCACAAGGAAGAAACCCCATCTCCATCTGCAAATTAGTCCTTTATTGCTAAGAACAAGCTTAAATTCCTACTTCTTTAATCCATCTTCATTCCTAGTCCCTCACAACTCAATGCAATAATTGTGTTACTCATAATGGGACATTTTTGTACTTATCTTTAGGGAAACTGACAGAGTTTTTTATCTATGTGTACTTCTGTCAAGGCAATTGTGAGCTCCTCAAAGGCAGAAAATATGTCTTAATGGAAATATGTGCAATCTCTAGCACTGGCCAAAAGACATTTAAGCTTGGGGTGCTCAAAAAATATTTGTTGATTGAAGGAATGAATGATGGCTTTACCCTGAAGATTCAGAGGAAACAGTTCATCATCTTCACCCTTCAGTCGTGAAAGGCAGGGGTATTCAGTCACCCACTGCCATAAAACCGTTCAAAGTAGGCCACACATTTTGGAATATTTTATTCATTATGCCCTATACTGTTACTGCAAGAAATGTCACAGAGGATACTCACAAGCTGGCCAAGTGTTCCAAAGTACAGCAGGGCTCAGGTGAGGTGTCTAATGCAATGTCATGAAACAGTGAGGGAGTTACCGGACCAGCTAAGAACTTTGCCTCCTGATTACTTAAGACACAGTAGTTAAGCATTGGGAGCAGAAACTATTGGTATCTCCCAATAGTATCCACTTTCCTCTCCTCTTAGTAACAGAATCCTGTGTTTTTCACTGGCCAATGCCCACCTTCAATAACGGCTTCATCTCTCGGCTTCCCCTACAGCCGGTGGAGCCATCTGACTACTCTCTTGCTAGAGGGATGGACGTGGAGTGTCTGACAAGCGTCTCTAAAGGGATGGGTCTTACATTCTTCCTTTCCTGGAGGGAGTTTGGACCAGGAGATGAGATGGAGTCTCAAATGGGAACAAACCCAAGATTCTGTGGCTTGTGAAGTCACCATGTGAGGCCTACACTGCTCGCGGTTCTTAACCTGAGAGAGAAATAACCACTACCTTGTTTCAGCTCCTGTTGTTGTGTTTCCCTGTCTTTTAGAGCTTAATCAAATCCTACCTGACAAATCATCTCATCCCGGTGACATAAAGATGACGGGAACCATGTGGGTATAACAAGGACAGTGAATACTTTTGTAGGCTGAGCCAATTTTATATTTAGGTAGTGATTGAATTTTACTTATTAGTAACTTATTTCTTTATTGGCTATGTTGTAAAATCTTTTCAAGTGTGCCAACAAGTATTAAATCTTCAAAATTTCTGCAAACAATTTGAGAGCCTCAGGAAAGAGCCCTAGCAGATTTGGCTCAGGGGTTATAGCGTCGGCCAGTGGACTGAAGGGTCTTCGGTTCAATTCTAGTCAAGGGCACATACCTTGATATGTCTCTCTCACATTGATGTTTCTCTCTCTCTCTCTCTCTCTCTCTCTCTCTCTCTCTCCCCCCCCACCCCTTCACCCTCTCAGAAAAGCAATGGAAAAAATATCAGAAGCAAAAACAGTAGTAAGGAAAGAAGACAATAATACCTGCACTACATGTGTTTCTTCTGCTGTTTTAATTTTCTCTTTGATCAAGATCCAAATCTTTGAATTTTAATTTATTCTTTGCTTATGAATTTCTAGTGTTGCTGTATTGTACTCACGTAGAAGAAATAAAAACACATATAGTGTGGGAATTATTGTTTTTTCGGGAAATATATCTGATTGGTATATATTTTGGGTTCTTGGTCATGTACGACTGTACTTCTGTGACTTTGCTGAGTACAGATATTTTATGGCACAATGTTTCACCTCAAAACACTAATTTCCACTACTTAGTGTGTGGAAGAAAGATTTGATGGCAATCTGATTTTTTCTGTTTATTTTATCTCTGGAGAGTTGCAAATTGTTTAATATCTGAATTTTATACATTTTCTCCATGGGGGGGGGTAGTGAGGACCTCTTATCATTAATCTTGCATTTGTTCAGTAAGCCTTAGGATTCTATCAATCTAGTTTTTTTATTTCTGACCTAGGAAAGTATCTTCCACTCTGGGGTAACTGATACTTCACCAGTTTTTGCTTTTTAATTTTTTTCTTATGTCTCAATATGTATGTGTGTGTGTGTGCGAGTGTGTAATTTCCTGCCTTGTCCTTTGTTTACTCTGGAGAATTTAATCCAGTTTTCTCATGATCAGTTATCTGTTTGGTTTCTTTTTCTTTCTTTTTTTCCCCTTAGAATTCAATCTTCTGATTATTGTTGTTCTTTTAGACTATCGTGTGTTTATTCGTATATAAACTTTACTGATATCAGATCACTAAATCTTATAAATGCCTCTTACTGTTTCATAGGTTCTATGTTACAAACAGATGTGAGAGGTTTCTAATATCCTGTTTTGGAGTTCATTCCCTTATTTATTGAAGTACATGGATTTGCAGAGGAATATTTTCTCTGATGTCTCAGATTGGTCTCTTTTGTTTTCAATCACCCTATCTTCCTTCCCTTGCATGTCGTGATATTTTGTTTTGCTCATAGAAGAAAGAGCTCTAGGCTTATTCACATGGGAGGTGAGAAGGGATTGGAGAAGGGATTGTATGAAAAGGTGTTAACGTCTCCAGGCTCAGGTGAATATTGATTTATCTGAGTTTAAAATTGCTGGATCATAGGCACAACACATAGATCCTAGGTGGCTAGGATAGGATGGAGCCAATCACCAAGGGCAGTTTATGCAGGAAGATGTGATATACATAGGTACCTTGTTTTTCTAAATTTATTGTGGCAACTAAAAATTAGTATACCCTCTTTAATTGCTCTAAGTGGGGGCAATGACTCCTAGCTCAGTTACTGTCCCAAGGAAAATTCAAGAGCAAAAATGCCATTAGTGTCCCCTCTCTGTGTGTATTTCAGTGCTTACATTTCCCAGAACTGCTATTACATAAGATTTACCCTCCCAACCCCTTCTTTAGGGTCCTCCAACTCAGCTACAATACTCGTTGATCTCAGTTTAGGATGTTTGCATGGTTCAATGAGCAGTTTTCATTTTACTGATTTGGCAGGCTGGCCCTTTGTAGCCAGGGGATATCTCACCACATCGCACATGCACTACCTTCAGCAGGAGCGTGGTGCCTTCCCTGGTTTATAATACAGACCCAGATTTCGCCTCCTCTCTTAGATTCTTTTGATCATATGCCTGCGTTCAAGTCCTACTGCTTGCTTCTGGAAGGGGGCAGTAGTCTAGTTTGCCCATCTAAGGCTGAGACAGACATCCACACTGCTGTTCTGCAACTCATATTCCAAAGAGAGTGCTCCTAACTCACCCTTCATTGCAAGAATAAGTAACTGTTGATCCAAAGTGGGTATCTGTGTTTAAATGCACCATGCCATGGACGGGTTCTGGTGGAGTTCCACATGATTTTCCTATGAGAAAGAAGCAGAATTTGGGACTAGGTATAGAGTTCAATTTGCATAGGTTTTTAGGATTCAGACTGGAGTATAGCATACTAAACAGCCTATATATTTGTGATTTTTCCACGGAATTGCCACTTTGAGGAAACTCACCATACAATCTTAGACTTGAGCAGCTACAGGGCATTGCTTTTAAAGGACTACCTTGCATTCCCCAATAAAAGTAATTTATGGTTAAAGAATGGTTTTCTCACCCTACCAGCCTAAATCAAAGGCTTCATAATTTGGAATTTCCCTCCATCTTAGTTAGCTAAGGACAATTCACTGCAGCCCACATAATTTTTTTGGGTGTCCCTCTTTCATTCATTTCATGGTTTTAGCCATTAAAGGTAACCTCCAGGGAATGGAAAAATTTCCTCCAATTCCTTTTGTGTGAGTCCCATGAAATGAATATCTGGTCAAGGTGCAGACACCCAGACAGTAACAAGGGATGACCTACAGATCTACCCTTCATTTAAATATCTTGGGCAAACTTAGATATCTCACCTTCAAAATCCACACAAATCAAATTAGATCCCATTGATGCTTTGACATACATAACTTAGTTCCTAGGATGGGGTTACTCACGTCTACAGAAATCTTCGGCACTTGACCAGACCAAATTTTCTGAGCAGGTGATAGAGAACGTATTCTCAAAATACCCAGGGGAGCATTTATAGTTCAAAGACGTCCCAACTGGAAACTCAGACTCATCAGTTAGGGCCATAGGCGTGGCAAATGGAAATCGTTCTGGAGCTTTACAGTAACCTGGAGACCCAAGCGACAGGAATAGCAAAGTGAGCAATGAGCCTTCCACTCTACCCTTCTTTCTCTTCAATTAAGCTGATATATGGGGTCAAGGAACAGACACTTATAATAATGGAAGAAGACTTATAATAGAAGATTTCCTTCTTGAAGTTACCTTAGGATGTTGCTTTCCAATGACATCTACTGACCAAAATTTTTTTTGCCACGTAAAGACTATTCACCTTTCTGGACTAAAGCAAGAAATTTAGCTAATAGTTTCACATGTCAGACCTCCTCTCAGAGTGCCGTGTATTTCAGTGCTTACATTTCCCAGTACTGAAACCTAGAGTTAACCATTCACATCCTCACTTATTAGTGTTATTGTACCCATGTATATCAAGACGTATTTTACCATCTCTTTCCATTTGTTCCCCCTGCCTCTTTCTCAGGATGCTCATTGCAAGCTGCCCCTCCTGGCACTAAAGAGCAGTCAACGCGTGTAATGAGTTGAATGATGTTCCCCCAAGAGATACATCTATCCAGAATCTCAGAACAGGAACTTATTTGGAACAGGGGTCTTTTCAGATATAATTATGGTAATGATCTTGAGATGAGATTATCCTATGTTAGTAGGGTGGGCCTAAATTCAATGGCTGGTGGTGTACTTATGAAAGAAAAGAAAGGGGAATTTGAGACAGAGACACTGGAGAATAGGCCATGTAGAGACAGAGGCAGAGATGAGAGTCTAGAGTCCACAAGCCAGGAGCCACTAGAAGCTGGAAGAGGCAAAGAAGGATTCTCCTCTAGAGCCATAGGAGGCATTGGGGCCCAGCCCATTCCTTAATTTCAGTCTTCTAACTCCCAGATCTGTGAGAAATAAATTATTATTATTTTAAACCACTTAGTTTGCGGTAATTTGTTATGGCAGCCCTAGGAAACTAAACCAGACATTTAAGGACAAAGACAAAACAGATTAAGCCATTAAGCGGCATTTTCTCAGAAGCTATGTCTTCATTAGGAGAGGGTAGATTGTGTGCCGCACATTTTGAAACAGAGTCTGAACTCAACTATCTGTTCTCTGGAGGAGACTGCTTCTCTTTGCCAATTCAATGAGCCTGGCTGGGGTCCAAGCATTTGCATTTAAAGAAATAGCACTAGATTCTGATAAATACCACCCAGTTGGAGGGTGAGGGAGATCAAAGGAAGGTTAAATGCTTTTCATCACGTGTAGCCTTTTTTCATTGGATTGCTCTCCCCTCAGGACTCCCCTGCAGGGAAAGCGGTATTCCAGGGCTGACGCCACACCCGAGCCTGCTCCAAGTTTCACTCCCAGGAAGGCCTTAGGTGAGGCCTCAAGTACCAGGCAATCTTCTCCAGTCCTTAGATCTTGCTCTGCTTCCTCTCACTCCCACAAAGATTAAGATGGGGCCCAGAGACAAGATGACAAATGGGTTTACTTTGAGTTGAAGTCTTCAGATACAAATGTATAGTGAGTCCTTTTTGTTACTTATTCAGCAAAGACTAGCTAAATAATATCCATATTGCCAGTTTTATCATTTGCATGCCCATGAACTTGTGGAGAGTGTTTATCAGTTATCTTGGTAGTGGTTAGTGTGCATGGGCAATTATTTTCCTATACTCTCCAATGAATATATTCCCCTTACTCTTCTTATCCTACTCTCCTTACCACTCCACCAGCAAGATGAGTTATTAATTAATTAGCATCTTCCATACTCAGACACAGTTTGGCACTTCTGGGACCATCTGTTCTAGCTATGGCATGTTCTAGCTATGACACTTCCACTTAGGGCAGAGTTAAACTCACAAGTAAACACTGTAATCTTATTATAGAAGTAGAAAAGATCTGGTACATATATTCTGAAGCCATTTAGGTGAGTGGAGGTGGGTACTGACCAACAGGAACAGAAAGTTCACAGCGCGGGGCAGGGCCGCTCCAGATCCCATTCCCTTGACTGTCATTTGTGCAGCGGATGGTGCTCTCCCCAATGAGACTGAAGGTCACCCCTCTGCCTGGGTGGGAGTCGCATGTGTAAGATATTTCTTTCCCATAGGGAATGTCTCCCATAGAAGTTCCTGTGTGCTTTCCATTAAGAATAGTGGGAGGATTTGTACAAAAGATTTCTAGAAAAAAGACAAGAGCCATAAATTACATTAAAATGTTTACATTTTCATCTGAGTTGATTCTAGTTTTGGTATGCTACGACTGCATTGCCAGTTCAAGAACAATTAAACTCTTAAGGAGAGTACAGACTGCAAAATAAATATATTAGTCTTCTGCGGAGATGCAGCTAAATAAAATGACACCTAAATCAATGTTTATTTGAAAAGTCCAAAAGGGATTTTAGCATCCTGAACTCTTCAGAGAGTTAGGACTTCGGGATAATTGTTTACTTATTTAAAATGAACAGAAATCTTTTTAACCACATTAATGAGAAAATCATCAATTTAATAAGGAAAATCATCCAGTAATTCAACAAGCAAGTTTTTGGGCACCCACTGTATGTCAAGTACTATTTTAAGCACAAGATAGACAAGCTCTTTTAACATCAAGGATCGTCATCCTAGAGAAATCTTTCAAAAGATATTATACATTTACTATTTCTCTATCAGTGATTTAGTCTTTTCTTGATGACTTGAGGCTGTTATTCTCAAAAACGAAATAAATGGTCACAGTCATGTCACAATGAAATGAAACATCCTCCATACCCCTGTGCATGCTCCAAACAGCTCAGAAATATTATGAGTTTTGAGATACTTACTGTTTTTTACAGATTTTATTTCTCATTGAAGAAGTGCATGTTTCTTCTTATGAGTGTAACTATTTGGAGACGCTCCCTTCCCCTTCTGATTGATCTGTATTTGGGAAGGGGATACTGTAGCTTGATAGAATCATGGATAAACTAATCCCTGGGGGGAAAAGCTTGACCAACGTTTACACTCTAGTAAGTGGTTTTAGGTATATCTTTGGGTTGATGAGAGTATTTTTCTTTCTCTTTTCATGCTTCTTTACTGTACTTTAGGAAAGCTAAGATTTTCCAATAGGTGATTTCCAAATATGAAAGATCTAATGATCAAGCTTCATTATATAAATCAGTACAAGAAGTCCAAATAATTTTAAAGCATTGTAGTCATGTGAAAAATTCTATTATAAACATGTATTTTTCCATAGTTGTGATCATAAGATGAAACAATATTCTGTTTGATTTAGTGAAGAAATAAATGGACATATTGGTAATGTTTCTGTGTTAAACACAGTATATTTCTGTCATCTTAAAAGCAAACAAAAAATAACTTTCTCAATGCCAGTTCCCTCTGCAGCTATAGTTTCATTCCTCTACTCCCTTTACATTAGAACTCCTTTAAAATGCTGCCCATGACCAGTCCTCCCTTCATTCTCCCTTGAACTCATTCCAATCGAGCATATGCCCCTACAACTCTTCTAAAGCTGCTCTGTCAAGGCCACCCATTATCTCCAAGTCACTCCAAACCCAGTGATAATGTTCTGCCTTCATCTTATTTGACCTCTCTGGAGAACTTGAAATAGTTGCTTGGTCTCATCTCCTTAAAATAATTTCTTCACTTGGCTTCCAAGATACCCTCATCCTCTTGGCTCTTCTCTTAACACACCGGCTGCCTCTTCATCTCTTCTGCTGTTTCCTTTCCAGGTTTCTGAGTTCTCATTGTTGGATTCACGAGGCTTAGCCCATGCGTCTATTCTCTGCGCACATTCTCCCACTAGGTGACCCCGTTTAGTCTCATTTTAATCTCTCTGTGTAAACCATCAGCAAATCCTGTTATTTCTGCCTTCCAAATGCATCCAGAATTTGACCATTTCCTATCACCTCTCCCACTGTTATCCTGGGCCAACATTTCTGATTAGATTTTTGCAGTAGCTTCCCCTTTTGTACTCTCAGATTTTCTTGGCAATCCCTGACTTTTGGCCACTCAGCTACTTTTTCAATCAAGAGTGCTGGCTGATACCACGTTACCTCATTTCCAGACAATACTGGCTGTCTCAGCCTCCCCAAGGGTTAAAGTTGGGCTCTTGCACAAGGAGACAGGAAAGATCCAACAGATAAACTGGTTCCATAGAGATGTTCTATATGAGCAACCATCCAGCTGTTTTTTCTTGTGAAGCTTCTGGCCACCTTGGTAGCATAGTATCTTTTATTTATTTGCAGTTTTTTCCATCCCTGCTTCCCTTCTGTTATCCTTCCCTCTTGATGTTCTGGAATTGTACCCTCCAATGGAAGATTATAACATAAACTTTGCCTCTGGCACTGTAACTGTTGTAACCAGCTAGGGAAGGCCAGGCGTTATAAGCATGGTCATCTGGGCAGCTTCACCAGGAAGCTGCAGCTTTACATCCCCAGGGAACCACCAGTCCATTTCCTGCAGATCACGGTGGGGACGGGGTCCAGCAAAGGGAGAAACAGATGCATGTGCAGTGAAGTCAGGGTGACGTAGGGAAGGTGCTGCTTTTTAGTCTAACCTGGGGAAAAGATAATTGGCTAGAGGGGGTGGAGCCACTGCAAGCATGCAAAATCCTGAAGGATTCATTGGGTAAGCTCCTACTTAAAAATCCGCCAAACGAAGAATTATCTCTTTCTTGTCCTGCTTGTGCTCCTATTTCTTGCTTGCTCCATGACCTGCGCTTGCCTCCACAGCCATGTGGCCCTGGAAGCCGCATGACCCATGGCCATGCAGACCCTACACACAAGGGAATGCAGCTGGGAACACAAGCTAAGCTAGCCAGATGCTGGACTGAACTGTGCTTCAACATGGGACGGGAACTTTGGACATTGGCTTTAATCCTAGCTCTGCTAAAGACAAATGAGACTTTTTCCATGGTGGGATGGAGGGAGATGGGACCTTGGAAACTCAGGGGTTTGATTTCACAGAAATAAAGCTCTGCATGATACCTTATCTCCCCGTGGGGGCCTCAGGAAATTCTTGTTCCTGTGATACCCCAAGAATCCCACTTCCACCAGCAACAGGTGGGGATGCAGAGGACACCTCACCAATAACAGTACTATTTTCTGGGGAATCTCCATCTAAGATATACCCTTTTCAGCTAAGTTCTCTCTACAGTGATATCATTAAAAATAAGTTAGGTCTTGTTACTTTCCTACTCACAAAACCCCAGTTGCTTTCCATCTTACTTGGAGTGAAAAGCCTAAGTTCTTACACAATGTAGAGTTACTTTTCTTTTATCACCTCCTACTACTGCTGTATGTGCTTACTCTACACCAGCTATGTAAGCTTCCAAGAAAATGTTAGAACAGGCTTTTCAAAGGAAATGCCAAGAATATTTCTGCCTTGGGCCTTTCCTAGTACTTTCGGCTCCATCTGAATGGAAGGTTCTCCTTGTATGTAATTCACATTGGAGTCAACTAATTGCTGCCAATGCTTGAATGTTACTTTCTCAGTGAGGACTCCCTTAATCACCTTATTTAAAATGGAAACTTTATTCTTTTTTCTGGCATTCCTTATTCCCATTCATATATCTATTCTATTGCATTACCTAAGTAACACTTAGTATTATTTGAAATTATTTATCAATGTATTTCCTTGTTTACTTGTTGTTTGTTAAATCTTTCTTCCTGTCCAAGAATATAAACAACATGGGAGCAAGGGCCTAGTCTATCTTGTTTACAGACATAGTCCTGGTGTCTAGAAGACAGTTTGGCACATAGTAGGTGCTAAAAAATAAGTATATGAATGAATGAGTGGTTTATAAAAGGATAGAAAATCTGAAATGTGACTATCACTTTTGACAGGAAAAAAGTACAAATTTCTCTCCATCTATAAAGCATTTCTCCCCTCTTATAGCACCTGGTGTGCTATTAAATCTTTTTTGTATGGTACCCAACACACGATGCTCAGGTTTATTTTCCCCCAAAAGCATTCTTTTTAACTAATCCACAAAGAAATATTTCTATCAAAAATGAAAATAAACAGAGGAACAGTCACGATAATTTCATGGGGGCAAAAACACAGTAAGAAAATGAAAAAAAAAAAGGAGAAAGATTCAGACCTGAACAGATATTCCTTCTACTTACGTTGACACACAGGAGCACTGTTATTCCAAAGGCTTTCCATTCCAATCAGGACACAGTAACTAGAAGAACTTCCCTTTAAATGAAACCTAAGGAACAAAAGCAGTAGTGACTGGGTGAGCATACCATTTCTCTCTTCCCTTCATTGTTAGATCTCAGCTTCTCCCTTTCTGCTAAAATGTAATTTAATTCCTCAGTTAAATACCAGGTGGAAAAGCTCAGCTCATTTGGTTTCTCAGGATAGAGGCTCAGAAACCAAAACATTTTTAAAAATTGCAGCTTCCATGAGGGACGAAGCTCAGTAAGTGACAGGCCTGTACTGAAGGAGTAACAAAAAACATAGGCAGACTTTTTCTTGGTCTTGTTCCAGACCTTCATGAGGTCATCTTTCCCTGACTGCTCTCTGATGCCTCCTTTTTGTCATTAGGAGGAACTTTTGCCTCTAATGCAAAATACAGCATTTTCTTCTCTTAGTGGACCAGGAGGAGAACAGCTCCTGACTTAGGTTGGCAAATCATAGAACGTGAGGAAAGATATCAGAGACTGTACTTTTTGCCAATACATTTGGAACACTCCTGAATGAGACTTATGGCATATCTGGATTATTGAAGAGTAGAGCCAAATTAACTAGAAAAAAAGAAGAAAAGGTGAGAAGACAGGATTCTTTAGAGCACAATTATCCTAAAACATCTGGTCTATTGTCAGACCATTGGTCTCCTGAATTGTCTCCAGATCTTAATTGAATGACTGTTATTTAATGACTGTCAAGGAGTCCTTGAAATTGTTGACCCCCAATAATGAATGTACCTATTGAAGAAGACTCTTAATGGCTAATTAGGCTTAAATTTATAAACAGAGCCTAGCAGCCATTGCTAAACAGGGGCCTCTCATGCAAGCAATGCTTCAGGGTGACACTGAATTGTCGCCTGCACTGTGTTCTTGCCATAAGGGCCAATCCTTATAAAAGGAGTTGCTGGAATCATATTTCAACTTATAGGACTGTGACTTTCCCTATCCATTTAGAGCTGCACAACTACAGTGCATCTCAGAAAAGATATATATACACACTTTATCAGCTGATAGCTCAATTTTGAAAATAAAATGTATTTTAATAAACACTGGCTTTATAATTATTCAAAGTGTATATATACATTAGCATCCCCACCAACCAATTAGAGCAGCTCTGTTCTGTCCAATCAGGATAATGCTTTTTTAAAAAAATATATCTTTATTGATGTCACAGAGAGGAAGGGAGAGGGAGAGAGAGAGAGAAACATCAACGATGAGAGAGTTGTCATTGACCGGCTGCCTCCTGCACCCCTTTGACTGAGGATCGAGCCCGCAACCCGGGCATGTGCCCTGACCGAGAATCGAACCTCCATCTCCTGGATCCTAGGTTGATGTTCAACTGCTGAGCCCCCCCAGCAGGACAATGTTTCTTTGACCAATCAAACTGAAAATTTGGAGCCCTAATTAACATGATAACGGACCGATCAGGGACCAGGGGCAGGGACCTCTGTCTATATAGTCAGCTCCCCCGGGTCAGGAAGCACACTTGCCCTTCCGTGAAAGGCTGTTTCCCTCACTGGAGCTGTAGCACCACAGCTGTCCTGCCAGACTGTCTGGGGAGGGGCCGAGGGCCTCCTTGCGCCAGGGCTCTTCCACGGCTGTGCTGCGTCCTGTCTGAGCTGCAACGTTGTTGAGCTGTGTCACAGCCATATTCTTCTGCAGCCAGGTTGTATCATAAGTGAGCTATTCCACAGCTGGGCTCTTCCGAAGCTGTGCTGTATCACAGTTGAGCTGCTTGCACTGAATAAAGTCTCCTCCTTCAGTGCACCCTAAATTGGTGAGTCCCATTGGTATTTAATTGGTACTAGTGACTATCGATTGGGCAGAACACATTAAGGGCAACTGCTCTGTGGTACCTGCTTTTTACCTGTCAACGGCATTGGAACACAATACCAAGATCATTTAGATTCACACAAAAAGTTAATGATGTTTCTTGAAACATGACCATGCATCTTCATGCTCATTCAACCAACCTAATACTAATCTAATGATGACATAATTAGATTAAAAATATTTCTACTTAGTCTTTTATTTCTATTCCAAGTTCCACTTATTGGTTAAAAAATTTCCTGAAACAATCCTTGCATGTTACTTATCTTATAAATAACACTTTTTAATATATCAAACTTTTTTTAACAACCCTTCTAGAATTTTTCTCTCTCCATGCTTACAAACTACTACTTATCCATATACTTAAAGACC
Source organism: Miniopterus schreibersii (assembly GCF_964146895.1). NCBI lineage: Eukaryota > Metazoa > Chordata > Mammalia > Chiroptera > Miniopteridae > Miniopterus > Miniopterus schreibersii. The sequence goes on from NC_138119.1 coordinate 29,614,728, forward strand.
CACCTAAATAGTTAAGAGCAGTTGTTATACTTCTGCTGTTCAGTTTATTTACCAATTTTCCTTTTTATATATCTGTTCACGGTTCCATATGGTTCTCACCATACATCTCAATCTTTGTTTCAGACGTTAGACTCCTTTAGTACCTTTCCCCCATTAGGCAGCCCCCTTCTTGGATAGATCCCCATTGCCCAGGGTATCAGCATATCAGCATCCAGCACCAAGTCTTTGGTCCCAGTTCCATGTCATACTCACCCCTCATCACAAACGAAGGTCACTTTTGCCCCAAGCTCGAGATTAAATGGGGGGAGCACACGGCCATTAGGAAGCTGGTCCAGGAAGGCAGCACATGATTTCACTGGAGAGAAAGAGAAACAAACAGAGGTAACAATGGCACCTGGGGCAGGAACCCCCGAGCTAAAGCTTTCAAAGCAGACGAGAGAGAGTGTAGGCACCTGCACATGTGGGGGCTGCTGGGCTCCAGTGTCCCTGGGGCGCACAGCGCAGAGAGGCAGCCCCTTGGAGGTCGTAGCCGGGCTCACAGCTGTACGTCGCGTCCTGCCCAGGGGAGAAGGTGCCCCTGTTGCTGAGGTTGTGCTTTCCATGCAGGATTTCTGGAGGCGGCTGACAAACTGGGGAAAGAACAGGTGCCAAGTTCCTGTCAGTTATGGAGAAATACTTTTTGCTAAATCTTAACCCATCCAAACAGTTAGAAACTCATAATTAGAGGGGTTCAGGCCTAACAAAGGAAGGCAAACGATACCCCAGCCTCCTCATTACACTGATGTGGAAGTTAAGACTAGGGAAGAGATGTAGCCACAGGCCTCTCAGCAAGTTAGAGGTAGAGAATTAAAGTCCCTTCTCCCCCACACGAAGTTTACAATATATTCATCATTCTAGCAGGCACGGACCCCTTCTCATGGGGCTGGCCATTTAGTGGAAAGCTGCTTGTATCGGTGGGCTTCCCAGGCACGTACTTGCTACACAGGCAACCCAGTCTCCAGCCTCCTCTTTCAGATAATGAGAAGATTGCCTGTTTAACAGGTTTCCCTTCATCTCTGTTTTAGTGGTCTTACGATCCAAGTGTAGTAATAATTCATATTTGTATCTGTCTCTTTGCCTCCCAGCTGCTCTCTCAGTGATTGCACAGGCTGATATGAGATAGTGGAAAAACTGTAAGCTCCCTCCATGTCCATATGGATCAGCCACAATATTTACCAACCCACCTCCAAGCCATCTATCACCACAGAAGAAGTCAAGACAAACCTTTGAGAACAACATGCCCTCAACCTGCCAGTCCCTGCAATGAGCAGGTATGTTGCTTAGAGAGTATTTGAGTCAAGACCTGCCCGCCTCCATTCTCAACCGTTTTGGTATTTTCTCAGGGCATCAGATCTCACTTGAACGTCAAACTATATGTATATCTACTTAAAGAGCATGAAAAATCTGTTTGTCTTTTAGCAAGTGACTTTCACTTTCCATCTCAAATTCCTAATGACAAAATATATGAGGGAGAACAGAAGAGGCAAACTCTAAGGTCCTCGTGACTTTTGTGATGCTAGGACATCGGTCTTCCTAAGCAGGTCCTTTCTTTCTATGATAGATGCTGATAGAAGTATGGAAAGAGCCACAGCATTCAGGCCCTAGGGTGTGACACACCTACTCCTGGGCATGCCATTTAGTGGCCCGTGATCTGGATGATTCATTTAACCTCTGAAAGGCCAAGCTAACCTCACTGTCATGTGGGCATAGGAATAGCACTATTTCAAAGGAGGCTTGAAAGAGTCAAGTGGATCCTGCGTATCGAGTGCTTACTACCTCAGCCTAACTCAGCTGGGACTTTGCCCTGAGACTTGCTCGATGGCAGCGTCCCAACTGTCTCCTTCCCTGATGAATTCAGCTCTTGTTTCTCAAGATGAGCACACACGTACTGAGGTGCACACACATGTACCCCTTCTTTATTTCAGGCTTCTCTCAAAGAATTACTCACAGCGCCCACCACACGCCTTGTCCCAGAACAAGCACTGATGTCCCGGGGCTCCTGCAGCCCCTGTCATCTGCAGGCCCCTCGGAGCCCCGGTGAGACTCACCCCGGGTGCAGCTGGGCAGCTCGGGCTCCCATCTGTTCTGGGCCCCGCAGTGCACACTGTAGGGTCCTTTCATGACAAAGCCAGGCTCACACCTGAACATCACGGCTTCGTTTAAGGAGAACAAGCTTTTGTTCCCAGACACCCTGATTCCGTTTTCCACCTCTGGAGGCGTGCATTTGTTAGGTATGATGCACTGGGGGGCAGGGCCGCTCCAGGTGCCCACTTGACCTCGGCTGGTGCAGTAGATTGATGGCTCTCCCACAAGGACAAACTTTTGCCTTCTATTGTCAGAGTTGCAGCGATAGGTCACCGCCGCCCCATATTCAAAGTAATCTCTGCCTCTGTCAGAGAAATATCCGTTGGCGATGGTTGGCGGTGGCTTACAGTGAATGCCTGGCAAAGGGACAGCAAGTTAAACAAAGCCTCGAGTTGTTAACGTGACACTTCATCATAAACTTTGGTGAACAGCTTTGTTAAAAAACCCCAATTACCAAAAGTGAACATTCACAGCACTTCTGCTCGTGCCTAATGTTTTCTAATGTCCAGACTTTGTGCACGACTGGAGATGTGGGAAGGACAATGTGATGGCTCCCGCCCTTCTCAGTGAACAGCGCTTCAGCACATGACCATATATTACATAGTCCACGGGCTTCTCCTTGCAAGTGACGAGTTTTACGTTACTTCACTGTTCTTAGTTCAGCTCTCTCGTTATACAAGGAATTGGGCTTTAATCTACTGGTTACTCATATGATGTCGCGCACATATAGTATCTTTATCAAAAAAAATCAAAGCAAAGAAGCTATGGCATCACTAATAAAAAAGAGATAAAAACTAAATATACAGTATCACACACATGATCATCACAGATTCAAAAGCAATAAAAATAACTGAATATATGTGCTAGTCTATGCTAATAATTTGGAAAATGCAGATATACTTTGCCATTATTGACTCAGGAAAAAGTAGAATATAGAAGTGCAAAAAATGTGTCAAAAATGCTACTCCTACAAAGATAGAAAGCACAGATAATTTTATAGACAAATTGAATCTAATATCTAAATATCAGATAACTCCTAGGCATTTTAAAGCATTCTAGAGCATACAAAGTATTTCTGTCATTTTTGGTGGGTAGACCTTAAAGTAGGAACATATTTATTTATTTATTTTTACTTTTAAGAAAATATTGAAGAAGATGCATATTTCTGGCAGAAAATTTGTGGAATAGAAATGAAAAATACCTTTCAGTCCATTATCTAGAAAGCAACACTGTTAGTTGTTTAACGTGTAATTTTTAATAGACACACACCATATTTTTTCTAAAATATCTTTGTTGGCTTAATAATATTTCAGTGTAAGAATGTGCTATTCGATTCCATTTGGAAGAGCTGTCCCTCCTGGCTAATGCATTCTGGCATATCTTAAACGCTTCATTTTCTTTACGGAACACATGCCTTGTTTCTTTAATTTTTTCCAATATGTGTGTATTTATTGAGTTGTAAGCAATATGCACATGCAAAACACTAAGGCATTAGGTGCTTTAAAAACAGATCAACGGACATTTTTAAAGCACAAAATAAAACTGAATCTCATCAGAAATTGTATTTTCTTCCGAATTGCCAAAGGATCATCTCACACCTGTTTGGAGACCATTCTTTTAGAAACATTGTTTGAAATACGCTCAACATTTGCATTCTTTTGGCTTTTTCTGTGGCAAACAAAACTGTAGGTAAATATTTGTATAGCAATATCCTTGCAAGGGACACAGTAACTGTTCTTTAAGAATAAACCATAAGATGGCAGGTTTCTCAATTCAAGGCATGTGTACAGTAAAGGGTTTTGACATCTATCGTATCCTGGCCTTTCAGAAAGTTTGCTCCCACTTAGGCTACCAGCAGCTGGGTGTGAGACTATCGATTTCTCCACATTATCACCAAAGCCAGGGGTGCACCCTCTTTATGCTCTTTGTGAATCTGTGATTGAGGACTCCTCTCCCTGCCCAGAGTGTGGGAAGCTCCTGTTGCACAGGACTCACCACAGACAGCATGTCACTGTTCAGACAAAGAAGAGAAGGAAGGGAGAGGGCCGCTGCTGAAGTACAGGGCCTGATGTGGAGAGTGGCAGAGAGGAAGCTGCGCCACTTTTACTAACTTTGCATGTGTTTACTTTGCTGAAGAGAATAATCTTCCAACTGGGAAGTGTTCAACCAACAAAAGAAGAAGTTGGGGTTGCTTTACATAAATTACACCCCAAGAAAAGGAAACACCAGAAGGAATTATAAGCTTAGAACATTGTGAGCACTTTTCAGGATCTGACTCTTTTTGTTCAAATATTGGAAGGATATCATCGCCAAGAGGGATGAGACTGAGTCTTCGTAATTGGAGGGGGAAAATGCTAGGATTAAGTGGTGGCTAAATGGGAAGAGATCTTTAACTCACGTTGACAGACTGGTGGCTCCGTATCCCAAAGGGCAGTATTGCCTGAGATGATGCATTTGGCAGATGAGGGACCAATGAGTTGATACCTAAAGGCAAAAGTGACAATTATTCTGTGCACCTCCCGTTAACTTCCTCAGGGCACGCATACGCGCCAGATTGGACTGAGAACAATCTGGGAGAAGTGTAAGGACTTGCCCAAACCCCACCTGTTCTACCCGGGTTTTCTTATTTCTCTTTTCCTGTCCCCTGACTATTGAAAGGGACATGTCATCTTTAATTCCTCATGGCAATACACGGCTTGTTAATTTTTAGCTGCCTTTTGGACTGCATGAGGAATGGAAATAAAACAGTCCTCTTGTAGGCCTGCTTGATAATTTCTTTCTTAAATTCTGTTTTCTTCTTATATTACTATGGCCATTGTAGAATTTGTCTGGGTGCTCCTGATGTTCGCATGTAATTAACATGGCTATGCCATTTAATTTGGGCAAGTTTCTTGTAAGTACAGGACCATCGTTGATGCTTTTAATCTTATTTGGAAGCCTTTGTCTTTCAATGGGAAGATGAAACCCTTCAGATTTACTGAATCCCGTGGCATTTTTATCTTGCTTTTGTCATCATTATTTAGACCACTGGTTTCACAGGGCCCAGGGATGAGGGTGCAGCAGTGAATGACACACACCTGCCTTCAACATGAGGGGTTTGTTTCGGCAGAAGAGAAGCTGCATTCCTTACCATTCCTTTTTCTCCCTTCTTATTTTCTATGTGACCCAGACGGGGGAACCTCTTTCAGGTGGTCTAATAATTTCGGAGTTAAATATCCAATTTTATTCCATTAGAAATGTCCTTTCATGTGTGTCTATTGTATTTAAACCCAGTTTCTCAACTTTAATATCAAAATATGCATAGTTTATCCAGTCCCTATATAATAGAAGTCTAAACTATCTGGCCCTGCTTTCTCCCATTCTGTAGTTTTATGGACACATTGTATGGCTCTAGAGGTTGTTATTGAATTATTATTATATTGAAAAGTTTCACTTTTGAACAATTAGTTCTGTCCTTGTATTTAGTTTCATAACTTTGTTGAAAAGAATTGACCATGCTTTTTTAAATTTGTTTTTTTGTTTTGTTTTTACAAACTTTCCACCTCACTGATATTACTTTTGTACTTTTTCCCTTTTTAAAAAATTATTTCTGGATTGCCTGGAATCATTCTTCGTCTTTCCAGAATGTGTACTTAAATAGTGTATTTGTTTCCTTCAGTATCTATTTGGAGCCTCTAGACATGAAGACTAGCTTGGCTTGTTAGAAACTCTACCTTCTGCAATTTAGTGACGTGAAGGGTCACCGTTACTCAATATGAAGCATTTCTTTTGCTGGCTTTATAGTTTATTAATTTCCTTTCTGAATTTTGAAGTTTTTAAAAACACTTATTATTATTATTGAAAATAAATGTGTTGGGGTGCTATTGGTCAATCAAGTAATATAGGTTTCAAGTGTACAATCCTATAATAAATCACCTGTATATCCACTGTGTGCCCACCACCCACAGTCAGACCTCTGTTCCTGAAATGCAGCCGTTTCCCTAGTGACGGCTGAGGAACGGCCTGTTCCTTTCCCTGTTAGAATTTCTGTTCCCTGATTTAACTCTCATTCTGTCTGTCTTACACACAGCTTCTCTGTTTTCTTTTTCTTTATTCTTTTCCACTAAACTCAGGGAGAATTGGATTAATTTTTTTCTTACTGTCTGCATCAACTTTCTGCATAATTCAGTGTGTTCACCACAGATTTTTGTTTGTTGTTTGACACCGTGCTTTCTAATCATGTGCAAACATTCCCAATTTCCACCTCCTCTGACAAAAGCAGTGTGCTATTGAAGCTCCTCAAAAATTTAAAAGGCCTTTTTTCCAAAAGTTTTCCCCATCTCTTGGAGGTAACTCTGCTTTGTAAGGGGAAATTCTTCCTGATTTCTCAGATTGGTCTCTATGGCACCACCTCCTGTGACTTTTAAGCTCAATGGTTCACTGTTTCATACGCAGGCAGGCTCACCTTCATTCAGTAATGCAAGAGGAAGACGGCACGGCCAGAAAATTTGTAGATCGTATTGAAGAAAGCTCAGGGAAGGAGAGAAGTATTTAGATTTACTTGAATTTGACTTTGCCAGATTATAGGCACCGTGGTCTGCTAGGCCTAGGGTGGCAAATACCTCCATCAGAGACCACAGATGACTTTCGGTGCTTATTGCTGCTCGAGGTTAGCCCAGATTCTCTAACGGGCTCAGTGCTCACAGTGTGCTCAGGAGTCCTCTGTACGCTGAGCGAGGGTAAGCACCAAGGGCAGGACCACTGCCCGGTGCCCACTGTGTGCCTGGGGTTTTCACAGGGGATCTGTTACAGGGTTGAAGAGTTCCTCAGAAAGTTCGGTTCAAGTCCCAGGAGTGTGACCTCATTTGGAAATAGGGCCTTTGCAGATGAAATCAAGTCAAGATGAGGTCACTAGGATGCCCTGAATCCAACATGACTGCCATCCGTATAAAAAGAGAGAACTTTGGACATAGATCCATACAGAGAAGAGAAATGCTATGTAGAGGCCCAGGCCCAGAGAGAAGGCAGCCGTGGGAAGGAGAGGCAGAGCTGAGAGCGGAGCTGTCACAAGCCAAGGAAGGCCTGAGGCTACCAGAAGTTGGCAGAGGCAGGAGAGGTCCTCCCTCAGAGGCTTCGGAGGGAGCATGTCCTGCCAACACCTTAACTTTGGAATTCCAGCCTCCAGAACTGGCTGAGAATAAGTTTCTGTTCTAAGCCACCCAGTTGGCCGTGCTTGGTCATGGCAGCCCTAGCAAACTAACAGCGCATTACCTTTAAGGCTTGCTGCTCACACAAGAGCTCCATGGCCTTCCCTTTGTTCCCGCAATGTCCCATCTGAATCAGGGCTGTTTATGTCCTTTGACTATGCCCTCCCCTTATTCCAATCCTTACTACCTGATGAATATTTCCTTTTTCTTGTATGCACTATTGTGGTTTCCATGAAGATTACAGATTTCTCCCTGAACCTTCTCAAACCTTAGCTCATTTCAATAAGGAGTTGAACACCTATATTCAGGCTTTTAAAAAGCGGCTGTTAATAGTCTGCCTGGTTCTCCTTTCCAAGATGGGAATACAAGGTAAGTATTGCGATTCTGCAAATCTTGAACCAAGATATGTTATTGCCAACTCACCCTGTATTACAAGAATAATTAATTCTGGATCCGAGCTGGGTGTCCGTGTCTATGTGCGTCATGCCATTCACAGGATCTGAAGGAGTTGTACATACTTTACCTATAGGGAAGAAAGAGCATTTTTCAGCCAGGTGGAGTAATCTGAAACTTGTAGTACATAAGGTCCCAACCTGAGTGCAGCTTACTAAAGAGTACATGAAATTCTGATTGTTCCACTGATTTTTCCCTCAGCAGACTGCCTGAAGTTCAGCTACTTTCCAAGCACCACTGAAGCGAAGTCCTCTGGCCCAGATCTGTCTTATCTCTACTTCAAATTTCTCATCAAAATATAGAGGTTACTTACAGCCTTATGTCATAGCAGCATAATTTTCTGTCTTCCTACCTGTTACTCAACAGCTTATGTCTCCTTACAATTTCTTTTCTGGTCTCAAGTCATTCATTATTTACTTTCCCATGAGGGATGGTGGTTCCCCCCCGCCCTGCAAATATTTCTTAAAACAGTCTCATGAAACAAACTTTTCAACTCGTAATTAGCAATGACCTACACCACCAACTCTTACATCCACCCCTCTGGACACTTTTGAGGAGCAAAGTTTTCTTATCTCTAAAACTGGAAAATGTTAAACAAGATTCTATGGGTAAATTGACAGACATGGGAAGTTCCGATGCAGGGTTTACTTACGTTTACAGCCATGCTTGGCAGGTGACCACTCCAGGCTGTCTAGGCACCTGATAGAGAATGGCCACCCGTAGTACTCAGGGCTGCATGCATACTTTAGAGTTGTCCCGACAGGAAATGCAGATTGATGGGTTTGGACTTTCAACTGGGCAAATGGAAATTTATCTGGAGCATTACAGTAACCTGGAAACCAAGATATCAAGGACATCAGATTTAACATAAAGGTACCCAATGCCCTTCTTTCTCTCTCTCTTATTAGATTTGATGCCAGAACAACAACAATAAATGGTTAGTTCGGGAAAGATAATTTCCTTGTAACCTTGTGAGGAAAAGTCCCATTAGCTCATGCACATTAAAAAATATACTATCTGGCGGGTGTTCTGCTATCTGGTCATTTTGCTCATATCATTTTCTGTAAAAGACAACTTCAATTCCATTTTTGACACTTTTAGGGAGCCAGAAAAAGTCCTCCTGCCCAGGTTCCACCAATCCTGTCTGATTTCCTTGTACTTCAGTAAACTAAAACCCCAACGGAGGACTCACAAGCTTAAATGGAAGACTGAACGTATTTCTTGACACCAGGAAGCAGCCACCACATTTGTACATCTGATTCCTAAGCAAGCCACTTCAACACAAGGGGAAAACAAATAGCACTTCTTCAAAATAAAACAAAACTATACCTATATTGTAAGGAAACATTGTTTGAAGTGTAAATTGAATCAGATTCTGGCGTTAGCTCCATGCCCCCAAGGCCTATTATCCCTAGGTTCACTTTGGATTCTGATAATGAGAATCTAAAACAGTACATATGCTTGGAAAAGTAGAAATAATTTCCCCTTGGTTTTGACAATAGCTTCTCTTTTAGCTTCTCTTTCAGCTGCCCACCACTTCCCTTCCAGTTATTTACTCAAATAGTAATGACTCTACTACAGCCAATTCTGCACCCAGAGCATTTTCTGTGCCAAGATTTCAAAACCAATTTCTCATCCCTTGAAGATAAGTCAATCCTTTTCCTCAGTATAAAAATGGGGCTTATTTTCAGGGTTTTTCATGGGAAATTGATCCATCTACAATGCCAGTTTATATCTATCTTAGAGCTTAAATATTAGATCTACTAGTTTCTAGTTGAAAGAGTCCTTATGATGACTGGAATTTCCCACTAAGGCCAAATCACACATGAAGACAGCCTGGCAGGTCTCTAGTCTAAAAATGTAGCTGATAACACTAGGGCTGCCATCTCAGATAGGGTGCTGATGAAAAAAACACACACCATGAAACATAGGGGAAGATGGTCTCATACTATGGATCCAGTAAATGTGGACGAGGCCTCTACATTGGTAAACAAGCTCCTAAGTGCACCCCCAACCGAAGCCATGTGATGAGGGGGAGAGTGAGGGTAAAAATGACTTCTGAGCAACTAGCACTTGGTCCTTTCTTTCCTGTTAGAACTGCTCCTTCTCTCAGAGTTTCCCAGGGGTCAGTAGATAATGCCAGACCTGGGGCCCCTTCTGTAACTGACCTGTTCCCTCCAGTCTGCACTTCCTGATGGTGGATGTCAAAGGAGGGGTTGGGTGTCTTAGGAAACCATCTCCAGATCTTAGAAATACACACTCTCTTTATGTTGCATTTTTCTTTCCTCTTTCTTTCCACCAAAGTGAGAAGACTTCAACAACTAAAACAACTGGGGGCAATGGAACAAACGAACCCTATTTTAATTAAGAGCTTCGCCCAAATTGGCTAAAGGAATCTATGTGGTTTGTCTGTAATGCAGCTGAGTTTTCACAGAGAATGCCCAGGGCTCTTAGGCCAAATAGGTCATGAAGAGCGATGTTGCCTGGCTCTATTGTGTACTGGCCCGTGCTTCCCTCCAAGTCCTGTCGTTGGCATAACTTATGTTAGTTAAGGTCCATAGGGGTTTGCTTTCCATTTCTATGCCTTGAAAGCATTTTCCTTCCAATGCTAGGTAGAATTAGAAACCCGCCCCCCTATGTCCTTCTCTTCTCACCAACACTCTAGCAGCAAAGGTCATGAGACTCTCATGTGCTGACGTATCTTAAAGTCATTTATTACTTTATGCTTTTGCTTTGAATTGTGTCAAGTGCACAAATACGCAAGATGCTGTAATTAGAAGATTTTGGAAGTTCTGTTCTAGACATTTCTGGAGCCATTTGGGATGGGGCACGGTATGTAGTAACCTGGGAGTCCACAGCGAGGGGCAGGGCCGCTCCAGATCCCATTGCCTTGACTGTCGCTTGTGCAATGGATGGTGCTCTCCCCAAGGAGGCTCAAGTTCATCCGTCTGTCTGGGTGGGGGTCACATGTGTAAGTTACTTCTTTTCCAAAAGGAAAGATTTCCAGAGGTTTTCCTGTGTGTCTTCCATTGTGGATATCTGGAGGATTTTGACATAAGATTTCTGGAAAGAAGACAAGAGCTGTAAGTTCCTTTGAGCAGTTTTCACCAGAGGCCATCTACAGTCGTAGGGGGCTATGGTTAGTGGTACCTAGAAAACACTTATGACAGTATATCTTTGCTGTTGGCCTTTGATGAGATGGACTAAACGAAAAACGATCTCAATGTCACTGTTCATTGAACAAGTAGAAAACAAAAAGATCTTCCCTCCTGGTCTCTGTCTTATCCCCATCTTGTGCCTCCTAGAAAAATGTAAACTTTATTTGTTAGCAAGGTGTTTACTCTGTGACTCAACCAGTGTAAAGGTCTCAGAGTCTAGGCTTTTGTTCATACCTGCACTTTTCTTTCCTTTCCTGAGTCATTCATCAGTTTCTGTTGTGAAAATGGCAGATCTCTAGTGAGTAGAGATTTTTCCTCAATCATGCCCTATAAGGATAGCTTCTCATGAAATGACTTGTATTGAAGGTGCCAGGAACTCAAAGCAATAGGAAGATATGACCTGTAGGAATAACTCTCACATCTTACTACTTAGGCAAACTTATCAAGTCATAATTGTCTTAATTCCCAAATTTGAACAATTACATCAGGTCTTATGGATGTTTAACTAATACAGAGGAGTTCTCAGTCCAGAATTACTTACGAAAACACTCTTTAGGGCTTGACCACACAGAGCCTTCTAGACAGGTGATAGAGAAAGAATCCTTCTTGTAACCAAGGCGGCATTTATATTGCAAATGTGTTCCAATGGGAAACTCAGCCTCGTCAGTCGGTGTTATACGCATGGCAGTTGGAAAATGTGCTGGGGCTGTGCACTGACCTGAAGACCAAGATCACATTGACATCAAGTTCAGTGGAGGAACTTCTACTCCACCTCCTCTTTTCTCCAATATGCTTCATAGATGTAATCAAAAAAGAAAATGAACACTTTAATTATCATAAAAGGATTGCTTCCCTTAGCAGCAACTTTAGAAATTAGCTTTTTAAATCAGCATCTACCCATTTAAAAAGCCCCTGCTGTTTTGAAGGCCATTAAGATGCATCTATATCTATATTCATATCTATCTATATCTGATCTATATCTAATATGTATCTATTTTATGTATATCTATATATCTAATCTACCTATTTTTTCACTGAAGGGCAAACTAATTCATAGCTTCACATTTTAGTCAATCAGAAATTCGCCAGGCTCTGGCTTCATCTCTCACATCCTCTTGTGTTATCAGAAGCATCATTCATTTCTCCACCTATCTGCATTCTCAGCAGACCACCCAGACCTAGCAGGACTATAAGCCTCTTCTCTGGCCTTCAGGAGCACTTATAGCTGTTAAAAGATGTTGCCAAGTCAGACCTGTAGCACAAGAAAATTCAGCACATGCTTTGTGGACAAAGCTCAACAGCTAAAGCTATGCTTTACTTTATGAGGGCATATATTTTATAATGCATATCTTGAAATTAAATATTAGACTCATTTACTTCCCCTTAAGACCTAAAGATTTACACTAAAGTAATAAAAATACCATTTAGAGTTAAACATTCTGTAATAAGGAAGAAATATCTGTTGGAAAAATATTTTACATTAGGAATATATTCCCTTCTGTTTTGATTAATCTTCTATTTCTCTCTGCACACTTTATTAATTCAAATAATGGAGGGTAGATTGATACATATCAATCAATTGTTCAATTTTACTAGACTTCAAATAATCAACTTTTGGATTTATTGATTTGTGCTTATCTTAATTTTATCTTTACTGAAATTTTACTGAGTTTATTTGCTGAGTTTAAAAAATATAATTTCTTAAGATGGTAACTTAGATTTTTATTTTCAGCTTTACATAATTTCTAAAATAAGCATTCAGATTATTATTTTATTCTGAGCATAGATTTAGCTGTATTCTCAATGTTTTGATGTACCATATTTTCAGTTTTTGGGTTTTTTTAACTTTTTAAAATTCATTGGGTGTTATTGGTTAATAAAATTAAATAGGTTTCCAGTGTACAAATGCATATTTTCAGTTCAAAACATTTGGTAATGCCATTGTGATTTCTACATTGGCCCATGGCTTATTTAGCAATGTTATGCTTAATTTACAAACATTTGAGGAAATTTTCAGCAGTATATTATTATCAAGTTTTGAAATTGACACTTATTGTATGTCTCAGCATATAGTCAACTAATGTAACTGTATCTTATGTATTTTTTTAAAGAGGTGCATTTGTGGTGGTAGGTGTAGTGTTTTGGGTATGTCAGTGAGGCCCAATCAACAATAAATCATATTTGCTTAAATCTTCTAGATACTTACTGATTGGTGGGGGAGGGTCTGCTTATTGTACCAGATGCTAAAGTAGTTGTGCTAAAACATCCCAATTTATAGTATATTTATCTTATTTCTTTTTCCAATTCTGTCTTTTAAATTTTATTTTTATTATATTTTGTGATAAATTATGTCTAGTAATGAATTTTGCCTCAAATTCTCCTTTGTCTAGTTTATATGTAGGACAAATAGAAAAGAAATAATAAGGTTGTAGATTTAACCTTCATTATATCAATGATATTTTAAATATAAACACACAATAATAATTAAAAAAAAAAAGATTGTCATAATGCCTCATTTGTCAAGTCAGCTTTCTTTGGTTTATTTTTGCATGGTATGTTTTCCATCCTTATATAGACATCCATTCTTTCTCTGAACATGTATATTGTTTCTTTTATATGTACCATATAGTTTTTATTTTTAATCATTAGGATAGACGTTCCCAAACTCACTCAGTTCACAGCACTGTTAGGGTCTCAGTAATTTTTTCATGTTGTTCCTAGACAAAAAAGAAACATTTAACAGTTCCATCTGTTAGATAATTAGGTCCAAACAACTCAGTAAGCCTGTTTCCACCACAATTTGATAATGGGATGTTGGGCACTGCTCAAATTCTCAGACCTTGGAATCAGACTGTAAACTGCCACCTTATGTCCCCTCCCATATGATTTTCATTCGGTACTTGTTCCTTCTCACAAGCACTGCTGAAAACCCAGCCTTGCAAAGATCTGGTGTCATCGAGAGGAACCTAGTGCAACCCAGTGTGTCCAGAGGTTCTCTGAGCTAGTAATTTACACAGTGTCTGAGGGATATCAAATATTGCTGGGGCTCCACTGAAAACTCAAAACACCCCAAAAGTCCCCTGGGAGTTCATGGAAGGCCCCCGGTGCCTCAGCCCCCAGTTTGGGAAATGCAACAGCATGACAACCTGTATTTAAAATGGAACTGCCTGTTTATATTTAATATAACTGAAATTATTTGAGATTAGATCTACCATCTTACTATTTACTTTTTGTCTTATGTTTTTTATTCTTTTCTATTTTGCCTTCTTTGTGATTATCAGTTATACTTATTATTTTATTGTTACTTTTATTACATTATTTGTTACACATTCTTTTATTGTTCCTTTAAAGAAAGCATGCATCCTTAACATATTAACCTGTAATTAACAATTATTTCCCCAATAACGCAAGAAGCGTTAAAAATTCTAACTCCATTTACTTTCCTCCTGTCCTTTGTTCTATCATTATCACATATTTAAATTCTACACATATTTTAAACTCCCACTAGTCATATTCAGTGCACACACTGCAGGTTGTTGGGCTACAACCATTTGCTACTAAGCTGGACCTAATGGCAATGGGCGACCTCAACAGACTCAGCTAAGATTTTGAAAATCTGTGTGGACATGTGTGGTAGGCTAAGTAATGAGTTCCCAAAGACATCCACACCCCAGTCCCTGGAGCCTGTGGATGTTACATAATATGGCAAGAGAGCTTTGCAAACGTCATTAAGAATCTTGAGATGGGAAAATTATCTTGGATTGTCTGTGTGGGTCTTAAATATAATCAGAAAGGTCTTTATAAGAGGGAAGCCAAGGACCAAATCTCTGTCAAAGAAAGAGATTTAAAGATGCTACATTGCTAGTTTTGAAGGTGGAAAGGGAGACCACGAGCCGAAAGGATGGAGGCAGACTCTGGAAGATAGAAAAAAACCCAAGAAAAGCTATGCTGTCCTGGAGCCTCCAGGAGGAACACAGTCTTATGAACTCATTTCAGATTTGACATCCTGAACTGTAAGAGAATAAATTTCTGTTGCTTTTAAGCCAGTGATTTTCAACCTTTTTCCTCTCATGGCACACATAAACTAATTACTAAAATTCTGTGGCACAAGAAAAAAAAATTTTTTTGGCAGATTTGAGAGAAAAAAAAGGTATAATTTTAATTCATTCACACCAGCTATTGTTGTATATAGGCTGTTGTCATTTTTTCACTTGACAATATAAGGGAAAAGAAGTCAGTGGCCCTGACTAAATAGTCTGGTATGTTTTAAAAATTCTTGCGGCACACTGGTTGACAATCACTGCTTTCAGCCATTATATTTGTGGTAATTTGTTACAGCAGCAGTAAAAAACTAATACAGAAGATAATGGCATATAGTGTTGAAAACTTTGAATTCATAGAAACCTGGCCTTGAAACCAATGTCTTCTACTTACTAGCTTTGA
The DNA here is from genome assembly GCF_964146895.1 of Miniopterus schreibersii. Taxonomy (NCBI): domain Eukaryota; kingdom Metazoa; phylum Chordata; class Mammalia; order Chiroptera; family Miniopteridae; genus Miniopterus; species Miniopterus schreibersii. The sequence continues at coordinate 29,630,092 of NC_138119.1, forward strand.
AGTCTCTGACCTGCTGCTAATCTCATTGAGCCTCAGTTTCATCTTCAGAAAGCTGATGATACTATTTACCTGGTAGTTTTGCTGAGAGTCAAAATGCAAAGCATTTAGTAGCACCTACCACATAGAAGGCATTTGGTAACTAGTCGTATAGTTATTATTTATAGACAAGGAAAATGCTGACAGGAAGAGTCAAATATTCTGCAGAAGTGGGCATGCTCACTTTGCTTCCAAGAGTTTATTTCCTGCTCTGTGTGCAGAGCTAGTTTGGAATAAGCCTGTTTTGTTGGGAAAACACTGGAGGGTCAGTGACCTGTGATCTCAGAAGCTCTCCTGAATGTGTGTCCCAGCTTCAGCCTGGGATTTAATCTTTACAATTCGTGAGCTCTAGCATGGTTCCCACCAGACCTCTGACAGATATGAAGATTTCTGAAGAAAGTGCATCCAACTAGCCCTTAGGCCTGGATGATTGCTAAGTTGTTTTTTTCCCTGCTTAATGGCTTTGACAAGAATTAGGGGACTTACTCTGTGCACCCTACTTAAGCAAAGAATGGTGGTCCAAGAAAGCTCAATGTCTTCCTTATTTTTCTCTAATATTAGACAGCCTATATCTATCACATACATTCTCCTTATTGAAGCCCAGTTGTTAAGCAAGGATGCGCTGGCTTGGGTTTCTTGCCTGTCTTTTGACACTCTGTCCTCTAACTGAGCTTTCCCTTTCCTTAAGTTTAAGACAATATGTTCTTTCTCCTGTCTCTGCTCTCCTTCCTGTGTGATTTGCTTTTATCTTCACGCCATGTCCACTCTTCTTGCAGGTCTCTGCTAAATGCCACTTCTTTACAGATATCTTCCCTGGCCCTCTTAAGGATTTCAAATCTAAACTGCTTCCTTCTACCCCATAATAATTTCCAATCAGACATTTTTCTTTTTCTTTTATATCTCTTATTGCACGTTGAGCTTTTTAGACTTGTGTGATTTTAAAATATCTATTTCTCTCAACAGATATAAGACATGCACATCAGGCATTCATAATATAAAGACAAGACTCCATGGTTCTCGTTCCTCTAAACTTACACCTACTCCAAGGGCTTAACACTCACTGCATATTTGTTTCAACGCAGAAGTAAATGATGAATTGCCTACAAAACTTAAAAAAAACAACAACGTCAAGAATCCAGGCTATATCTCTAAAAGCTCTGATTCAGTGGGTCTTGGTTACAGACCATGAGCCTATGTGGTTAAGGTTTCACAGGTGATTTTTGGTTAGATAACAGCACTTTGAGAACCACTGTGGTAAACAGTAAAAATCTATCAAGTAAGCAACAATTCCTGTGGTTTCAAATGCTATACGTTCACCTTTTCTCTGGTTGATATGTGCGATGAATGTAATTTTGATGTTTGTCTCACCCATTGATGCTGGACAAGGGAAGAGATTCCAAGTGGAGCTCCTCTGACTGTCACTGCAAAGCTCACAAGGAGGGGGCTGAAAGAAATCTAAAGCAACATAGCAAACGGAATAGCTATTCTTGGAATGGCAACCCTTTTCTTTAATTACCTAAAATTCTTCCCTGAGTTCTAGGAATAGCATAGGCAATAATAAAAATGCGAAATTGGATAACAGCCCCAATGAAAAGGGAGAAAGCTTTGTCTAGTTTCCTTGCCCTCCTTTATTGCCAACCTCTCCAATTATGATGAGTTCCTACGATAAACTCAAGATCCATCATTGTTTTTTAAAAAAGAGTTTGTATAGCTTTATTAAGATATATTACATACAACAATTGAAAAGTATTTAAAGTGTACAATTTGATGACTTTTGACATATGTATGCATGGTGAAATCATCACCACAATCAAGACAGCAAACATTTCATCACACTCCCCAGTTTTCTCAGGCTCTTTGTAGTCCACTGATCTCTGTCTCTAAGTAACCCCCACCTGCTTCCTCTTACTACAAACTGATTTGACTTTCTAGAATTTCCTATACACTGAACCACTCAGTTTGTATTCTTTTTTTTTTCTGGCCAACTTTCACATAGCATAAATATTTTGAGATTCATCAGGTTGTTTTATATATATATATATATATATATATATATATATATATATATATATATATATATATATATAAATTTTTTAAATTTTTTTTTGCTGAGTAATCTTGAGCTGTATGAATATACCTTAATTTACTTTATCCATTCAGCTACTGAAGGACATTGAATTGTTTCTGGTTGTTGGATAGTACAAACAAAGCTGCTAGGAAAGTTCATGCACAAGTCTTTGTGTGGGCATATGCTTTCATTTCTCTTGATTAAATATTGATGAGCAACATGCTTAGTCATATGATAATGTGTTTTTAATATTTTCAGAAATGGCCAAGCTGTTTTTCAAAGTGGTTCTATCATTTTACCAATGAGCAGCATGTGATATTCCTGTGACTTCATCTTATTTCAAGCACTCGGCATGGCTGGTTTTTAACATTTTAGCCATTCCCGCTGGTGCATATTGCCATTGTAGGTTGCTGCCTTGGACGACACAGTCTACTCTCAAATACTCCTGATTTGAACTTTCCCTTCAAGGCAGGTCGGTTTATTCTGTGCTACAAGCAAACTCGCTGGTGATGACTTCCACATCTGTTCTTATTTGCTTCAGGTAACCTTATTAGAATTATTTCACTCGGTGTTTCTAAGCTCGACAATTTTGAAGTTACATTAGATAAAACTAAGCAAAGGAAACCATACACCTCACCTGAGCATATGTAAACTGAAATATGTCACAAAACACAGCAAGCAGACCAGACGCCTCTCCTGCCTACCTACTCAGCATCTCTACTCAGCAGGCTGACCTGAGGACCAGGAGAGGGCGACAGAGACTGTTTATATCAAACACTAGTAATGCTTCATTGGTGTGCTAATTTTTATATAAATCAAATATCCCTGTGGATCATCTGGTACAACTGTTTTTTGGATCCACTCCTTAAATGCTGCTTAAGCTGAGCTCCTTCCACTCAGCCTTTTCTGATCACTGGCGCTGAGATGCCTCCTTTTCAGTCATCCTTCGACCTTTAGGTGGTCATGTGTGACTTCCTAATCAAGGCTTCTTAGATCTGCCCGGGGATTTTCGGGTTACAAAACACTATCACATATACTTCCTCATGTAAGCTTTGCAATAGCCCTCTCAGATAACAGGATGTCAATTATGTTCATTTTACTCTCGTGGACACTGAAAGTTAGGGATGCTAATTGACTTGCGGGAGATGCTGGACAAACTAGAACCCTGGTCTCCTAGTGACAGAGATTTCATAAAATCTCACCACCCTAGGCCTATATGCATCCACCTTGGAGGCATAGCTCCCTCACACTTGTTTTCAACTCCAAAGAGCCGTGACATCGCCAGCATTCCATCAGTAGTTTCTTTATCTCAATTACTTTGGCAAGTAAATCGCTAGGTAGTTTAGTTTAGGCTGTTCCACATTAGGAGATTATTGTGATAACCTTAATAAAAATTTTTTTTGTTGTTGCGGTTAATAGTGCGTGGGATTGTTAACACGGGCAAACTACAGCGACCTTGCCTTAAAAAGGGAGCCAGACGCCCAGGAGGTCCACAGCGATTTCTAAGCACTAACAACAGATTGCTTAACTTCCTGGGGATACTTCTCTTCCGAAAACCCAACTTTAGGCTTTATCACACCTCCTCGCCTTACAGGTTACTTTCTGATGCCTAAGGAGGTAAACTATTAATACCAGCTTTTATGAAAACTTGGGTGTCTGTTTCCCACACACTTAGAAGAGAAGGGGGCATCCAATAGTGAACGCAGAGTGTCTAGTGACAGCGAAGAGCAAGCTCAGTTGTCGAGAAGATGCTGGACAAAAAGGTACGAGCCCAGCACAGAGGCTGAGTCTCTGCGGCTGAGAAGTCTTCTGGAAAAGCCAAAAAATTAGAAGGGACGGCTTCTCATTGAACTTGTTTACCGATCTGAGGTTGCAAGGAAGGAAGGGAAGGTGTGACCTCAAAATTTCCATCATAGCTAGAATAGGCTTTGTTTTGTACTAAACAAAGGGCTGGAACAGGACGCTTGGTAAACACCTCCAGGGGCCCTTCTGCCCAGGGGAGCTGCGCCTGGGTTGCGGGCTGGGCTCCGCTAGCCCTGGGGGCCCCAGGCCCCCGCACCGGCGCCGTCCTAAAGCAGGCGCTCAAGTTCACGGCGGGCACGGAGGCGCAGGTCCGGGAGCCCCTGGGCTGATGCAGCCGGGGGCAGGGCGGGCTGCAGGTGCGAGCTGCGCCCCCGGCACTGCTTGTCCAACACCCTCAGGAACCAAGCGCAGAGCTAGTGGCCGGGAACAGAAACGGATGGACTGACAGGCGCTGTGCTAGACAGACCCTTGGCACTCTTCATGCCATTTGGGGAGCAACACCGCGAGGCGGCCATATCGCTGCCCTCATGGCACAGGCGAGGAAACAGGCGCGGGCAGGGGTGGCAACTTTCCTCCCAGTTCAGAAGTTTCTCGGATGAGCCCCCCTCGGATGGCTCGGATTTGCATGCCCCTTTTCTTGCCCTAGGATAAGCGCCAGGCCCCCTGGCACGCGCGGTGAGCAGAGAAGGCGAGGAATCCCCGACGCGCCCGGCCCCCGGCCCCTGCGCTCTGCTCTGCGCGGCGCACGGAGCCCCACCTTGCGGACGGGAGCTCGGCCGCTACCCAGAGGCAAGGGGGGTCTGCGGACACAGAGGGGACCCCTCGCTCTCTCGCAAGCTTAGCCCACCGCAAAGGAAATCCCAGCACCCGCGCGCCCGGCCGCATCTCACCCCAGGCTGCAGGCAGCGCGAGCAGCGCCAGAACCGCCAGGGGGGCTCCTCCGAAGCAGGAGAGAAGGGGCTCCGGCGGCCGGAGAGGCGCCCGGCTCCTTGGAGAAGACGCTCCCATCTTGCCCAGGCACCTCTAGTAACCCGCGGTCCGCTGGAAGGAAATCCAAGTCATGGGAGACCACAGTCGGGCTGCGCCCGCGGCCTGGGGAGCGCGGCTGTGCTGCTGGGACAGAAAACTTTTGACCGCAATTTCCCCTTTAATGGGCGAGGTCTTTTCTACTCCCAATTTGCATTTTTTTTTTTTTTTTCTAGAGAGTTTGGCTTCCAGAGACCACCTTAGGGGCCGTGCACAGGCACAAAATCGAGCAGAGCCTGGGCTCCGCCGGGTGCTCTGCGCGCCTGGATGCGCCGGCCGGGCGCGGGGGCTTCTCCCGGCCCCGCGGCCTCCCTCTCCTACCCGCCCTTTGCCCTTTGCAAGAATTCGCGTGGGTAGCTCAGCTCCTGAAATGCCGGCTGTTTGTGTTGAAGCGACAGTTGCAGGCGACATGTACAGCGCACAGGGACTATAAAGAACGGACTTTTAAAAAAATTATTATTGTTTTTAAAGAGTGACTACATCAGATTTGAATTTTAAAAAATAGATTTCTGTCTGGAGTATGGAGACTGGATTGGAATAAGGCAATAGTGTACGGAGAGACCAGCGAGGAGGCTTTGCCTTCATTAAGTTAGGTTTGACGGGGGCCTAGACTGGGGAGAAAGTGGTCGATTAGAAGATGCTGGAGATGGAAGGAACGACATTTGCTTGTGCATTGGATGTTGCTTACTTCCTTTCTTAAAGTTAGTGGTGAGAAAAGTAAAATCAATAATTCGCCTCAGGGTTCTAAATGAAAGGTTTTACCATTTATTGAAATAAAAAATATGGGGGGGGCATATTTGGAGCATAGGATAAAGAGTTCATGGGGGTATGTGGCAGGCTGAATAATGGCTCCCCAAAGATGTCCACGTCCTAATCCCTAGAACCTGTAAATATGTTACCCGACGTAATGAAAGATCTGTAGATGTGATTAAATTGAGGAACTCGAGATGGGAAGATGACTCTGACTTCTCTGGGTGGGTAACGTAATCACATTGCTAGAGGGAGGCAGTGGATCCGAGTGGGAGAGGGCCAGGGCTGGAGCAGAGACCGGAATGATGCTGCCATAAACCAAGGAACGCCGGCCCCCTCTAGGAGCTGGGAAAGGTAAGTCAGGAACTTTCCCATGGAGCTTTCAGGAGGCACCAGTCCTGCCAACACCGTGATGTTAGCCCTGTCAGACTCTTTTTGAACTTCTGAACAGAATTATAAAACAATACATCCGTGTCATTTTAACCTACAAGGTAACATGTTACAGCAGCAACAGTAAACTAATAGGGAGGGAGGGTTGCTGGATCAAGGAAAAGTGTAAAAGGTTTTGGTTTTTTAATTGAGAAAGCCTTGGGTATGGAAGAGATGGAGTTTGTTGAGGTCCAAGGGGTATGGGAATATTCTAGGAAAATGCTGGCAATATGGATTGTTTGTCGATTATGAAGCTGGACTTCCAGAAAGGCCCGACAAGAGGCCCTTTAAAGAGGAAGCATTGAACGTTTTTGTGTACCATGGATCTCTCTACCTGTTTGGTCAAGCCTATGGATGCTTTCTCAGAATTATTTTTAAATGCATAAAATAAAGTACATGAGATTACACAGGAAACCAGTTGTATAGAGTCAGTTCTAGCCATGATGCTTTAGAGGTCTTTAGCCTCTGGGACAAGAACCCCAGGTTTCAAAATTATTAGGAACAAGAGCCACTTGTTTCTAAAGCAAGAGCTGGAATGAGTTCTGTGGAGAGTGGAAGGATTCCAAATATTAAATGCTGTAGAGCAAGAAGAGGCTCGAAAAGATATTGTAGCAGATATTTCAGTAAATGTGTCAACTCTTTTCTTCTCCATCCAGAGCTATGACTTGTGGTGGAGCAAAGACACTCAAGGTGGAAAGCTATACTCAGGGCAGCTTCATGAATGGAGACCCACAGTCCAGCAAACCTATCTAACTCAGCATGCCTAGCCTTCACTCACATAAAGACTCCAGAACACTGTCTAACTTCATTTGTTTCCTCCTACTCAAGTCTCAGCGCCTACCCTCACTAGCTGAGAAAGGACAGTGTCCCAAACTCAAGGTATGTTTTTTATTTTCCATTAATTTTCATTAGTCTCTCTTCCAAGACTCTCCTGTAAGAAATATCTACGTGGATCATATCATTTATTGCACCTCCTTTGTACTACACCCAATACCATTCTCTCAAAGTTCTCTTATCCTTTCAAGTTGTTCTCAACAGAGCAATGGAAGAAGCAGCCATGCCCAGGAGGCTGATGAAAGGGGAACGAAAGATTCAATCCCCCAGCCTCACATCACGTGCTATCAGAATGGACCACTCATTACCACCTAAAAGCACTGATCTCCTAGCATCTGCTTTCTCCCCTCATTCCTTGAAGGTTTTAGCTCCTAGCTCCTAGCAACCTTTCCCACTCTTCCTGCCTTCGTAGTCCTCAGTGACTCCATATTCACAGAGATGCTATTTTCAAATACCTGGCTTTTCAGTGCCTTGATCTTCTCTGTCAATGATCTTGTCCTTTGCTCTACTCTGCCACTTAAGTCCATGGAAGTATCTTAGATCTCATCTTCATTAAGCTACAACCCCTTCAGAGTTTCAACCATTCTACTATCAAACCAGCAATCCTGTCCTTCTATTTTGCCCTGACCCAACTATCTTTGTATTTCTCAGTACCTACAACCCATGGATCTCACCGTCATTTTCAGTCTCAAATTCCCTTAGTGTCCTCACTTTCAGCCTTAGCCGATTAAAGTCCATGGTCCATCACTGTAATACTATCTTGCATACAACCTCAGCTCCCTTGCCCTTCTCTCGTTTTATTATATGCATTAGACAAACAATAATATTGGTTAAAGTCAGTTCTCCATAATTTTGCCTCTGTACGCAAGAAGCTGAATGTGGCCAGAAAAAAACATGTATCCATGATGACTAGTCTTCCTTTAAAGACGACCCATTTCAAATGGACCATTGTGTTGCTGCCAGGTGTTCCTACGTATTTGCATAGTCCACTTACTCTGTCATTCTCCTAAGTGACTATTTCATATTTTTTATATTGACATTGAATTAAGATGTCTCCTACAGCATACTCAATCTCTGTTTATACCTTTGTTTCTTTGCTTCAGAGAAAATAGAAGCAATCAGAGAGAATTTCCACAAACTTCTCTCATCACTTCACCCCAAGACCTGTATCTGGCCTATATAGCTCTTTATCTCCTATTAGTATCGTTATACTGTTCATACCACTATCTAAGGCCCACCTCTAGTGTAGCACCGATCATACGCTCTCACTTTCTCAAAAACATCACTCCAGGAATCTTCAGCATCACTATTTCCCCCTTTGTAATGGATTTGACTATAAACATGCAGACACATTATTTCAGTTTTCCTTGTTTTCCTTCTAATGTCCTTTACTTGGAACACTTTCTAACCAGATATCTATCTGCATGACTATTCCCCTCAGCTTGAGTTCTTTTGCTCAAATGTGACCCCCATCAGTGAAACTTTCATTGGCCATAATTAACAATTGCACATCCATTGAACTTTCTCTCCTCTTTCACTACTTTATACATTTTAAAATATTGTACTTATAATTTTTGTTGTATTACTGTTTGGCAATCTCCTTATTGTCTGTCTCTCTTCACTAGAGTAAAAGCCACATGAGGACTGTCCTTTTATCAGTGCTGCATCCCACGATCCAAAACATTGCTTAGCATACCAAAGAATGAACCTAATTATTTGTTGAATGAATGATTGAAATGATTGTGGTAGCGATGGGTAACTATTTTTTTCAGCTAATGCACTGATAAAGAGAAGGGAGATAGTTTAAAAGAGAAATGTGGGTGGTTTGGGGAGGAGTTGTTTTTAGATGGTGGATGTGAAGCATATTTGTTACCTTAAGTGGGCCTTTTTGTCTGGAACTGGCCTCTTGATTATTCCTTTGGGAAATTCCCACTTTCACTTAATTCCATGTGGTTCACATAGACCATGGTCTCTCCACTGTGACACCGTTCCCATGTTGAACCAGCTAATTCTTTGTTGTGGGGGGCTGCCCTGTGCACCATGGGGTGCTTGGCGGCATCTCTGGCCTCCACCCAGTAGATGCCAAAACACTCCCCTCCTCCAGCTGTAACAACCAAAAATGTCTACAGACATTGCCCATGTCTTCTGGGGGAACTTGATGGCCCCACCTGAGAACCACTGAGGTAGATCAATCCTATCACAGCTCCAAACCTGGGTAGGTAGCTCAGGCCTTGTCATTTGCTATTTCCCTGCCCAGGCCCTAGTAAGTGGTTCAGTTGGGGACATGTGACCTTTTTTGATAAATCAGAGTCTTTTTTTTTTTTTTTTAAATATGTCTTTATTGATTTCAGAGAGAGGAAAGAAGAGGGAGAGAGAGAAACATCAATGATGAAAGAGTCATTGATCGGCTGCCTTCTGCAGGCTCCGTTCTGGGGATCGAGCCCGAAACCTGGGCATGTGCCCTGACCGGGAATCGAACCATGATCTCCTGGATCATAAGTCCATGCTCAACTGTTGAGCCACACAGGCTGGGCATGAAGGGACTTTTGAAGGAGTTCCTGGAGAGGAGAAGCTCTTTTGCTGCAATGCTAAGCTGAAGAGGTAGGCGCTTGGCATTGTCAGTTTTTAGGGAGTGTTGACTACAGAATGGCCAGCAGGGACAAGCAGAACCAGGGGATGGAACAGATTCCTGAGGATATGATTTGAATATTTAATCCTTGTTTTGACTGAAGCCAGCTTCACCCATGACCTTTTCTGCCATTGGATATAATAAAATCCCTTTTTGATCCAAAGAAGTGTGTGATGGAATTCTGTCACTTGCAGATGAATGGTACTGGCTTGAGCAGGATTTCAGGTAGAAAGGAGCCAGCGATGAGAGAGGGTATAACTGATGGAGCAATGTCCTGGAAGAAACCGGGATGGGAGAGAACAGTGCTGTCTGAAAAGTGGTTGGTGGAAATGGTAGAGATGAGAGGGTAGAGATAAGCTTGGAGGGGGGGGAGGGGGAGGGGGAGAGGGGAGGAAGGGGGAGGGGGAAGGACGACTGGGGATAGCTGTTGACTAGACAATAGAAGAGAAAGTCTTGAGGATGAGGGAATTGAGTTTGTGGGTTGAGAGTTTGACTAAAATGACTAATAGGATTCAGAATTCATCATGTCAAGTCAGGAACTCTAAAACTCTAAGACTATGTCTGTTATTCAAGAGTACATTGACTCCACAAAAAAGCTGTATAAGGCAAGTATTTTTTAAAGATAAAATTTATTTGAATATCTAATGTACACATTAAATAACACTGACAAACAACCAAGTCTTCTGACAAAACCACCAAGACTATATCTAAAGATTGAATTGTATACAAAAAACTCTGGCATTAAAGCTTCATTCCTATAATTAAAAGAAAAAACTTGTTGAGTTGGAATTACTGATTATGGAAACACAAAGCGTATAGTGTGAGAAAAACAAATCAAGTGGAAATAAAAGTGAAATGTTTAACTGCATCTGAGAAGAAAAACCAATGTTAAAATAAAATCAGCCTTCTCTAAACAGGTAGTCCCATGAAAACTATAGGAAATGCTTCATACTCTGACTAAATAATTAAAACCACACTATCACCAAAAGTATGTGGTAACAGTAAGTATGATGATTTTTTAAAAAGAAGAGCCTATATATAAGGACAGTTCCTTTTAGTGCCTTCCTTTAAAAGGTCACACTTCAGAGCTATGTAATTGTTTACAGTCATAGCCTGGCTCCAGGCACATAGCAGGTGAGGCTTCAAAAACTCCTTGAAGAGCACGTGGCACTGAAACTGGGCTCCCATCTTTATCATTGAGCAGACTTTCTTTGTGGGGCTTGAGAATAAGGCCATTGGAAGTTACAGCTCATGAAATCATTTCATTGATGTGGAGCCCGTACAAACAAGCTTGCTGATATTCAAATGGTTTCTTTCCGACCCATGTTCAGTTGGATTCCAAGCAAGAAGGCACTCTGAAATAGATAATTTCTGCTTAGTAGGCAGCATTGGTACAAATCAAAGTTTAAATAGCAGGAGTTATCTCGAGCCTGGACCCATTTTGTTCACGTAGCTAGCTGCCTTCTTGACACTTGTACTTGGATGACTATTTGATATTTCACACTTAACATCTCCAAAGTGGAACTCCAATTTATCTCCCCAATCCTGCTTTCACATTTTCAGGCATCTTAATTAATGGCAATTGTTTCCTTCCAGTTTTTCAGGCCAGAATATGCCGGCATTGTCGCTGACTCCTCCCTTTCTCTCATACTCTGTACAAACTGTCAGCAAATCCTACTGTCACTATGCTGAACGTGTATGCAGAACCTGATCCCTTCTCACCAGCGAGGTGGTAGCCACCGACAGCTCCTGGCCTGGATGCTGTGGCAGAGTCCTCGCGGGTTCCCCATCTTCTGCCACTGGCTTCCTGCACTCTCTTCATAACACAGCAGTTAAGGGGATCACTGGCTTTTCCCCTCACCCCTCCAACGGTTCCCAGCTCAGAACAAACACCGAGGTCATTCAATGACCTAGCAGGCTCTACATGATGGGTCATCCTCTCCCTCCTCCCCTTACCTCTCTGATTTCATCTCTGCCACTTTCTCCCTTGGTCAGTCCACAGAAGCCACACTGGCCACAGCATGCACACAACACCTATGGTTTTTGCACTCACTGTTCTTTCTCTCTGGAATGTTCTCCTCCCTCCCCCATGGCAGGCTCCTTACTTCAATCTAGTCTTGTTCGAATGCCATTTTCTTAGTGAGGTCTTCCCTTCCAACTACCCTTCCCTCTCTATCCCCTTTCCTTGCTTTATTTGTATTTATAATTCTTACCGTCTTCTTATTTATAGTATTCTTAATCATTTTGCTGTGTCTTCAGTATTTGTTGAATGGATAAATGAATAAGAAAATTACAGGAATATTAATTGGCAATATGATGCAATTGTTTTAACAATTTCTATGAAAGATTATTTCAAAGCTGGGCAGTAGACCCATACATACTTAGCACTGTGCTTACTGATAAATAGAATTTGAAAACATCTTGACATAGAAATTAATAAAATACATTTTAGTTTCATTAGCTACCTGTTTATCTTCCGGTTAGCTTGCTGGGTTGTATGGGTCAATAGTATAGACTTCCCGTGCTTCTAAAGGAAGATCCCCTTCGGCGGGCCTCGTGTTTGTATAATAATGGCTAAGTGGAAAGAGGGGAGAAGAGTAAACTCTTTGCTCATTGCCATGATTATAAAGATGCAACAGTTGCCTTTTTCCCATAATTCCCAGCACATGGAAAGTACTTTTCTTGTATGATTCCACTTTTTTGTCCTAAGTAGCCTATAAAATAATCACTATAACCCCTATTGTTTTTTGGAAAGGGCCATAAAAAGAAATGATTGGCTAGAGTGCTATATGTCCAAGTCAAAAGTTGATATTACACAGGTTTACTTCAGATCCAGGATTTTTTTGTTTTGTTGGTACAACTCTTTTTAAAAAAAATATGTATTTTTATTGATTTCAGAGAGAGGAAGGGAGAGGGAGAGAGATAGAAACATCAATGGTGAGAGAGTCATTGATCAGCTGCCTCCCGCACCCCCCCCCCACCCCGCTGGGGATGGAGCCCGAAACCCAGGCAAGTGCCCTGACCGGGAATTGAACCTAGAACTCCTGGATCCTAGATCACTGCTCAACCACTGAGCCACACAGGCCAGACTTTGGTAGGACTCTTAATTACTAATAACTATGATCTTCAATTTGAAAAAAAGAGCAAAGCTTTTTTTTAGGATATCATCATCGATTTACCTTTTTGGGACACAATCTTCCAATCTAATTTAAAAGGAAATTTTTATGTTTGATATTTACTACAAAGTCATACATCACTGAAAGCTTTAAATGATTTTAAGAGGATATTTTTACTTTTCCTCTTTGAAGGCACATATACTTTGCTGTGCTTCTAAAACCATTTTTGCTGAAATTAGCAAAGGACAAGAAGATGTTATAATATTATTTAGAACTCTGAAATAAAGTATTGTCAAATTACTGGGAGAAAAGATTACTTCTAGGGTTATTTACAATATGTCCCTAACTACCATATTTAAGAGGTCAGCTTATAGGAAAATCCATTAAGAATATTATAAAATGGTAATGTTAGGTCGATGTGATAGATTTTATTTAGATTTTATCACAATATCTTAGATGCCTAGTAAAGAATAGCACAGTTTCTCCTTCAAATGTTTAGGTTGCTTTTATAAATATTTAATTGTGTTACAAGACATCCATTTTTAAGTGATTACTCATGTCACTTACAAAAAGTATTTAAGGCAAATGAAATATCTATACCAACTATCAAAAAATAAATTGAATTTGGTTAGAAAATGGCAATAAAACAAGAGGGTGATGCTTAGGAATTTAGTTTAACATAAATGTTTGGTTAATATCACTTGAGGCACTTAATAGCATGTGATGCGATTATGTTAATAAACTTAATAATAATCAGACTGGAAAATTATGAATTATGTGAGCTGGTAGCATTTCCAAAGGCTGCATATACTCCTACACATGCCACGTCCTGATAGCAAACTTAGGAAGGAGGGTGAAGGAAAGAGATAGAGACCACATTCTCTATTTCTTTAAATTTCTAATAACTCTTGGCTAAAATTATCTTCTAACTTCCTGGGAGGAAAGCCATGCAAATAACATTCCTATTTTGTTTTCTTGAGACTTTCTTTCCCCTTGAATTCTGTGAAACTACTGCCTCTTAGCTTTCCTTCTACCTCTGACTGTTCCTTCCCCTCCTGCCTTTTAAGGATTTCTGTCCTTCTGTGACCATTTCTCATCCCTATTTTTACTTCTTATGTAATTTTTGGTCCCAAAGCTCTGACTGTGATTTAAATGTCAGCTACCTGAGTCCAGGCTCTCTTGAGTCCTACATCACAGGTGCCACAAAGTGGCATGGCCAGAACTGAAATCATCGTTCCCCACAAACCTGCCCTTCTCCCCTTTTAGTGAAGCGCTAGGACCACCCAGTGACCTCCACTTGGCTCACTCTCTGTGCCCCCTTCTCCCTACTTTCAACAGGACCCTCAGTACTGAACATACCTCTTGCATCTTTCCATCCTCTGGATCCCTGCTACTGCTGCTTTGGCTGATGGCCCAATCCTGCCCTTCTTTTAGAAATGCAAATCTGAATATATTTTTTGCTTGTTTAAGTTCCTACAGGATAAAACCTAACTCCTTGTTATGGCCTGAAGGCTTTCGATGATCTAGCTCCTGACCACCTTCCTAGATTCCCCAAATGTCTGTTAAATGAACATTAGTTCCAAGGGTGGTTAAAAGCATTATGTGTGTGTGTGGGGGGGGGGGGGGAGAGTTATGTAATCTAATTAGTTTGAGAAACACTGGTTTAAAAACATGCAAGCGGATTCTTTATTATAGGACTTTAATTACTCTCATGGTGATTGTGAATCTCCATGGGAAAAATACAGTGTGCAGTATTTCCCAATCTTATTTGGTCACAGAATGCCCTCTCCCCTGAAGTCGTTCACAACACCATCCTCTGGTAAACACGACAGTCTAAACTACGTGTCAACTGTAGACCCTGCCATGCTCAGGCCCTCCTAGGCTTAGAACGGACTCCCTGGGTTCATAGATGCCATCACTGCAGTGTTTCAGCGCAACCCCTTCATGCCTGAGGCCTACAGGAGGCATCATACAACTGTGAACAGAATCAGGTGGCACCAGGTGACTTGGTATTTTAAAGACATTTTGCTGGAGTTTGTCTGTGACATGTTTGGGGTGATATGACTTAGTCACCCCCACTAGAATTTGAGACTTGTTAAGACTTCACCCGCTTATGCTCCCTAACACTGCCATGTACAGAGACTCAAGAACTTATCACACCCGGCCCGGCGTGGCTCAGCTGTTGAGCGTCGACCTAGGATCCAGGCGATCGGGGTTCGATTCCCGGTCAGGGCACATGCCCGGGTTGTGGGCTCGATCAACGAATCTCTCATCATTGATGTTTCTGTCTCTCTCTCTCTCCCTCTCCTTTCCTCTGTCTGAAATCAATAAAGATATATTTAAAAACAAAAAAAGAACTTATCACACAGAATATCCCAGGCTGATACATGATGGTGCCATTTGCTAATAATGTATCCTTGACACGTCAGAATATTCTGTAATTTCCTTAAAATTTATGTGTCAGAGGGGACTTTATTCCATTGCCTCCACCTTAACCTATGCCACCTTCACCTTCAAACACACTCACACACACTATTTCCAAGTCATGTCAAATTGCTTACGTAGTTCTCACAATATATAATGGAACGACAAGCTTCTGGGTCTTTACTCAAGCTGTTCCTTCTACCTGGAGCAACTTTCCCCTCTTGTCTACACTCTCTTGAATTGCATCTGAAACATCTCTTTCGATATGGAACATTTTCTGATCAAAATTTCCAAGTACTGCATTTGTTTTGTGTACTCACAAAATATCACATGAAACACTACAGCAACATTATAGATTTGAATGTATTAAAAAATTAATAAATCAAAAACTGGCAACAGTATGTCTAGTTGGATAGTAGCATAATATAACAAAACATAGAAACCTAGTAATATACGTAAGTAGTTATGAAAACAACTCAGTGAGAGAGAGATTACTTGAACCGAGGAAAGGCCTGGTATGTTTCTGAGTGAGAAGACATTACAGAAAAATGCCAATTTCTCACAAGTTAATCTATAGAATGAAATGCAATCATAGCATATCTGTTTTTAGAAAATGGCAAACGATCCAAAAATCACCAGAAAGAACAAATGTAAGAGAATAGAGGGGAAAATCCTAAAAAAAATTATAATGAGGGGATTACTGACTCACCAAATAGTATAATAGGAGAAAGCCATACTAATTAAATACAAGGTGGCCTTGATAACATAGATCAATGAAGCAGAAAAAAGATTCCAGAAACACAACCTATCCAAATATATTAATAATCTGATATTTGATCAAGCTAGAACAAATTTTCTGGAAAGTCATTTGGCAACGTTTACTAAGTGTTTTAAAACAGCATACACCTACCCTTAGAAATTCTAGGAATCTATGCTCTGGAACTAAGCACATGTACTTGTGAAAATTTTATTAAAAGGTGTCCCTCATATCTTTACTATCAAGATAAATGTGGAAGCAACCTAAAATTTCCACAATACAGAAATACAATTAATAGAACAATAATCTGTTATGTAATTAAAAAGAAAACATGATTTAAAGATACAAAAATATGTACATATGCAAAATAAAAAAAAAACTAAGGCAGGAGACTATAATGTCAAAATTTCAGTTTAAAAAAAGAAAAAAGAATAGAAGAAAAAGATCCGATAGAAATATACCAAAATATCTGCAGTTGTTACCACTAGGATTTTTTCCTTTGTTTTCTAGAAGTTTTATAATGTGCCATCTGAATCTACATCATTTAAGTAAGTGTTCCATATCTTTACAGGCCTTAGAGAGAGGGCTTCCCGGGTGTGGCATGAGATACCATATTCCAGTTCTCGCATCGCTCTGGTCCTTTCATGTAGCTCGTGCTTTTGTGTTTAGTTTCAGGCAAGAAACTGCAACCTTTAGTGAGTCTAGGTGAAGCATGCATTGAACTTACCGTTCTCTGTGTTTTAATAACATGTATAAGGTGACACCAATGAAGAAAAGCAGCACTAGAGAACCTACAAAAAGGCCTGGAAGACAAAACAGCAAGGATCAAATGCCAGAAAAATGGGACCTGCCTAGTTTTGAAGTGATGCTGGGGCCTCTTCCCAGTGGTGGGGCACATGGCATGTTAGTTTGATTCTTGTCACCCTTTCTGAGCCATATAAATATAGAATTCCTAACTAATCATGCTTGGGCTTAAGGTTTTTCTGATTCAATCTAGTCGCCATTGAATCTAAAGCACCAAGCACTTGACCACAGGGTTCCAGTCAAGTTCTGTTGGGCTTTTCTGTTCTTTCCGGTTTTTATTAGTAATATTCTCGCCGCTGGGGTAGAATTAGGCGCTTGGGACACCAGGATCCCAGGACTTTACCTAACATTTAACTCTCAGTTGTGAAATATATTTTTCTACTACAGAATAAGCCAGCCTATATGGATAGTGCCAAATCATGCAAAAGACCAAGAGTTAATGTAAACTAAACTTTCAACTTAAAAACTGGACGTAGCTGGCTGTTCTAATTATTGATTGAACTCTATCCAAAAGTGAGAGTTTGTAATGTGAAGGGCACATTAGAAGTTTCGTAAACACCAAAAAAGATAACTTCTTATGAGTTAAAGAGAAAAAAATTAGTAACACTCAGGCAGGATATAAGACCTCAAATTTGATATACATTTCTATAAAATATTTGATCAAATTTGTGAAAACTAACAGTTATACTACCCTCTGGAGTATTTAGGTGTAAAGGCTATGATGTCTCAAATTGTTCAGCAATGATAAGAATGTTTTGGATATACATAGGTTGATAAATATAAATGGATAAAGCAAAAGTAGCAAAATGTAAACAACTGGTGAATAATTAAAGAATATATGTGAGCTTTTATTACACTATTTTTGTAACTTTTCTAAGTTTGAAATTACTTCAAAATATAAAGTTAAAAATCAAATAATGATCTAAAACTGTTCAAAGATAAAAAAGTTTATTTTAAAAAAATCATTAGAACATTTTTAAGTATTTAAGAAAACTTACCACCAAAAAGCGGAACAAGTGAGCCTAAGGAGAATCCAAAATCATGAACACGTTAGTCTAGTTGCATGATTCAATGAAGTCCAAAGTCCCATGGCAATGTCCCAGAAGTTAGCGCTTTCCCTAAGTTAGCACTCCCATCTCTCTAAGTCTACTTCAAAAGATGAATTTGAACCTTAATTCTACCCACTTTTCCTTCATTTCTTATGTAACAACTCATTAGACTTAAAAACACTTCTCACTTTAATTAAGTTAGAGTAGTTCACCAATAAAAAACCCAACATAATCAGTATACACAGGGATTTCTCAGGTTAGAATGAAAATATTAACTGTTATAACTGGCTTGTTAACATATTTTTTGAGGTCCCTGTCAAATTGGTAAGTAGTGATTTAGCAATAAGGGAAGTCTCAGCAGCAACTCCTTACAAAATGTAATGTAATGTGACATTAAGCTAGCCTTCCTCTACTTTCTTTCTTTACTTCCCTCATCCTCAGAAAGTTTCTCTTTTTCTAGACTAGAAAACCAACTTCAAATTTGTCTCTTTACTGTACCACTTGTTACAGGCCTATGTCAATTTAAAACCCAGGAGTCCCTCACATTTAGGGACATCCCTCCCTCTCTTTTCTCCAGTGAGACAAGTGTCAACAAAGCCCCTTGCACTTACCTTGTGATTTGCAAACAGCCAGGGGAGGGTTCCATCCATGATCCTCCTGGCACTGGCTCTGGGGACTGCCTTCCAGAGTATATCCGTCTTCACACTCCAGAGTAACAACTGCCCCATATTGGTAATTTTTTGCAGATTCCAGCCCCTTCTGAATTCCATGCATATACTCTGGGAAGCTACAGTTTACCTCTGAAATCAAAGGAATCTAATTTACCAACAAAGTAGATACTGCTCTTAATGGAAAGTTTTATGAAACCAACTTAGTTCACTCTCAGTAAATAAAACCTCACTGAAATAAAATGATAACCTAGGTAGAGTCTTTCAGTGTCAGCCGTCTCTTTCAATAACCTTTAGGATTATTTTGCTTTCTCGTGCTTTAGTTTCTAAACTAATAGCTGGTTAATTTTAACAACTTGTTAGAGAAATTGTAAAGGCCAAGTGGGTAAGAATTATAAATTACTGATTTATCATCATCGACTCTTACTCTCCAGTTCTTCGTACGCATACATACTTCCTCCTTTCTTCTTTCATCTCTTCAGCAGAGGGTCTTTGGATACGAACCCTGACTCTAGGACTTCCTAATGTATGACCTTGGAAAAGTTACAAATCTCTCCATTCTACTGAGACTTCATCTCTAATATAGGAATCATAATGGCACAAACTTCGTATGGTTCTCAAAAAGGTTAAATGACAATGCACTCAAAATGCTGTGCACAGTATCAGACATACAGCAAAAAGTGCTCAACAAATATTACACAGTAACTCAATTCTCATGTTCCATATGCCTAATAAAAATGACATTCTGAAACGTAAAAAACATATTCATAATTCTACCATCACTAAAAGGAAATACACTGAAAAAGTTGTGCTTTTTCATTAGTATTTCGTCAGAAGCATAGTTATAACTAATCATAGTGTAATTCCAATCTATACTTTGGTTGTTTAATTTACATAAGCATTTCAACTTTCTATATGACTGCATAAGTGATCACTCATCAGATAGACTACACTCTAAGTCATTTTTCTTATTTTGTGGTATTTAGATTAATTAATGTATTAATCCAATTAAATGCATTTAATTAAATGATCTACTTGAGGCATTTATTTGGTGATTTTAAGTTGAAAGTACCTAATTGAATATATTTATTTGGTACAAATTTGATTTAAAAATTAAAAAATAGATAATGCACCTTTACAATAAGGGGCAGGATGGCTCCAGGTTCCCTCATGTGTGCAAACAAGGAGTGCATCTCCCACCATCAGGTAGCCTTGGTCACAGCTGTACAGGATTGACATTCCAGGAGAAAATCGAGCCATATCTTCATGAGTGTGATTCCCATTGAGGATCTTAACTGGACGTTGACATCCTACAAAGGCTTAGAAGCCAATAGAAAAGGGTCTTTAATTTAGCACAGAGGAGCACACAGCCAGCATGATCTGTGGGTGATAGCCATATAGAAAGAAGGCAGGCAACAAGCCAACTAATTGGTATCTAGTAATATCCATTCCACCCAAACCAAGAAACACTGTACAGAGATTTCTACTGCCTACATATGTTTTATATGATCTGAAGAAAAATGTCAAAAGTAAGATAATGGCCCAGTTGGGTGGGCTCAGTGGTTGAGCATCCACCTAGGATCCAGGAGATCAGGGTTCCATTCCTGGTCAGGGCACATGCCTGGGATTCGGCTCTCTCATCATTGATGTTTCTATCTCTCTCTCTTCCTCTCCCTTCCTCTCTCTGAAATCAATAAAGATATTTTTTTTTAAAAAAAGTAAGGTAATGAAACATCAGTGGTTGTAGCCCATAATGGTAATTTATCAGCCAAAAGTGTTATTTCATTTTTGTTTTAAATAGAAGAAAGGCTATAGTCTAAGGGTCACACACTCAAATGCTTACAGTAGCCAGGAAGCGAAACCACCAGATATGACAAAGGAGAAAGAACCTGCCCTTCTGAAAGTGACAGCCAAAGCCCAAATCAGGCAACTGTTGCCTTGCAGGAAAGCAGAGGGAGCCTTCACTGAATCACAGGTTTTACATGTATCTTGGGCTGTGGATATGGGTTTCACTTAAAAAAGAGACTATTGTGTTGGCCAGAGAGAACAGTTCTGGTGAACGGAATTCAGTTCTTGGGTCATTCATTGCCAGCCTCTGTGGTAGACAGTCACCTAGTCACTGACACGAATGATAACTAAAAGGACAAGGGAGACCATTCATTGGGTCTGAGGGCCAGCTTCACACCTTGGAACCCCAAAGTTCTCTTTCTGGCTGGTATTACAGCCTTCAGTATAAAATTAACAAGCGATATTAGTGCCAACATTTGCCTCCCAAAGTGGTAGGTGCATTTTTATCATTCTAATTTCATAAAAACAGTAACTTTTGTAGACACCATCATTTTGAAAGTTAGCCATTACCCTTTCATGTACTTTTGCTCCACCCATTTAGAAAGGAAAGGGGGGAAATAATTGGGTGAGAAGATCAGGCAGTTATCTCATAAAACAACATCATTGCCTTAACTTTTCCATGCTTTTCATTAGCCCAAATGGCAAGTGCAGATTTAAGAATCTCTTTCCTTGTTCTGAGCAACATCCCTTAGTTAACGTCTTAAAATAACTTACCCTTTTTGATACAGGTTGGTATGCCTGGAACCCATTTGTTATTGGTATGACACTTAATCAAGTTACTTCCATTCATGATGAAACCAGGGTTGCAGGCAATGTCTATGATGGCATTGTGGGGATACGATGACTGAGTTTTATTTAGCTTGTATCCATGTTTGATTTCTGGGTTAGGGCAGTGGGTCACAGGAGGCAATTTTAAGCACTGTGGGGGAAGTCCACTCCAAGATCCACGTCCTTTAGAATCACTTATGCATCGAATACTTTCCTCTCCCCGAAGAGAGAATCCTTGGTCACATTCATAAGAGACTTCAGTTCCATATAGGAAGTGTCCTGCCATCACACCCGTGTGCCTCCCATTGCGAATCATTGGTAGAGGTGGACAGCGAAGAGCTATAGAAGAGATTCAGGAAATTCTGCTTCAGCTAGTATATCAAGGTGGACAGTTGTCATTTCAGTATAAATAAAACTATGAAACTGCGTGGGTTGCACGTAAACATAAAATTATTTAGATTTAAAAACTGTGTTGTGTGTTCTTTTAAATTTCTTTGTTATTTATTAAAACAGCTTTATTAATATGTCTAATATGAGTAATACATATTTGTTCCAAAAAATTTTTAAATACAATAAAGTAATAAGAAGAAAGAAATACAACTATATTACCATAAACTAGAAATATGGGCAATATATATACTATATCCATATACATATATATTGCTGAAGAATAATATACGTGTGTGTGTGTGTATATATATGTATATTATCGTTAGCAATTAGAAGATATATGCCAAATAGTTCCTACTTGACAACTCTGCTTGGCAATGACAGTGCTGACCAAACTGTGAAAGGTGTTTCTTAGGCTCGCTGAAATAGGATACAGAGACTGTAGAGGTATTTACAGACTACTTCTTAGGCAGCCTGCCCTCTCTAACCCCTACTAGCCCACTTACAACTTTAATTTTCTATCTGACCTTCACAGACTGGAATCTTTTGGAACCAAACGTCATTTTCAGCACCTTCACACTTGTGATAAGTGTACCCAGTCAGCTGGTACCTGGAGAGAGATTATAATACATTTCTACTTCCCAGTATCACATCTCTGAAACCTCGCCTCCTCACACCACAAATACAGAGGAAATCCTACATAAGAACTTCTGTAGAAAGAGATTAAAACCTTGACCCTCCAAGTAAGAAAACTCCTTCAGGTTAGAGTTGCTCACAGCAAACCTATTTCCTTGTCAAGAAAGAACTAACAAGTCAGAGATGCCACTTAGACCTTTGGACCCTGATATTGTCTGTGAGTGTGGCAGCGAGGAACCTCTAAAGAGAGTCACCAGGACAAGCTGAGGGTAGATCTCATGCACAAAACAAAGCAGACGCCCTCTCTGAATGGGTCCTCTCACACTCACCCTTCTTGACAGGATTTATTAACGGGAGTCACGTGCGCATCGGCTGGAAGCCCCTGGACGCCTTCTCCCACAGGCCGACACGGTGCTTCTGGAGGAGCAAAGCTGGAATTACTGAGACGTGCCTGACACCAAAGAGAAAGGCAACTCTGGAACTGAAAGTACCTTCACACCGAGGGGCAGAAGGACTCCAATTTCCTGAAGGCATACAGTGGATGGATTTGTTCCCCACCAGCAAGTAGCCGGGGTCACAGGTGTAGTCTACAGTCATCCCAGGGACAAAGAGGACCCTGCTTCCACCTGTATGCCGGCCGTGGTGGAGCCTAGACGGGGGCTGGCACTCTGAAGAGAAAACTTCCCACATAAATACCAACAAGAGAGGAATTTCTGCTCGAGAACATTAGGTGCATGAAACTCGACAACAGACAACCTTACATTTTTCAGCCAAAGATCATAAAGCTCCAGTTCATTACTGCACGCCTTCTGATCTTTTGAAAAAACCAGACATCTTTAAACAGGTCCTCTCATTATATACTTGAATATATTCTGGATACAAGAGGCATTGACACAATAAACATATACAACACACGTAGAACATAGTTACAGATGAAAGAAATGAGATAGTATTCTGTGCCCCGTTGACTTTTTCCCTGCCTCTAGTTTTGGATGGGAGGTAAGAATGAATCAATAAATACCTTATTTTTTTCCCCACTGGCTTTTTACCTTTTTCACAAGCCGGTTGTTCAGGATCCCAGGTATTATTGGCTTTGCAACGAATCTGACTGCTGCCCTTCAAAGTAAATCCATTGTCACACTTGAATGTCACACTGTCGTTGTAGAAATACGGGGCTTCCTTGCCCGATATCTTGAATCCATTTGCGATGTGGGGAAGTGAGCACTGAACAGCAGGGAGGGAAAGTTTACAGAGGGGAGCAGAGCCGCTCCAGACGCCCTTCTCTTCATGGTTGCTTATACAACGGATGGTGCTCTCCCCAATGAGGTTGAATTTGACTCCTTCCTCTGGCCCAGGGTTACATGTATAAGTGACGGTGGTCCCATATGTGAAGTCTTCTGAGGAACCCCCTGTGTGTTTCCCATTGTAGATATCAGGGGGCTTTGGGCAGGTGATTTCTGGAGAGATGAGAAGTGACTATATAATTCTGTTTCAGGATTAGCCACCAAAGTAGAGACAGGAAGCTGGTTATGAGCCTGCTGTTATCACATTTCCTGGAGGATATGGGCAAGTTTTGATGATATCAAAACCCATTTTGTATGTAAACTCCAATTTAAACAGGCTTCATAAGAAAGATTTTTGTAATGGAAATCTTTGTTTAAAGTGAACATGTGCATCAATATCATATTGTAAGGCAGTAAAGACCAGTAGTAAATTATTAATTAAAATGAGAATTCTTTTTAAGTAAACAATAGGCAAGTACAAGGCACAGGGGCATAGAATTAAGCTATTTTTGAGTGCCAACCTTGTGCTGAGGTTATGTGATAGGTTAGCCAAAAATATTTATTGCTGATTGAATATCTACCTTTTCACAAGCAATTTTCTCATTTACAAAGTAGTGATAGTAATAGTTTTTTAAACTTTACCTTTGTTGTTGAAAGTTTTACAAATGTCCCCTTTTCCCCCCATTGATCCCCTCCACCTGCATCCACCCCACCCCCAGGCCTTCCCCGCTTAATTATAATAACTTTGAAGTCTGTGGTCTCATGCTGACTTTATAGATGAGGGGTAGAGTTTCAGAGAAGTTACATAAATTGCCCAAGATCATACGAAGCAGAAGATACAGAACATGAGCTCAGATCCCACACCCACCTCCCTTTTCTCCACAAATCTACAGTGTACCCCAAATTATGCATTGTGGCTCGTATACTCACTGCTTTCATCATCTTATACACCTAAATAAGAAAAGAGGATCAGTCACTGAATACATTTAAATTAAGTGGCAGCTATGCTTTGGAGCAGATAGCGGTGACAGTAGAAAGCAAAACTGTTGACAAACTTAATGGAACAGAGTCTCATGTTCTTACTCCTACAACATAACCCGACGCAGAAATCTCCCAGGACACGCATAGGTCTCACATTACTTCAGATTGTTTGCTATTTTTGCTACTCACCGTCACAAAGACGAATCTCTATAAACCAAGGAGTGGTGCCTCGACATTGTTGATAAACACTGCTCCCTAGCCGGAACCTAGAGACAGAGTCATGTCATTTTGCCATCTAGTGACCACTAAGGCGAGCAAGAGCCTTTGGCTCAACAGCAGACTCACCACTTTCAGGACAAGAAGCAATAGGAACAGATTGCAGCCAGCATCAGCTCCATCACCCAGTGCACAGGCATAGTTCCCACGCACGGACAAACAGCAGGCCCAGGACCCAGGGACACGGACAGGGAAGGGTCTTTGAGGTAAACTCGTACACAGAGCTTGCAGGGTGCACTGATAGGCAGGCCTAGTTCAGGCTGAGCCAGCACTCACTCACCCTTCATCGCAAGAAGAGTTAACAGCTGGTCTAATAACCTGATTTCGGGGTATTTTATAGAGATGTGTTCCTACATGTTCACATTCTGCAACTAAAAAGAAAAAAAGAGGGACTACGATGAGAAATGCACTCAAGGCAATCTCAAAACCACAAAACATCTGGATACACAAAACCTGGCACCTTTGCATTTGGGGACAGTGGGTGTCCACATCCCATCAGAGGTACAATGTATGGATTCCGCGCCCACCAGCACATAGCCAAGGTCACAGCTGTATTTTATGGATGTTCCAGGCTCATAGCGGGTCCCGCGTCTCTCTTCCTTTTGTCCGTTGGGGATTTTAGGGGGAGCTTGGCAATCTAACGAAAAAGAAGAATCATTTTCTTATATAATCAACAGGCATAGGAAGAAACAGCTGAAGAAATTGGCATTAACGCTAAAACTCCCCTCTGGTGGCAGCTGTATGGCACAGAGGTGTTTTGCAGCCCAGCTGGGGGTAATTTTAGATCAGTGGTTCTCGGTCTTGTCTTTTCTGCACTTAGGCTGCTGCAGATTTTGCTCAGTTCCCACTCGGTGTTCTACCTCCTCTCGTCTCTTCCTTTCTGAAGGGATCACCTTGTATGCTTCCAATGGGAGATTCTAATACATCCATGGGGCGGGCCTTTGCTGACTTCCCTTTTAAGTTTCAGTATTAGTACAATCAAGCATTTTTTCCCTAAAGAAATGGGCAACTTAGTGGCCCCTAACGTTATTTTCCCCAGAGAATACTTCCACAAAATAAACAAACTGTGGGGCTTGGGTTAAAAAGTGTCCTGCATAACTTATAAACACTATATATATAGAAGAGTCGAGTGGCTCCAAACTGGAAGGGACCTGCTTATGTACAAAACCCCTACCTATCGTTCTTGGAAAAAATGAATCAGTGCAATCTTTTCTTGGTATGGGGACACCCACCCTTTTCACAGACTGGTGCCGATGGCTCCCATGTGCCTCGGGCACTACATCGCATTTTCCTGGAGCCTTTCAAGGTGAAGCCAATCGAGCAAGCAACTACCACAGTGTCATTATAGGAATATTGATCCTTCTGCCCAGACAATATTTGGCCTCTTAGGATCTGGGGCGGTGCACACTGAATCCCAGAAACAGCAAGTTCGCAGCGTGGGGCAGCTTGGGGACTCCAGACCCCAGTCTTCTGACTATCGGAGGTACAATGGAGAACTCTCTCCCCAGTCAGGATGAAGTCCACTCCTGGCTCTGGGCCCGGGTCGCACGTGTAAGTGACTGTGCTTCGATACGGAAAGTTCGCTGCAGGGCTGCCTGTATGTGTTCCATTGGGAATAGACGGAGGTGGTGGGCAAAGGATGCCTAGAGAAATTACAGAGAAATGACAAGATGACAGTGTACTGCAGACATAGAAAGCCTCGGGCTTGATACCACTCCCACCTCCTATGTTCAGGGACCTGGGATATTTGACTAGTTAATGAATCAATCAGGGCAGCTGTAATAATATAATTCAAACAGTATGATTTATTCTGGAATATATCTAATTCTGCTGATCCTTGAATTTCTGTTACTGCATAGGCCATCTCCTTTATGTGCACGGCCTGGCTTAAAAGTCTACTTAGCTGTTAGAGAAAGGGGAGCCTAGGAACTCTGTTTTACTTGAATACGCAGAGACTAGAAAGGTAACTGAAGGATGCTTCAGGCATAACCCTTAAAGATGTCTAGGAGAGATATTTGCTCTATAAGGTTCTGTAGAGTAACGACTCGATCAAGAGCTTCTGTCAAAAGAATTCAGTGTCCTGCTGAGCCTCGGGCAGTGAACTAGTTGCACACCACAGCTTGTGTAACCTACCTTCACATACAGGTATCTTGGTCCATAGAGCTCTCTGTCCAGCAATTACGCACTGACTAGAAGGTTGGCCTCGTAAGCGATACCTGGAGACAGGGAGTGGTCACTCAGAACTATTAAGCAGCTGGTGATATGGATCAATGACCTCTACTGGAAGTCCAAGACAAATTATTTAATTTGTGTGCATTGGCTCTTATTAGCATTCCCTCTCACAACCTCACCCTCGGCTCCCCACAGATCCCCACAGAGGAGCCTTCACAGGTCACACCACGCACAGAGAGGCCCAATGAATTAAATCTCATAGGTCCTCCAGACACTCACCCTTCGTTACAGGAAAAGTTCACAGTTGCGCCGACCTGACGACTTGGAGGCCCCTTTATCTGCCCATTGAGAAGTGGTCCTGGGGGTCCACACTGTGCCTCTAAGGAAACAAGCCGAAGATGTGTAAAGCGTGGCAAATAACAGAATAGGCCAATTTCTGAAACTGACTGGAAATTAGGCTACCTTCACATTTTGGAACGACAGCACTCCAGTTTCCTGATGACAAACAACGGATAGTCCTTTCTCCAACAAGCAAATAACCAGGTTCACAGCTGTAAGTCACAGAGAATCCAGGGGCAAAGGGGCCAACATCCTTTCCTGTGTGATGTCCATTGGGGATCATGGGAAGTGGTGGACAGTCCAGGGGGAAATCTTTACACACGCACATTAGGAAAAAAGGCCATCAGATAATGCATCCTTCACAATCTAGATTTTGACATAGTGCATAGATCCAAATAAATGACTCATGATCTGTGGTAACCAGTCCTCATGAATTTTCAACTCCATCTTTTAAAGATCAAACAAGTGTGATTTGATCAAATCCATTTTATACCATAAATAGCTCATTATTTTCCAGTTTTAGTTACACTTTATGATTTACTTTGTGAAAAATTTCAATTACCAAAAAATAGTTCATTTTTACACATACTTTTATCCTGCCTTTAAACTTATTCTCAGCTCCAAAAGTAGCATATTATTAGGGTTTATCCTGCTGGATATTAGTAATATAGTTTGATGGGATCCTATATGTGTCACATATACATGCATATTGGGTGAGTATATATGTACTCACAACTTATTCTATGCCTTTCTTTCTTTGCTTAATAATCTGTTTATGATATCTTTCCATGTCAATACATATAGGTTTACCTAAATCTTTATATAGGTACAATAATTTTCTATAGTTTCCTCATTTTGTGACTATCATAGATCTTCCTTGCCTCCAAGATTATGTATCTTTCTATAGATACATAGATAGAATCATAGTTTTCTAATCATGGTCTTTTCAGCTCATTAACTGATTTATAATTGCTTGATATTTTTCTTCACCAAGAAAATAAATAGCTACTTTTGATGGTAAAATATTTGTCAAATATGCTATTCCCTGTAATTGTACGATTGAAATTCAGATTTAGATTTCAGCAACATCATAAGCCTAACTAAATAAAAATAAATGAAGACCTTAGGCTAATAGTAAGCAATCCTTACTATTAAAGTCATTTGATTTGAAATGTTATCTGAGATGACTTGGGAACATAGTGCATCACTTCAGAAAATGTTTATAGACGCCTCACACAACAGAGGATCATTTCTGCCAGGCTTCATTAACAACTATTTACAGGTGCGTTTTATATCCATTGGGTATATTTTTGCTAATAGACCTCACATTTCTTCTCAGTTTAACACTAACTCAGATACACAGTTTAAAACCCCACAGTTCACGCAGCACCAACAGACTCTCGCCCCCAATCTTGTGAGACTTATTCAATTCAATTATGAGCTACGTTCAATTACTTTTTCTCCCCATACTTTAAACTTTTTCGTTCTATTGATGTTTGCTAATTGAACATTCATATCCTTCACAACAAAAAAATACAATAAAACAGGAAAGCATAATTTTCGCCCTTCGGCCTGCTTGCCCCCTGGGCCCCACCCTCACACATCCACACTGCTCTGAGTTCAGGGTGACACAAAACCCGAGCCGCACAGAACTGCGGGGTCCACCCCCCCGCCCAGTTTCATTTTCTCTCTTACTCACCGCTCTCGCAGGTGGGGAGCGGTGTCGGCCCCCACGTTTTATTTGCTTGGCACCAAACAGACTTGTTTCCTTTCATGGTGAAGTTGGCGTTACAGGTAAATGTCACAGAATCACCGTGTCTGTACGGTGGTCTCGATGTTTTATCTTTGTGTCCCCCTGGCACTATGGGCTCAGGGCAAACAGAATTTCTGTTGAAATATTCACAGGTAGGAGCAGCTTTATCCCAGATTCCTTTCACTTGGTCTTTAGTTATACAAAAAAGAGTCTTTTCTCCAATGATGCGGAAGTTTTGGAAACAAGAGTACCTCACCACAGTTTTGAGAGGTACAGGGCCAGAAAAATAACCGTTCCGACCATTTTGGATACTAGGAGGAGGGTCACAAAAAATCCCTGAAAATTAGAAAGGGAAATATGCGGTGTTATTGATTATGACAACAAAATCATTCCAATTTAGATTAAAAGTTCAAATATATGTTATGTCATTTTGTCAGAAACAAGCTTAGAATTTTGTAAACAAGCATAGTCCCTACTTATCCCCAAGCTCCTAAAGTCTTACCTTTCTCTTGATCCTCAGCAAACAAATCAATATAGGAATTATAAGCACTGTCTTGACCAAACAACGACAAGGAAACAGAATTTATTAAATATTTCTGAGTCTAATCCATTTTAATAAAACAAAAGGCAAACAGCACATGTAAAGAATATGTTAGTGACATGCAAATCACATGTGGGGAGGCACTGTGGACTAATGAAATCTGGGCTCAGTAGACCTGGTTTCAAATCCCCACTATCATTCAATAGCTGTGTGACCTTAGGCAAGTCTTACCCTCTCTAAGCCTCAGTTTCTTAGTCCATCATCAAAATCAAGCTACTTCATAAGGTTATAATGGGAACCCAGAGAGACAAAAGGACCTGAAAGGGGCAAGTACAACACCTGGAACATACAAATTATTTGATACCTGTTTCAAACACACAACTGGGGCTACAAGTGGTGAAAGTACATTCCATCCCTCTACTAAAGGGACTGCAGCCTCACTACAGTCATTTGTCATCCTTTGATGCTGCACCCCTTTGAAAAAGCCACAGGAAGTGATCAGGGGTTTGGAATAATGACCTCATATCCCTTATGCACTTGTCATATTGTTAATTATTTATAGCTGTGTTGGTATATGCAGACCTTTCCCAAGTGAGTCTCAGAACAAAGGGAAAAGAGCCAACCTCCAGAACTGCTGGTTAATTTCCAGTTAGCTCCAGGACGCTCATGAGCAGAGAAACGGAGAAGAACACAAGGCCAAACCATTTCAGCACAGCAGCGCTACTCAGATGCAGTGGAGGTAGCTTCCCAAAGCCTTTATCTCGATATAACTAGAATACTCAAGACAAGATGTAGTCAACTGAATACATTTCATTTTGCCTGCATGCTACAACATACAGAAGGCTGGCACATGCATGTTCAAAGCACTCATCCAGATAAGATGTGATAGCTGAGAAATGCATGAGAATACACCAAAAACCAAGAAGCAAGATTCATACTTATTTTTGCTTCTACTCACGTTCACAGACAGGAAACTTATTATTCCAGAGTACTCTCATTCCTTCTGAGACACACTGACTAGAAGATTTGCCATTTAACCGGTACCTTAAATAATAAGGGGAGAAATCATCACCAGAGCAAACCAATTCTCAGATGCATGGATTTAATCACTTCTCTCAAGTAAGTGGTGTTAATGAGCTCTATTCTTTTTGGCATTTTAGGATTAAGGAAAATGTCCAAGGTTGTTTGTGGATCCGTTCAGCTATATGACGACTTCAGACCAGGTAAAAACACAGAAAAAGTCATAATTATCACATATTTTTAAAAAATGTGATCTCTTTTCTCTTTGGCATCCAAATGTCAAGATTCTCTTGACAATTTAGAAGGTAAAAAACAAAACAAAAAAACTTAGTTTCAAGTGAAGATAATATCAAAGATCCCTAAGCTCACCCCAATAAGCCCCCCTTATTAACCCCCCATCATCTATTCATCTCCATAAGAGAAGCCTTAACTTGTGACTTCAAACTTTGCTTTTTAATTAAAAAAAAAAAAAATAGGGTAATTCCTGTCCAGGTTGGCTGGCCATGCACAATACATACACTTGAAGAAAACCAATAGGATTTGGCTAATAACAGAATTTTTAGTCATAAAAGGTAAAGAAAAGGAGGGAGAAGACCAGAGAGAGGAAGAAATATTAACTGTCTTTACAGATCACATTTTGCAATGCTTGGCTATGAGTCACAGGTCTCAGTTCAGGCCCTGTCACCTCACACTCACCCCTCATCACAAACAAAAGAAACCTCTGCCCCAAGCTGGAGAGTAGAAGGAGTCACCACCTGGCCATTGAGAAGTTGGTTTGGAACGGTATCACATGATTTCGCTAGGAAAAAAGAGACAAGGCTGGCACATGAAGAGTCAGGACACAGTTGAGTTTCCTTAAGATGGAATAGAGTTTTAGGCACCTTCACATTTGGGGGTTGTTTGGCTCCAGGTTCCCAATGATGTACACTGTATAGCATTAGGTCCAATAAGAGTGTAGCCAGGCTCACAGCTGTAGGACACTTCCTGTCCAATTGCAAAAAATTCCTTATCCATTTTGTTATAATTACCATGGTGGATACGTTGAGGTGGTAGACACCCTGAGAAAAGAACAGGACCAGAGGCCTTTCATTTCTGACATAAGAACTTTCTTCTCTACGATCTAAGCCAACTTGGGTTTGGCAGGGGAAGGAAGAAGGTGGTCACGTGAACTCTCCTAATGTAAAGCAGAGACTCCTTTGGTGAGGTGGAGTGTGTAACATGCATTACTGTTTTTAGACATGGTGAACCATGCAACCACCTGCTTTTTGTCTCTTGATTGTACCAGAAAACTGTACATCCACTCATCATTCTCCACGTCATTTAACTAAAATGATCTTGGTTATCCTCTCACTAACATTATAGTCAAGGGAATCAAACTTTGGAAATACAAGATCACCACCAACATCTACCACATTTTCCCTGCTCCCCAAGCCAGGTTGATGAAGGTTCTGAGCCTTGAAGGAAGGGCTCCAAATGTTGCCTGGTTTTTCTAAGTCAGACATTTCTCAATAAGAGGAGGGGGAAAGGAAGCATGAGGGAAGAGACTCAATCTTAATTCAAGCCTCATTGCATAAATGCTGCATTTGTCAGTATCAGAATATGTAATATGTACAGTCTTTTGAATAGAATTCTGACATTAGGAAATTTCCCCCAAATGCATGGCCAATAAGACTGAGAATTTATTTTTTCTTCATTTAAAGAAAATTTGATCATATATATGTTTTAGAAAAATCTCTGATCTTTGGCTCTGGTACCATCTGCTTTTTTTTTAAAGTGCTTTCTAAATTCCCCTCATTAATATAGATCTAACCCTGTTCCAGGATATAGTATATTTCCTATCTCTTCAATATTCAGATGCTTCTTTCAAAGTTCAGTTTTGAATTTTTTAACCAGGATACCCAACCAAATCTACTATCTTTCCTCTCCTCTTCTCACAGCCACCATGCATCCATTCAACCAAAACTCTCATTTCATTTATAGATCACCATATTTTCAGCCCAACTCACCCTTGAAACACCTTGGCAGTGGAGGATCCCATTTACTGTTTGGTTGGCACCATACCTCGTTGCTGCCTTTCATGGTAAAGCCAGGCTTACACTTAAACATCACAGTATCATTTAAGGAAAATGAACGTCTATATCCAGATTCCACAATTCCATTTTCAACTTCTGGAAATGGGCATTTGACTAGATTAATACACTGAGGAGCAGGGCCACTCCAGATGCCAACTTGACTGTCATTGCTGGTGCAATATATTGCCTTCTCACCCACGAGGTCATACTGCTTTATCCCATTCCGTCCAACATGGCACTGATAAGTCACGACCATTCCATAGTAAAAATCCTCTCTACTGCTGCTATAATAGTCCCCATTGGGGATGGATGGGGGTGGCTTACAAGGAATAGCTTTTGGGGGGTTAGGTGGAAAAAGAAAGAACACATTTTAATGTTATAGCTTCTGAGAATTTTGACTTCAGTCTTGCAAACCAAACTCTAATTCAGCCTACAGCTAACGCATTTTGTTGAAATTGTGTATCCGTATCTCAGAGATGGTTATAAATAGGAAGTAGCAAGGTAGGAAGATGCATGGAACTTCCCTGATGAAACCTCAAAAAAACCTATGATCTGGTCCCAAGATCCCATCCCCAGAATACAGACAAACTGTTATAAGAGGCACCTGGGATGACTGACATGGTGCATGGAATATTCACTGTGAAATAACTTATTGTCAAAGGGGAGAAATCAAAGAAAAGTGTGGTAAGTTTGGGAGGGATAAGAAGAACATAAACAAACCACAGCTCTGTGCCCAGAACTTCCCAAATCAAGTATAAACTTTCCTGGGAACTACTCATTTTGTTAGGTAGATGCCTAATTTCCCTCTAGAAGGATACCAGAGGAATTATATAGGTGCAATAAAGGGGTCATTTTACTCACATTCACAAATAGGCATGTCTTCATCCCAGGTTACAGTATTGCCTGAGATAATACATGTGGAAGATTTGACACCAATGAGTCGGTATCTAAAGACAAAGAGATGAGTGATCATCTCCCAGCTAGATGTACATCTTAGGAAAGCTTAGTTCTTTGTCCACTGAAAGAATGGCAAAGAATGGAATATCATGTATGACAAACAGCAGGGATAGACTGAGGACTCATACAAAAGATTAAAGAATCTAAAGCCAAATAAAATTTGCCTTCTTGTCAGTAACACTGGAGTTTTAAATTGGAAGAAGAGGAGTAGCCCAAGTTCTTTTCTCTTCTAGGGACCATCTCTAGTGGGTAACCCTGAAAGATAGTCTCTACAGCAGGTCAGGTAGGTGGCTCTCTTTGCTTATCTATTTTAAAGGGTAGGTGGCAATTACTCAGATCTCTCTTGGAAGACTCATGGTTTCTGGTTGAAAAGCCCATGTACCCTGGAGATATCTCTTGCCAACTCACCCTTTATCACAAGAATATGTAATTGTTGACCCAAACATGACACCCATGGGTGTGTGGACAGAGCCATGAAGGAGTTCTCCAGGACTCATACATGATTTACCTACAGGGGAAAACAAAACAAAACGGGGTTTGGGACTGGAATTTGGGGGACATTTTGTGTTTTATATTAAATCCCAGCCTGACTGGACTTGCTGACTAGCTTATTTACGTTTATTTAAAGCACTCTTTGACATTTACAAAACTTTTATCTTCCAAGGGAAGAGTCAATTCCAGAACAGTATTTGTTTCAAGCATGTCGTCTGTATTTTCAGTGGGCATGCAAACATCATTTGTGGTCAACCATAATTATCACCTATCTTTCCCCTTTTTATATTCGGTCAGGTGATGGCATCATCTACCAAGTCTTGTGGCTTAAAAAGAAAAAACTTACAGTCATCATTTCCTTTCTGTAACTCATTTCTTTATTCCCTGCCCTTTATTCAGTTGGTCACCAAATTTTAGTGACTGAATTCCAAACATCTCCAAATCAACCATTATCACTGCTGTAATTTCTCACTGGATCACCGAGTAACAAAATTTACCTTTCTAACTCTGCTCTCCATCTTCTAGGCACACCTACCACTGCACACATTTTCTTTTAGAAGCACAAATGTGGTCATACCACTACCTACATTTAAAAACTTGTGATGACTTACCATTGTTGGTTGGAAAAATGTTCATGGCCTGTCAGTTAAGCTCCAATCCACTTAATCAACTGCTATTCCCCACCATGTCCCTCATACTCCAACTGCACTGAATTTGTCTATTTTCTAAAGACCTCATGTTCTTTCATACCTTCATGGTTTTGCATATGCTGTTTCCTCTGCCTGTAATGCCTACATTTCCCTAATTCTTCTAGACCGCATTTATTATTTGCTACTTTATGATCTCATAGAAATTACCTCTGAATAAATGAAATTACGTCATAGTACAGTATTTGTTTAAAGTCAGGCTTTACAATGAGTATAGGAATTCTTCACAGGAAGGGACCAGTAGACTTTACTGTTCTCTCCAGCCCCATCATATAGCCTATAGCTTCATACCTAGTTGTTACTCAAAAATGTCTCTTGAATTAAATGGGGTGAGAATGAAGTGAAACTAATATTCCTTGCATACTAACTTCTAACCTCACTCTAACACAATTCAGAGAGCATGGAGCAAGTTCATGGAGATTCCAGGTAAATAGGGCTGGCCAGCTCTGATGATTTAACCTCAATTCTCAATGCCCTTAGGAGTAAATGAGATGGTCTTTTATCATGAAAAATAGCAGGTTAGCTCATAGAGATTCACTAATAGACCCAAAGATACCTCTATTACAGATTACTCACGTTTACAGTATTGCTGAGCATCTGACCACTTGGAAGTCTCTAGACAGGTGGTGAGGAATGACCTTTTGATATACCCAGGAAGGCATTCATATTCCCAAGATGTCCCAACAGCAAACTCAGACTGATCACTGTGAACTTTAGGCTTAGCAAAATGATACCTTGGCAGGGACTTACACTGACCTAGAGACAAAGACCACAGGAATATCAAAAGTAAGAGAGACTAAAACTTCTACTCTGCTTCTGTTTTATCACCAATTACACTGACAACTTAAATCTTTAGAAAGTAAACCTAAAATGGGACAATAATTTCTGGGACAAAAAGCATATCTTGCAGTAGGGGTGCATATACAGAGAAGTAAGCTCAGAAGTTCAAAGACATTTTAGGATAGATTTTAGAAATTTTAGCAAGAGATGGAAAAAAATCATTTTTCATAAAATTCCATGAAGACCATGCAGTAGTTTCATCTTCTTACAACCTCATAAATAAAAACGAAAACCTGATAAACAGTTTTCCGGGATAGTACAGGAAACTAAACCACATCAGAGACCTTATAAGCTCAGCACATGTATGATTCTCTAAAATTACTTTAATGAATTCACATTACTATCTTAGTCATTAAATCTTTAGGTCCTAGCAATAAAAAATGTTTATTTGTTATTCTTTATTATTGTATTCCATTAGCCTAGTGGAGTAATAGGCCCTCTAAGAGAGCTTAGTCGTTTCTTCCTGATACGTACGAGATAAAAGGAACGAGTTATTTCAAGTCAGTTCCCTGTGAGTTAAAAATAAAAATAATATTGATAATGGAACAGATTTTATCCTAGGTGAACAGATAAGAATCTGTAATACCCACACACTTGAGGATATGCCTGGAAAAGTTTTAGCTCCGGAATGGCGGTATATTGGAATATGAAATTTATAAAATTTTTTTTCAGATGAGTCTGAGACTGGTACAGGTGAAAGTCAAAGAAAAATAATGGACTAATTATGGACAAAGGCAAACAGAACTCCCAAGGTTGCAGCCAGACCCAGCCTTTTTACAGCTCACTACTTCTGTTGGAGAAGTCATGTAGACTGGATTAAGAATAGCCATCATTGCTGGGATCCAGATCTCCCCGTAGGTCTCCTGTTTCTTTCCTGAACTCCTTTAGCTTCCTTCATTAACAACTACCATTGTCTCCAAGCGCATGCCTGCGCAAAGAGCAAGACTGTAGGGGAAGACAGGGCTTGACTAACTTCACGACCAATGTGAACAAGGACAGTACAGAGTAACTTGCCACAAGCTGGAAAACAGAAAACCAATTTAAGTCCACAAGATTTTTTGCTTTGTTTTGTTTTTGTTAGACCTCACCCAGGGATACTTTTTCCACTGTTTTTTGTTTTGTTTTTGTTTTTGTTTTTAGAGAGAGTGTAAGGAAGGGAGAGAGGGAGAGGGGGAGAGACAAGGAGAAACATCGAGGTCAGAGAGACAATCTATTTGTTCCCTCCCACAATGCTTCCTGACTGGGGCTGGGGATTGAACCTGCAACCCAGGTATGTGCCCTTGATTGGGAATCGAACCTATGACCCTTAGGTCCATGGGCCAACACTCTAACCACTGGGCCACACTGGCCGGGGCATAAGTCCACAAGATTTAATCTGCAGCAACAATATGGAGTAAGATAAAACCAAGATTTTTGAAGGAGCAAAAGCAGGAAGGTACTTTATATTATGACCTTCTGAAGTGAAAAGAGATAAGAATCACACTTTCCAGATGGAAAATAATGGGGAATTCTTAGCCCAATAAGGACACGTGGGGACTCTTTCTCTTTTGGCAGACACTAGCTCTTATTAGTCATGAAATTTCCAAAATCCCAGGTCAAAGACAGAAATTCCAGCAATCATGTTCTGTTCCATATCAGAAAAGGAAAGGTTAGTCTTTGAATCATTAAGTAATACAAATTTTCTTAATCCCACAGACATCTTCCTAAAATCCAGAATAAAAATCAGAGTAGATCATGACTGAATCCAAAATAGGAGATAGTGGCAAGACATTGGCATATACATCCCTTAAGCCATGGTAAAAACTAACTAGGCAAAGCAGTTTCTAGAGAACAGAGATACATTTAACTTATTTGGATCCAAGGGGCTTTACCTAGAATGGCTTAGAAATCCATTTGAAATTAACGAAGAACAGCTATAAATGATAATAAAAATAAAAACAAAAATCAAGTCAGAAAGCAGGTAGGAGAAATTATTACTGATAAGTATTATAACCAAATGCCTTAGCACTGGGTTTCCTGGCTATTTTGAATGATAGTTGTGAGTATTAACCAAGGCACTATCCTAAGCACAAGAGATACATCAGTGAACATCCGAGACAAGGTTCCCACCTTCACAAAATTTATATTCCAATAGAGGGAGGCAGATCATAAATAAGTACCAATAAATAAATAGGAAATAAACAGAGTGATGTGCGTGCCAAATGTAATGCACCAGAAAGGCAGGCGGACAAGGCGGCATGCCACTTCTGCCACAATGCTTAAGGAAGACCTATAAAGAAGAAACACTGAGTTGTTACTGAAGGTTAAGAAGGAACCAGCCAGGCTAAGTGCCAGATAAAAGCATTTTACACAGAGGCCTAACATCAGGGGTGGATGTGCTACACTTTAGGGACAGAAAAAGGCAAGTGTGGCTGGAATGCAGCGATCGAAACAGAGTGGCATGAGATCAAGTTAGAAGGCTCAGTAAGGATGGATCACAAAGGGCTCCTCAGGCCACAGTAAGATGTCTGGAAATCATTGGAGAGTTAACACAGGAGAGTCACATGGCCTGATTTACCTTTTTAAAGGAGTAGCCTGGCAATTGGGTAGACTATAGACTGGACTTTTACTTTCAGGGGCAGGAAGTGCAGTCTGGAGGCTATTATAGGAGTTCAGACAGAAAACGGATGCATGGGCCATAGGGAGATAGTGAGAAGTGGGTGAAATTTGGAATATATTTTAAAAATAGAATTGCCAAGACTTTTTTTACATTAGATGTGGAGCTAAGAAAATAAGAGGATTTAGTAAAAACGTCCAGCTTTTTGACTTGAGCTACTGGGTTGAAGGTAATACCATATACTAAGATGGGAAAGAACCAATTTTTTGCTTTTTAGAGTGTGTGAGAGTGTGTGTGTGTGAGTGTGTGTGTGAGTATGTGTGTGTGTGTTAGGGTGTTGTAGGGACAGAATTGATTGCCCTTTAGACATGGTATATTTAACACACTTACTAGGTCTCCAAATGGAGTTGCCAGGTAGGCAGTTGGATGTACAAATTTGCCACTCAGGAGATAGGTCAGGACCACAGATAACAAATGAGTTATTAACATATAAATAGTATTTAAAGCCAAGAGGCTAGATGAGATCTCTTAGGAAGCAGTTATAGAGAAAAAGTGAAGAGGTCCAACACTGAGCCCTCAAGCCCTCTGCTGTTTAGAGACAGGGCAAAAGGAGTAAGAGCAACCAGAGAGATACAGAGAAGGTAGGTAAGAGGGTCTTGTTTGGGAAATGAGAATGGAGCTGTTTCAAGAAGCTGGAAATATTCAGCTTTTGATGAAAGACAAAGAGAAAGGGAAAGAAAAATGACCACTGAACTTGCCAGAGCGAAGGTCAGTAGTGACCTTGCTGAGAGCAGCTTTAGGAGAATGGTGGAGAAGGAAGCCTGTCGGGGTGGGTTAAGGAGACAAAGGCATGTGAGCAAGAAGTCAGTGAGTTTTGTTGAGAATGATGAGAAGAGGGGCAGAAAAATGCAGCTCCATTGGGCCAAGAGGAGTCTCCTCTCCCAAATAAAGGAAGTCCTAGGGCATGTTTAACTGCTGGTGGGGATGAGTCAACAAGAGATATAAGTGCAATGATGTAAATCAGGGGACTTCTGCAGAAGTAAAGTCCTTCCAAAGGCAAGATGGGACTGAATGTGATCATGAATATGGGAAGAGGAGTTGATTTTGTCAGCAGAAAGAGTACCTTCTCCATTGTTCCGGAAGGCAAAGGACATTCTTATCGAACTCCTAGTTACAGGCTGGTTCAAGAATTCATCGGGCAATGACACAGATAAAGGTCTTGCTCCATTGGGACTTGTATTCCAGGGAGGGAACAAACCCAAACAAGTAAATAAACAAACAAGAATGTTTCATAGGATGATAGATGCTCTTTGGGAAGCAGAACACAGTTATGTGATACAGAGTGACCTGGAGGATGAGTGCTTCAGGTAAGAGTCAGGGAGAGTAAAGGTGAAGCTGAGGCCTGAATGCCCAGAAGGAGACAGTCAAGGTGATCTGTAGGAAGAGCATTTCAATAGCGGGGACACCTAGTGCAAAGGCTAAACAAACATGAGTATGTGCAAGGAATGGAAAGAAAGTCGGTGTGGCAGGAGCAGAGGAAGTGAAGGGGCAGGACAAGGACAGACAATTTCAGAGAGAGGCAGAGGCCTGTAGTCAAGGATACGGGGCATTGATTTTATTCTAATGTGATGGGAAGCCCTTGGCAGGTTTTAAGCAACAGAGAAAGCATCTAATCTCTGATGGAGGTAGATGATTAGAAAACAAGGGAATTCCTATTTGAGGATTTTGGCAAGAGTGAAGTTTAACAGTGTGGGAAATTTGAAACAGTTTATGTAAAAAGACAAAATAAAGAAGTGGAGAACTACTCTAAGAGGGAAATTTGCTTCCCACATGACTGCTCACAGCAGTGTGCCCTATAGACACCATTACATCAGAGTTTTTCAGACTGCTTCAGCTTCCTGGGCCACCACCCAAACCTATGAATCTCTGGAGGATGAGGTGGAACCAAGGAATCTGTATTTTAAAAAGGTGCCTCAAGAGTTTCTTAAGCATGCTTAAGGGCAGGAACTGGCCAGGAGCCAAGGGATAGTCTGGGGAGGGTACACAGTAGGAACAAACGTCAGGATGGGGGTGTGGGCAAAGCATGAACAAAGAACCATGGGGTGACTGTCAGGAAAGACAATGAATGGTACATTCATGATAGAAAGAATGGGGAATTTGAAGGGTCATGTAAGTGAGATCCAATTATGAATGCCTTGAAAGGCTGAAGATATTTGATTTTTGATTTTTTGGTTAATCCCACAGGCAGTAGGAAACCCTTTTAGATTTTTGAGCAAGGGAGTAGAATGATGAAGAAATATATATAGCTTCAAAATTTTTGATTTTCACTATTGGAAAGGTTAAAGACTGACATCAGAGTGACCTGTAAGAGAGGAGGTTTTTACAGGGGTAATATAATATGGGTGTTAGAATGATACAGACAACAGAAGCACATTGGCTAAAAGAGTTGGCAGGTAGGTGCACCTGGTCTTTCATGTGTCTGGAGTTAAGTGACCTAGAGGATGGTCCAGCTCTGGTACTGGGAGGGGATGCTCTGGGCTACTTGGAAGAAATGATAAATGGGCAGGGCTAGTGAAGAATTTGACTTTCATTTGATAATAGCCTCTTTGAAATGTAGAAATAGAAATGCAAGGCTGGTGAGAAGTTGGGTCTGCAACTGTGCCGCAGAGAGGTGTCAGAGAAAGCTGGGAATTGTGCATTCAAAGGGTGCTAATGTGTAGGAGAGAGAGCTGAGGTTAAAGGTCTGGGAAATATCCAATTAAGGGTCAGGAGAAAGTTAAAGGTCGGGAAGCAGACAAAATATGTTGTAATAGAACCAATTTATGCAGTTGCCCTTAACACGCTGGAGGTGGTTAAGCTTAAAGGCTGGCTCCATAAAGACAGGTTCATACAGTGCAGTACAGTAGTGATATTTAGTCATAAAAACTAATGCCTAACTCTCACTTGCCAATGTCATCTGCCATCAGGGCAGCTCAGGAAGGCAGCACAGTTCATCACTGGCCTCATTTCACAGATAAAGAAACTGAGGATCAGGGAGCTAAATGACTTGCCCAAAGTCACCCAGTCATTGAGGTCTGCCTACAGTAAACTTCTTAATAAACTGAGAATTCACTGTACCCAGGAGGTCATTAGACAGTTAGACCTATCTTCTCTCGAGGAGACTCTAATCTTAACAAATGGCAATATTTCTTTAAAATTATGCCAATCTCGGGGGCCCGGGGGGGTGGTTACAATAAACATTAAATGAGACCTTCTGGCTCCCTCACCATTCATTACAGAAGGTAAATAACACGAAGGTGACTGTAGTTTTAATTCCCTGTCTCAAGTTTTCCCAACAACGCCAGGAGTTCATCGTTCAGCATCTCTTCACCAGCATTACAACAAGTCAAAAAGAAAAATGAAATAAAGAAAGAAAGAAGCGTGCCTGGGAACCAGACGTTATTCTTGCTCAGGGATCTGCTGCTTTCACCGGCAGGGGCGAGCTCAGCGGATGCAAAACCCCGGGCGCCTAGCGGAGCGCGCGGCTGGCTGCGGGGAGACCCGCAGACCCCGGGCCCACAGCGGGGGGCACCTGCGGAGGCCAGAGCGGGGAGCCAGAGGGAGCAGAGTGCGCCCCGACGGCCCCCCAGGTGGACCAGACCGTCCCCCTCTGCAGTGCAGCCTCCAGCTCTGGGGGTCCCAGCCCCGGGCGCCTCGAGTGAGGACCTTCAGGACCGAGAGGTGGCGGGGATCCCCCCAAGCGACAGGGCGCAGGCAAGCGCCCTGCCCTGCGCCCGTCTTCTCGCTTTTGACTCTGCTTTGCATAGCGGCAGAGATGCGTCCCTTGCCCAGACCGTCGCGTCCCTACCTCCGCGCCCCCCCTCCCAGCTCACCGAGGACCCCGGGCGTGACGAGAGCCAGGGAGACCCAGAGCAGGCCCGCGGCGCCCATGCCCCGCGGCAGCCCCCCGGCGGGACGCGTTCCGAGACCCGAGCCGCTGGCAGCTCGGCGAGGGCAGGGCTGGAACCGGAGGCAGCTGCGAGCAAGGGGAGGTGGGTTCTTATATAGCGTCTGGCACCACGTGCTGCTTTGCCCGCACACCTGCAGGCTGCCTGGGGGCGGGAGCCCGTGCGGGCGACCGTGACCGCGGCGAAGAGGGGCGGGCCGCAGGGGGCGGGCGGGCGGAGGAACCCGACACCCGTCAGCTCAGGCTCCAGCCCTCGGACCGCGGCTGTCCAGCTTTGACTGCAACTCCGTGCATCCACTTTCGTCTCTCTGGAGACGTGAAATACTAGTTTTACAAAATAGTAATCACCCTTACTGATCTGCAATGATCCAGTCCGTCTTCCCCTTCCCTTCCCCTTCCTTTCCTCTTCCCTTTCCCCTTCCCTTCCCTTCCCTTCCCCCTCCTTCCCCTTTTTCTTCCCTTTTCCCTTCCCTTCCCCTTTTCCTTCCCTTCCCCTTTTCCTTCCCTT